>NC_044979.1:27824124-28160866 GCF_008728515.1 Papio anubis
TTCCAGCTGCTCTGTATTGTCTGGTTTAAAAACAACATTTTAAAAATTCTAAAAGGGCTGGTACAGTGGCTCACGCCTGTAATCCCAGCATTTTGGGAGGCCGAGGCAGGCAGATCACAAGGTCAGGAGTTTGAGACCAGCCTGGCCAATATGGTGACACCCCGTCTCTACTAAAAATACAAAAATTAGCCGGGTGTGGTGGTACGTGACTGTAGTCCCAGCTACTCGGGAGGCTGAGGCAGAAGAATCGCTTGAACCCGGGAGGCGGAGGCTACAGCAAGCCGAGATCATGCCACTGCACTCTAGCCTGGGCAACAGAGCGAGACTGTCTCAAAAAAATAAATAAATAAAAAATTCTAAAAGGTGTATTGCGGTACCTCATTGTGGTTTCAATTTGCATTTCCCTAACGTCTAATAGTGAGCATCTTTTTGTATACTTATTTGCCAGCCCCACATCTTTTTGAGTAAAGTGTTCAAATCTTTTGTCCATTTTAAAAATTGAGTTATTGTTTAATATTGAACTTTGAAAGCTCTTTATATTTTTCAATACAAAATTCTTTTTCAGATATGTAATTTGCAAATATTTCTTCCAGTCTGTTGCTTGTCTTCTAATTCTCTTAGGTGTCTTGCAGAGAAACTTTTAATTTTGATGAAGTCCAATTTCTTTTTTTCTGTTATAGCTTATGCTTTTGATATCAAAATTAAGAAATCTCGGCCTAACCCTAGAACACAAATCTATTTTCTTTTTTTCCGTGAAAGTTTTATAGTTTTGGACTTTTATATTTAGGTCTATAATACATTTTGATTATAATTTTGTAGGAGGTGCAAGGTATGAAGTGAAATTCTACTCGGGAGGCTGAGGCAGGAAAATGGCGGCGTGAACCCAGGAGGCCGAGCTTGCAGTGAGCCAAGATCGCGCCACTGCACTCCAGCCTGGGTGACAGAGTGAGACTCCATCTCAAAAAAAAAAAAGAAAAAAAAAAAAGAATGAATGTTCAATTGTTCAAGAACAATCTGCTGAAAAGACTATTCTTTCTCTGTTGAACTGTGTTTGCACCTTTGTCAAAAATCAGTTGCTCAGTTTGATCTATTTCTGAAATCTCCCCTCTGCTCCATTAATATTTGTGTCCATTTTCCCCCAGTACCACACTGTCCTAATCACTGTACTTTTGTACTAGCTCTTAAAATCAAATAGTATGCATTTCCTAACATCCTATTTTCAAAAGTTGTTTTCCAAAATTGTTTTGATTATTTTAGTTTGTCTTTCCATATCAATTTTAAATATAATATCTACAAAAGTCACACTCCTACTTGGATTTTGATTAGGGCCATTTAAATCTATATATCAATTTAGGGAGAACTGCCATCTACACAGTATTGAGTCTTCCAATCCATGGAAGATGTGCCACTTATTTAGGTATATGCTGTCTTTCACTGGTCTTTTGTAGTTTTAAGTACGCAGATAACGAATATTTTGTTAACTATATATTAAACATTTCTCTTTTTGGTGCTAAATGGAACTGGTGTGTGTGGTAAATAATGCTGTTTTTAAATTTTGATTTTTATGTATTCATTGTTAGTATACAGACCTTGTATTTTGAAAACTTACTAAAATGACTTCTTAGTTCTATGAACTTTTGGATAGATGCCTTGGGATTTTCTTAATAGACAATAGTGTCTGAGAATTGAAGTGATAGAGTGAACATCCTTGGCTTATTTCCATTCTTAGGTGAAAATCATTCCATTTTTCACTGTTAAGTAAAATGTAGGTTTTTTTGTAGATGTCTTCTATAAAATTAAGGACATTCCTTTCTACTCCTAATTTTCTAAGAGTTTTTAAATCATGAAGGAATCTTTAATTTTGTCAAATACTTATTCTACATCTATTGAGATTATTCCAGTGCTTTAAATTTGATTTTTATGCTTAGCTCCCTAATTCACCTAGAGTTTATTTTTTATATGTGGGAGTGAATTTTTTTTTATTATTATTTTTGTTTTGAGACGGAGTCTTGCTCTGTCGCCCAGGCTGGAGTGCAGTGGCACAAACTCGGCTCACTGCAAGCTCCACCTCCCAGGTTCACGCCATTCTCCTGCCTCAGCCTCCTCAGTAGCTGGGACTACAGGCGCCCGCCACCATGCCTGGCTAATTATTTTTGTATTTTTAGTAGAGACGGGTTTTCACGGTGGTCTCGCTCTCTTGACCTCGTGATCCACCCGCCTCCGCCTCCCAAAGAGACAGGATTACAGGCGTGAGCCACCGCGCTCGGCCTAATTTTTGTATTTTTAATAGAGATGGGGTTTTATCATGTTGGCCAGGATGGTCTCGATCTCCTGACCTCATGATCTGCCCATCTCGGTCTCCCAAAATGCTGGGATTACAGGCGTCAGCCACCACGCCTGGCCATGGGAGTGATTTTCATTTTCCCCCAAATAATTAACTGTTGAACACTCTTTAATAAACTATCTATCATTTCCCCCACTCGTTTGAAATGTCACTTTTATCGTATACTGAACTCTCACGTATAAATGGCTGCTTCTAAACCATCTCTTTCTTCTGTCAATTTACTGGTCTATTTCTATGACAATACCACACTGAATCAATTACTAAAGCTTTATAATTTTTTTTTTTTTTTTTTTTTTTTTGAGACAGTCTCGCTCTGTCGCCCACGCTGCAGTGCAGTGGCGTGATCTCAACTCACTGCAAGCTCCGCCTCCCAGGTTCACGCCATTCTCCTGCCTCAGCCTCCCGAGTAGCTGGGACTACAGGCGCCCGCCACCTCGCCCGGCTAGTTTTTTTGTATTTTTTAGTAAAGACGGGGTTTCACCGTGTTAGCCAGGATGGTCTCGATCTCCAGACCTCGTGATCTGCCCGTCTTGGCCTCCCAAAGTGCTGGGATTACAGGTTTGAGCCACCGCGCCCGGCCATGATATGTTTTAATACCTGCTAGAAAAATGTTATTCCTCCTATTTTTTTCTCATCCGGATGAATTATTTTGCCAAATTTTATACAGAAACCTGCTGCTATGTTGAATGAAACAGTCTTAAATTTATAAATGTTTTGTAATAATTGTATTTTATAGCATTGAGTTTTTGTTAAGAAACAGTGTGTTTCTTCATGTAGTCACATCTTTATGAGAACTTTACTTCAGCTGTATACTGTTTTTCACCAAGATCTTTATACAGTAACCCTACCAAAATCTTACTAGCTCTCAAGGTTTTCTGACATTTTCCTTGGATTTTTCTAGGTACATGCAAATGTGCATCTGCAAAAAGTTATGGTTTTGTATATTACTTTCCGACATGTATTCATCTTCTTTCTTGCCTTTTTCCCCATTGTTGTACTGAATGGGATGTCTACTTCAATGCTAAGTGGTAGTAGTAAAGGCTACCCTTGTATTGTTTCTAATTTTAATGGGAATGTTTCAAGTATTTCATGGTTAAGCATTATGTTTGTTGTAGATTTCCACTGGAAACCCCTTTTCAAATACAAGATGCTTTCTTCCAAGTCTTCTTTACTAAGATCATTTTTTAAAACCAGGAATGTGTGCTACACCTTATTAACTGCTTTTTTGGCTGCCTATTATATATTTTCTCTTCAGAGAATACAATGAAGTCTATTAATACACTTTCACCATCCAATACCATTCTTCTCCTGGGAAAAACTCAACTTGGGCATGATGCACTATTTTTAAAATACACTTCAAGATTTTGTACTATGTTCGTGAGATGAGTCTCTTTTTTTTTTTTTTTGGATCCTATCTTTATCTGATTTCAGAACTAGGGTAATAAAAAAAAAAACCTCTTATGAATCGAAAAATATTCAATCTGTTTTATGGGCTATGACCATAACACAGGAAATACCTGTTTTTAGTTTTGGTAGCTCCAGTCGGCAAAACTACTTGGATCTGGTGGTTTGTTTTGTTTTGTTTTGTTTTGTTTTGTAAGTATACCTTTGATTATTTTTCCATTTATTTTAAGGTAATGGTCCATGGAGTTTTACTCCTTACTGAACCAACTTTGGTAATTTGTGCATTTATGGATCAAACATTTTATCTTAATTTTAAAGTTGTACATAGTAATATTTGGCTTTTTCCACATTTCCTGATCCTTATATTAAGTATATCTTCTTTTTTTCTTAATCTGATTCACCAAGCATTCATCTATTTTATTAGTCTTGCCAAATAAACAGTAATTGGTTTTATTAATGAAGCCCATTTGGGGTTTTTTGTTTCATTTATTTCTACTATTTTTATTTGGGTTTTTTGAGATGGAATTTCACACTTGTCGCCCAGGCTGGAGTGCAATGACATGGTCTGGGCTCACTGCAATCTCTGCCTCCTGGGTTTAAGCGATTATCCTGCCTCAGCCTCCCTAGCTGGGACTACAGGCACCTGCCACCACACCTGGCTACTTTTTGTATTTTTAGTAGAGACAGGGTTCCACTATGTTGGCCAGGCTGGTCTCAAACTCCTGACCTCAAGTGATCCGCCTCCCTCAGCCTCCCAAGTGCTGGGATTACAGGCATGAGCCACCATACCGGGCCAATTTATTTCTACTTTTATTTCTTTGGGCTTATTTTTCCTGTTCTTCATCTAACTCTTGAGTCAAAAGCTTTGTTTGTTTATTTTCACAATTTCTGTTTTCTACAAGCACTCAAGGCTGCAAATCTTTCCATTTGTACCACTTTGGCAGTACTCACAAATCTTGGAATGTAGTTTGCTCATTTGTTCATTTCTAAGTAGTTTGTAATTTCAATTTTAATTCTTTTGTAATCCAAGTTAATTAGAAGTGTGCCTTCTTATTTTCAAGAGGATAGTGCTTTTTTCTGTTTGTTGTTTTTTACTGTCTTCTTGTTAAATAATAATTTTATGCATGTGGTCACTGTGTAGGTTATATAATTTCTACTTTATTGAATCTATTGAAATTTTCTCTGTAAATATTCCACATACATTTAAACTGAGTATATAAAGCTTCTGATAATGTTATTAGAATCTTCTTTATCCTTATTTTTTTTCTACTTGAAACATTAATTTGGTTGGCTTTGTTGACATTTTCATAATATATCTGCTTTTGTTGTTCAATTTCAAATTCCTGGGTCATTTGTTTTAGATGTTTTAGGTAAACAGCATATAGCTATTTAGGGTTTTGAATTTTCTACCCTCCCTTGTCATTTTTTAAAACTCCAGTCTGAGGGGCTCTATCTTTTCATTTGGTTAGTTAATTCACTTTGTGATTATTGACACTCTGGACTAACTCCTGCGTCTTATTCTGTGTTTTCTATTTACCGTACTTTGTTACTGCTTCTCCTTTTCTCCTCTTCCTTTTCTTGAATTGATGACATTTTCCTTATTTAATGTTTTCTTTTAATGGTTAGGAAATCAGACCTCCTATTTCAATTTCTCCAGTGGTTACTCTTTCATTTTGTAGCACATATTTAAAATTATTTGATAAAATCAACGTCTTCAATTACTCAACATGACTAGCTTCTCTCTGAACAAGTCAGGAACCTTTTCACACCTCTACTTTTTCCTTTGCCCTCTTGCTACCCCCCATGTAAAGACCATTAGGGATTTTCATTCCAGAATGTCAGATGGTTGTTATTTCTCTCTTTCCCTCCCTCCCCTCTTTCTCCCCTCCCCTCCCAGTCAATAATTATTTTAAATTATGCTGTGTTTTGTCACTGGGTTCCCTGTCCCTTGTGCCTTCCTCTTTGATTCATTTTTTATCTTTCCAGAATACGAAGTTTAGGGATTGTTCCGGAGAGGGCGCTTGAGTGGTATATTTCCTGAATCAGAAAACTTCTGAAAGTGTTTTCATTTTGCTCTCACACTGAACGATGGGTTCACCTGGGTACAGAATTCTAAGTTCAAAATAATTTTCCCTCAGAACCTTGAAAGCCTGGCTCCACTGCATCCACACGGCTGGAGAGGAGTGTCCCTCCCAACGGCCAAGATGCCCCCTGCTCTCCTTAATTCTGGACAGCAAAATAAAGGGGGAGTCCAGCCAGATGTTTCAAGGGCTGCATCCCCAGTCCACCCACTTATTTGGCAGATACGTTTTAGGTATCTAATATTCTGGCTCTATTCTGTGATTTAAAAAAATAAAACATTTCACACACACAGAAAAGTACAGAGAATAATATGGCCAACAGAACTGTACCCTTGCCCATACTGACAAATCTCATTCACCTAATTTTCTTCAGATTTTTTTAAAAAATAAATAAATAATGAAAGAATCCGTTGAAACTCCATTCCCTTTCCTCCCCTACCAGAGAGGAAACTTACTACTCTAAATTTGGTATTTATCACACCTGCTAACGTATTATACTTTTAATATATGGGTATATTATGGACATATATAAATAATCTATGGATAACAATACATAATAATGAATACAGCACTTACTACATGCCTATGTGTGGTCTAATCATATTACATGCATTAACTAATTAGTACCACACAAATAAAGTCGGTACTATTCTCATTCCCTTTTATGAATGAAGGAAAGTAACTCAATCAAGGTCATGTAATTGGTGAGTGATAGAAGCAGAATGTGGCAGTCTGGCTGCAGAGTCTGTACTATTAACAACTATAACGTGTTGATACAGTAATTATGATCATGTATTTACGTTGTGTAAAAGATATCATATTTGACAGTCTTCTAAAATCTTAGATTTTTTTCATTCTATTTACTAAGCAAAGCATTATCCATGATCTAATTAGTTTTGGTCTATCTATCTACCTAATCTAATCTAATCAATATATCTATCTACCTATTTATTTAGAGATGAGGTCTTGCCCCCCTGTTGCCAGGCTGGAGTGCAGTGGCACCATCATAGCCCACTATAACTTCAAACTCTTGGGCTCAAGTCTCCCAAGTAACTGGAACTACAGGCTCAGGCTGCCACACCTGGCTATGATATTTATTTTTATTTTGTTTAAGAGATAGGCCTTTGATATGTTGCCTCACTGCTTATTTTTACTACTGCGTAGTATTGTCTTGCATTTTAATGAATAAGTTGCTTCAAAAATTTGCAGCATTGTCTTGCATTTTAATGAATAAGTTGCTTCAAAAATTTGCAGCAAATGGTGCTTTGAACATATCTGTAGAAGTCTCCTAGGGCCAAATACAAGAATTTCTCTATAGCATATAACTAAGGTATAAAAGTTCTAAGTCACAGGGTATGTATGAACATCATCATCTTGACAGGTTATCATCAAACTGTTGCACCAATTTCTATTCCCTTCATGAGAAAGTAGAGGGTCCTATGTCCCATGCTGAGATTTGAATCTGGCTGTTAGACTCCAAAGTCACCACACATACTGCTGAACTATTGAGCTGTTATACTGCAGAATCTTAACATCATCCACTTTTTTTTCTGTCTCATATAAACATCTCAGTTCGGCCTTTGCTCTCAGTCTCATTATATAAAAATACTTTCCAATTATTTGCTATGTGCCTTTACTGTCTATGTGCGCACAACACTACAGGCACTGAAAAAGTGTTTGAAATTCATCAAAGAAAAGCTCATCTGTTTTTCATAAGGTCACATATAGTTCATTTAGACTTGAAATTAACATGAGTGTGAATGTCACAGGAAAGAAGTTCAGTGGATCTAGAAGAAACCTGACAGCTAAGAACATAGAGGTTTTATCAAGAATGGAAATTAAACTTTAAAAAATTAGATATTAAATGATTAGATTTCCTAGAATATAAATCTTTGTTTTTATAGTTTGACACAAAACAAGCAGTTTTAATTATATTTAGATAACATCTTATGATCATTATACTAAAAAACTATTAAACAAATGATTATATATGGCATTTTGAAAAACTCTACTGAGAGTTAGAATTCCTGTTCTCCAGAAACATACATATAAAAATACGTAGCTTTAAAAAATCCCTTTTATCCTGTTGCCCAGTCGGGGATGTAGCTGGACTTCACTGAACTATAAAAATATCAGACTATCCTGGCTACTCAGGAGGCTGAGGCAGGAGGATCATTTGAGCCTAGTTGAAGACCAGCCTGGGCAACATGGTGAGACTCTGTCTCAAAAAAAAAAAAAAAAAAAAAAAAAAAAAAAGCATCTGACTCAGATCCAAGAGCCAACTCAGCTTCCCTATCTCCAAGTTTCCAAAAGCAAACTCCCAATTTCCACCTCCTATATCCTGCTTCATCTAAAGCCATCCCCATCTCAAAATAGAAAGCATATTCTTCCAGTTACTGGGCTGAAATCCTTGCAGTCAATCATGAATCCTCACGTTCTCTTATACCCTACATCCAACACCTTAGCAGATATCTCTCACTCTAGCTCCAAACAACATCCCGGATCTGACCACACCTCACCACCTTCACTGGTCTAAACCACCATCATCTTTGTCTTGGATTTCTGCAGTGGCATATTAACTGGTCTCCTGCTTCCACTCTTGTTTGCCATTGAGTCTACTAGCCACACAGCAACCAAGGTGAATCAATCCTCCTTAAGACTTCCCATCTTCCTCTCCACATTGTTTACAAGGCCCTACATGACCTGCCTCCCACTCAGCCCAGTCCCTGAACTCATGCTTCCCTTCCCTGTGCTAGACAGAATAATAGTTCCCCACAGATGTCCAGATCCTAATACCCAGAACTCAGATGGAATAAAAGCTACTAATTAGCTGATCTTGAGATGGGGAGATTATATTGGATTCAAGTGGGACCAATGCAATCAGAAGGGTTCTTACTAGCAGAAATAAGAGGGAGAAGAGTAGATCAGATTTACGCAAATCAGAGAATGATTCCACCCATCATTGCTGCCTTTACAGAGGAAGGAAGGGGTCCAGGAGACAGCTACTTCTAGAAGCTAGAAAAGGGCAAGGAAACGAATTCTCACCCAGGATCTGCAAAGAATATAGTCCTGTTGACCTCTTGATTTTAGCCAGTAAGACTGATTTTGGACTTCTGAACTAAAGAACTGTGAGAAACGGAATTTTTGTGTTTTAGGCCACTAAGTAATTTGTTACAGCAGCTGTAGAAAACTAGTACAAGCCTCTAAGCTGCCCAGCACCCCACATACTTCATGCTTCAAAACTTTCGCACTTCCTATTTTTCTCTTAGATTTCTGTAAGACTACTCCCTTCAGTTCACCACATCAGAACGGTCTTGCCTAACCCCCGCACATAAAATATCCCCTTTCAGAACTTGCTATCTCACTGCCCCTGTTTTATTGTTCTCCATAGCATCTGTCACTGAATATCTGAAATACTATGAATTTACTTACTTGCTTGTTATCAGGCTCTCTCACCAGGATGTAAGCTCCATGAGGGCAGAAACTGCTTTGTTCACTGCTCTATCACCAGTGCCTAAAACGATGCTAGGTGAAGAACAGGCATCCAATAAATATTTGTTAAATCAATGAATGCCTGTGTAAAAGAAGGGACACAGTTTAGATTATGGGTGTTGGGATTCTCAGAGGAAGTGAAAATGGATGAATGATGCATAGGAATTATTAAGGCAAAAAGTGAAGGCAAGAGCAGTTTAGGTTTAAGGAGCAGCATATGCAAAGATTTTACAGTGTGAGCGTTCGAGGAACTAGTGTTTTCAAAGGCCAATGTAAGCTGGAATACAGTGACTGAGTAGGAGGTCGTATAGAAAGGTATATAGGAGCCAGATCATTGCCCGTCATTTTGAATTTGTCTTAACTGTGATAGGAAGGTTCTGATAACTTCATCATGCAGCAACTATATGGGGAAGACGCTGGAATGGAGCAAGAGTGAAGTAGTGGAACTAGTTAAGGGAACCCAGTATTAAGATAGTTTGACCAAAAGCTGACGTTGATTTGGATTAGGGTACCGGCAGGAAAAAATGAGAAAAGAGATGGTCAAGACACATTTTCAAAGCAGAATAACCAAACTTGAAGGTTAATTAAATGTGGGGGCTGATGGAGAGGGAACTGTCAAGAATGACCCCAGTTTCCTGGTTTAAGGAGCAGGAATAGATGAAAGTGCTGTGTACTGAGACAGGGAAGAATACAGTAAGAGTAGATTAGGGGTAGAATTTGACTTTTTAATCTACTGTTTGAAATATCAATGAGACATTCCAGGAAGGCTAGGGAGCTGTCAAGTAGTTAAGACTCCCTGACATCTCTGGAAAAGAGATCTGGGCTAAAGATTATAAAATTTCTAAGTTCTTGGGATACAGGTGTACTTAAATCATGGAAAATGTTTAAAATTACCTAGAGAGAGTGGGTAGAATTGAGAGAAGAAAACCTAGGATAGAGTTCTGTAGAAGTTTAAATTTTAGAGATTAGGTAAAGAGGTGGAATGAGTAATTAAGACTTAAACTGTTAAGGAACAGTTAGAAAGATGAAGAAAGCCCAAAAGAATGTAGTATCACAGAAGCCAAAAGATGAGAATGTTTCAAAGATTGCTCAACTGCTCTGAGAGTTCTAGTTATTTGAGGATTGAATTTAGCAACAAGGGGGTCAATGTTAATTTTTTTCTCCTTTTGAGAAAAGAAAGCTTTGAAAATTAAAGTATGTATAATAAAAAATTTCTCACTTTACCCATTTTTAAATGTACAGTTCAGTAGTGTTAAGGACATTTACATTGTGTGGTGCATCAATGTTGATCCTGACAAGAATTTCTGTAGCAAAGTGAGGGCTCGATATTGAAGCAAACTTAATAATCCATGGGGGTAAGGAAGTGGTGACAGAACATATTCAGCACTTCAGAAATTTGGCTTTCATGGGCAACCTAGCTATGTGGCAGTAGCTAGAAGAGAAAGGAGAGTCGAGAGAGATAGAGGGATATTTTTTAACTGAAGGTATTAATCCATTATTGAATGTTGATTCAAATTATTCTGTACAGAAGAAAACACAGATGATATTGGAGAGAGAAAAGGTATGTTATGGATTGTGAATCATGAGAAAGCAAGAGACAATGGAGCTAGAACTAGAACAGACTAGCTTTTGCCAAAAGGCGGGAAGGAAACTGGCAACAGATGCAAACAGGTGTGCAGTATTTCTAGGAATGTTGAATGTCTGGGATGAATAATCATAAATGAATGGTAATAGTAATCTGTCAGCTTGTATATTCCTACTCATCTCTTCTACTATATTTATGTAACCCCTACTATGTACATGCCCTGAACTACTTGTGACCAAAGGAATAGACCAGTCAGCTGTTCAAGGCCTTCAGGAACATCTCTTTGATGTCGTTCCTGGAAGCTTCTGAATGGGCTTGGGAGAGATAACATTTTGGTAACATTTACTTCAAGGCCACAATATATGCTGCATTAAAAAATTACCCTTATTCTACTTTGCTTTTCAAATAATCCCCAATTATACTTCTAGACCCAATTCCTGAGAGGTTACACAATGAGCGCTGATTACAGAATAGTTCAAGTGATACAATGCCAGGGAAATTCGGGGACAGCACCCTTCCAAAAATTTCATATTTCAGAAATCACAGTGGAATTATAAAGTATTTAGCACTGAATGGCAATAAAAGCACTACTTTAAAAACTTGCAGGATACAGATAAAGCAACCGAAATTTCTCTTTAAGGGAAATTTATAGCCCTTAATTATATATTAGAAAATAAGAAATACTGGAAATTAATTGATAGGTATTTAACTTGAAAAGCACTTAAGGTGCTAAGGAATAACACGCTAAACTCAATGAAAATGTAAGTGAGGGATTAATAAAAATAAATATAGATATTAAACAAATATATACATTTTAAAAGAAACAGATATATGATCAACAAGAAGATATATGATCTTCTTATTTGTAAAGACTACACATAAACCTCTATAAGTTTGTCTAAATATACAGACAAATCTTTGTTAAGACAAAAAAGAAAAAATAGAGAATTCACAAATATATGACATCAATAATGAAAAATAGGATATAACTACAGACACCATAAAGAATTTTTAAAGAGAATACCATGAACCATATACCAACATTTTAAAGGTTTAAATGTAGTATGTAATTTTTTAGGAAAAAGATGTGAATAATCAAAATTGATTGAAAAAATAGAAAACCCAAAGAAACCAACAATCATTAGAGAAATTAAATTGAATTTTCAAAATACGATAGTTTCACAGAGGAGATTTACCAAATAGTCAAGGAACAAATCATACCTATCTCATCCAAACTGTCACAGAATATAGAAAAAAGAAAGAAATTTCCAAATGCATTTTCCTTCTTGCACAAAGTGCAAGAAAGGAAAGTTTTAAACCAATGTCACTTATGAACATAGATGCTAAAATAAAATACATGAAGCACTATGTTAATAAATAACAGTACATTAAGGCAAAGCAGGGTTTAACTCAGGAAAGCAAGGGGAGGTTCACATCAGAAATATCTATCAATATGACCTGTCACATTAACATAGCAAAGATAAAACCTGTAATCATCTCGGTACTTTTAGAAAAAGCATTTAACAACATTTCAATATTCATTTCATGGTTTAACAATATTCCTACTTTAAGCATAAATGGGATAGAAGGAAACTGATAAAGGGTTTCCACCAAAGACTTACAACAAATATCATAATTATGACACATGAGAAACATTTTCAATGAGATAAAAATAGGAAAACAATGCTTGTACTCACCCTTACTATTTGATGTTATACTGAAGGTGCCAGCCCATCCAAGGAGATAAGAAAGAGAAAAATGTATTAGGGGTGTTATTTATAGATAATATTATAATCTACATGAACACACAAGAGAATCTACAAATAAACTAACTAATAAGTTCAGCATGTTTGCCAACATTATCTAACACTTAAGGTTATTGCAAAATCTACAGGATCTCTATCAACGACAGTAGCAGCAATGACCAATTTAAACATTTAATAGAAAAGAAATCTCACTTATAATATCAGCAAAAGCTGTAAGGTACAATAGGAATAAGTCTAACAAAGAGGTATAAGAGTTTTATAAGCAAATTATAAAATGTTATTGAAAGACATTTAAAAATCAGAATAATATTAATGTACTAGGTGGCTCAATTTTTAAAGTTGTCATAGCGCCCCAATTTTAACCTATAAATATAACTAAGCAAAATACCAAAAGAGTTTTTCAATGCAACTTGACAAACTAATGCTAAAGTTAGTATAAAAGAATAGAAGTCCAAAAATAGTCTATACATTCATGAAATTAATAAAGCAGATTCTACAGTTATCAACATGGGTGGCTCTCAAAATCACATTGAGGGAGAAAAGCAAGTTGCAAAATGATATGTACATTACCTAACAATTTTTTAAATGAACAAAGAGAGGATATGCCCTTCTACACATCAAGATTTACAAAGCCATAGTAATTAAGACCGTAGTATTGGGTCAAATTTGGTTTGATCAGTGGAAAAGGACAAACTGGAAACATATCCATGAACACACAGAAATTTAATTTACAATCATGGTGGCATTACACACTAATAAGGACACAAAAGACTGTTCAGTAAATCAGGTTACCACACGCCTTCCATATGGGGGTTGGGGGAAAAGGGAGGAGTAAAATTATTAAATTCCTACTTTACACCATTAAAAAAAAATAAGTCCCAGATAGATCAATCTCATGTGTAGAAAGCAAAACTTTAAAACATTAAGGAAGACATAAGAGGCTACCTTTATGCATCAGGTATGGAGAGGTTTCTTTAATAATCCACAAATGACACTATAAAGAAAGAGATCAATGAATATGAGTACATTTTAAATTTTCTATAGTACAAAAGACATCAAAAGCAATTAAAAGACAAGCCACAGACTGAGACAATATATTTAATGTTTATACACATGAATTCCTACAAATCAGGAGGAAAAAAGATAAAACATACATGATCCAATGAAAAAAATGAACGAGGACTGTGAAAAAACAAATCTCAGACTTGGAAACCTCAATAACCAATAAACATATGGGAAAAAAATGCTTAATTTCACTAGCAGTGAGAGAAATTCAAATGAAACAACAAGATACTGTTTTTTAAAATAATCAAATTGGCAGGAATAATAAAAGTCTGAATCTAAACAAGATCATGTGAGGGAAACATGAACTGTCATACACTGCTGATGGTTGTGCAAATTGAACCATTTGGCAGTCTCTCACAAAACTGAAAATGTGTGTGGAGCCCGGCAATTCTCCATCTAGGTAGATACATAGAGAAATTCTCACATATGTGCAAAGGAAACATGTACAAGTAGTACCAAAATATTGACAGCAGTTTAATATTCATCAATAGGGGAATGAATAAACAGGACACATTTGTATGCATGGATCTACAATATAGCAATTAAAATGAATGAACTGGATCTACATTTATCAACACGAAGAGAAAAAATAAAAACACACCATGAAGGAAAAAAACAAGTCCAAGAATAATATGTACAGTCTAATACCATGTTTGTACATTTAAAAAAATCATTTAAACCAATATTCTGCATTTTATAGGTTCACATCCAGTTAAAGTGTAAAACCCAGATTGGAAAGTTACATACCAAATTCATGTCAGTGTTTGCCTTTGGGGAAAAGGGTGGAGAACGGTATTGGGGGCAGTACAAGGGGAACTTCAATTTTATCGGAAATGTTGAATACTTAATAGATCTGAGGGCGACATGACAAAATGTTAACATATTAATTATATGAGACAGGTATATGGGAGCTTGTAATGTTCTCTCTGCATTTTAAACATCTTCACATTTTTTCTAAATAATAAAACCAAAACAGCTAGTAAATCACTCTATCTCTGATAGATTTTAATGCGTAGATAAATGAACAGTTAATCGTCTAGAGGAACTTCAGAAAAATTAACTGTTTTGCAATGGAATCGCCTTAAAAATAGTAACACTGACAATATTATTTAAAAACTGCTGAAATGAATAAAGTAGATTCTATAGGTATCAACCTGGATAGTTGTCACAATCATATTGAGGGAGAAAAGTTGCAAAATGATATGTATACTAGTGAACCATTTACTTAAAAATTTTAATAAACAAACATGGGCATATACATATATTTACATATATAATTAGGTAATAAGGGTATCAAAACAAATGCAGATTAAATAGCCACTTTATAATACTAATTACCTAGAAAAGTGAAGAGGGAGAAAGGTGAATGGGACTGGGGAGGGAAATAAAGTGACATTCAACTCTATCTGTAATGTTTAATATAAATAAAAACACGAAACAACTATAACAAAAATTTCACATTTGATTATCCTAGGCAGTAAATACATGAACGTATGTTATTCTTGCTGCATACGTATTAATTTTCAAAAGAAAAAGTACTTAAGAACTACAAATAAAATGCACATAATTCACTCATAAAAGCTTGTATACATCAAAAACTAAGATATGACTATTTTTAGAAATTATCCTGTTTGTTTTTCTATGTGGTTTTACATTTTTTAAAAGAAAAACGAGGGAAAAAATGAAAGCAATGAAGACACGTAAAAGAAACCGTACATGCATTTGATTATAAAAAAGGCAAACCTCCACAATCACAAAACACCATATGAGCATTCTATATCATGTGCTGCATTTCCTTACTTTTAACTTTTGTCAAAAGCAAATTACAGGAGACTGCCTAATTGGAAACGTGACTTTCTATTATTAAAATGGTGGGAGTCCATTTTAATGTGTTTATCTCGCCGCTAGACTATAATTTATATTTCAGCGTTTAAATTTGTTTGGATGCCAGTGACAGGTTAATGCAGTTTAAACATGCATTTTTCTTTCGTTGGCTGAACAGTTAAATCGTTACCTAAAGGATTTTAAGTTTCAATTTCAACCGGGAGAGGATTCTTTGCTTTTCCAAGGTTAAAACTGTTTCTGGTTCGAGATGCTATTAATTAATGGCTACGTAGCGGATCTATTTAGGGAACTGCTCCCGGCCCCCGGGTTCACAGTTGAGCTGCTCAATGAGAAAACTTTTTTTGCTACAGACTTGGGGATATTTGCAATTTAGCCTGAGAGCGGCGAACGGGGAGTGAAATGGAATTCCAGACCACTTCGCTAACAATCGCAATTATGAACCGAAAGACATGTCAGGTATTAGCCATTTTTTTCCTTAAAAAAAAAAAAAAAAAAAAAAAAAATTTCTGGGGGTCCGCGGGACACCCAGCTGGCTACGGACCAGCGGACGGCGAGCCGGGGGGAGGGGGGGCGAGGCCGCGAGCAGCCCAGAAGTTCCGACCGGGGAGTTTCGCTCCGTTACCATTACCTGGCTCGCCGGCAGAAGAAAGAACGCGGAGACAAGATAATTTCTGAGGCTGTTAAACATGACTTAGCCGGGGGGCCGCGCGTTCCGAGGGGGTGTCCTGCGGGCCGGGGCGGGCCTCCGCCGCCCCCGCGGGCTCCGGTGCGTCAGGGGCGCGTCAGGCGGGGCGGGCTCCGCGCGGGCGGCGGCGGCAGCGGCTGCTGCGGCGGCGGCGGCAGCGGGCTGCGGGCGGCGCGCACCCGGCCTCCTGCTTCTCGCTCCGAGGCTGCGGGACGGACGCTCCGGGGAACTCCCTAGCCCGCGGCCGGCCGCGTTCGGACGGCGCTAGCCGGCGGCCGGGCGGTCCCAGCATGTCGGCCGCCGTGGCGTGCCTGGACTACTTCGCCGCCGAGTGCCTGGTGTCCATGTCCGCGGGCGCCGTGGTTCACCACCGCCCGCCGGACCCCGAGGGTGCGGGCGGAGCCGCAGGCTCGGAGGTGGGTGCGGCGCCGCCGGAGTCCGCTCTGCCGGGTCCGGGGCCACCGGGGCCCGCGTCGGTTCCCCCTCTCCCGCAGGTCCCCGCCCCCAGCCCCGGCGCGGGCGGCGCCGCGCCCCACCTGCTGGCTGCAGGCGTTTGGGAGGACTTGCGCGGCAGCTCTGGCGAGGGCTCCTGGGAGAATTCGGGGGAAGCTCCACGCGCCTCGTCCGGCTTCTCCGACCCGATCCCGTGCTCCGTCCAGACCCCGTGCTCCGAGCTGGCTCCCGCCTCCGGCGCCGCGGCGGTCTGCGCTCCTGAGAGCTCCTCCGGTGCGCCCGCCGTCCCAAGCGCGCCTGCCGCCCCGGGCGCACCAGCAGCCTCTGGTGGGGTCTCTGGAGGGGCCCTAGGGGCCGGCCCCGCCCCCGTCGCGGATCAGGTGCCCCGGAGGAGGCCTGTCACACCTGCTGCCAAGCGCCACCAATGCCCCTTCCCGGGCTGCACCAAAGCCTATTACAAGTCGTCGCACCTCAAGTCTCACCAGCGTACCCACACGGGTGAGCGTCCTTTCTCCTGCGACTGGCTCGACTGCGACAAGAAGTTTACGCGTTCCGACGAGCTGGCCCGCCACTACAGGACGCACACGGGCGAGAAGCGCTTCTCCTGCCCCCTCTGCCCCAAGCAGTTCTCCCGGAGCGACCACCTGACCAAACACGCTCGCCGCCACCCAACCTATCATCCAGATATGATCGAGTACCGGGGGCGTCGTCGCACTCCCCGCGTCGACCCGCCACTCGCCAGCGAGGTGGAAAGCTCCGCCTCCGGCTCCGGCCCCGGCCCGGCGCCCAGCTTCACCACCTGCCTGTAGGACAGTCATTGCTGTCAGTCTTACCCTCAAGGATGATCCCCCAGGCGGTTGTCCCTGCCTTCTCTCTGCCCATCCCCTTTTCCCAGAGTCATTACACCAAGGCACAGACTGGTTCCTCTGCTTTGAGGGTGGGTCCAGGCAGACATGTGGACTCTGGGGAGGTACTGGGGGCCGGAAAATAGCGGGAATTCTTGCAACGCGTATATCATCCTAAAAGTGGGGTTTGCCTCAAGAGAGCCCCCGGGAACTGATAAGAAGGGATGAACTCCGGTACTCTCCGGAGTACTGAAGATTCTCCCCTCCCAGGAACCAGGGATGTGAAACTGGAATTCTCAGATGCCTGAGGAGCTCCCAGTCTCAAAGGACTCTGGTGTCTCACCCATCCACCAGGGCGGACCTTGGAGAGGGTGTCAGGGGTGGCAGTCTTGGAGATGTCCAGGACTGGGATGGTGAGAGGCCTTTGGAAACAGAAATGATTTCTATTTCTGTAAACAGCAATGTTTACTAATTTATTTTTAGCATCTTTTAAATAGGGATTCCAGGTTGATGGGAGGCTAATGCCCTCCACTCCCCCAATTGCCCCAGCTACCTCTGCTAGGAGAGGCCACATAAGCTCCATGTAGATGTGTGGCTGGGAGATGCTTCTTGATGTCTGGGGTGTGAGTCTGTTTGCAGGTCCTGTTGCATGATTTGGAACCCTGCGCTTGCGTCGTAGCCCTTCTCCCCATTTCGATTCCTCTTTGAGGATGGTAACTTCCTGGCTCACTCTCACGCTGAGATTGGTTAAACAATTTGAAAACAACCGTAAAGGCACCAGAAAGAAAAGGGTGGTCCAGACTAGTTCTCTCTTCACTCAGAGAGAAAACTCAAGCGACCTTAAGGTTGGGCGGGGCCCAAAACAAGCCCGTTCATAACCATTGATAACTTTCAGGGAAATAGAGGCGTGTGGACACAGCTGCCCCACCTTATGTAATCTCAGGAGTGGTAGATTCTGTTCATTTCCTAATGGCTAACTAGGGGGTTATTTCCCTCAGAGTCTGCAGATTTTTGTTTCTGAAACAGGTGAGTTGGTAGATGGGAGAGGGAAGGGTAACAGACTGGTTTCTTTCAAGGAGCTGGCTGCCTTGGATTTGAGGAAGGAGTAGCGAGGTGATAGGTATTATCAAATAGGAGGACCTTTCTCCTCTGACCATATAGTCCCTCCAAGTTATATCCTCAGGGCCCCTCTCCCAATAAGAAGGAATCAGACATCAACAGTATTTGTTTTTTCTGTATGTGTCTCTGCTGCTGTGGATGAAATCATTGACCACTCTGCTTGTGTATGTGTGAATGTGTATATATGTGACCCTTTCTTTGGAGATGAGGCTGAAAGGCACTTCCTGCCCTGGGAGATCCCCTCTGACACCCTCCTGAATATTTTGCAATAGTCCGTCACTGACATTTGGGGAAGATGCTGTCATCTCATAGGACCCTAACAGGCACCTGGTTAAACAAACTGCTTTCCCCTATTTTGCAGATGAGGATACTGAAGACTAGATAAGCTCAAAGTCATATGCTGGGTTACTGGGAAGAGCCATGACTAGAACTTAGGTGTCTGGCCTGCTAAGTGACTCTTTCCCTCACACTTGGTTACCCCATCTCTTCCTCCTTTCTGGGACCTTAGTCCCTCCCTCCCTCCGTATTCTGTATTGCTTCTATGTACCTTCACATGTTGATTGAACCCTTTGCCTATTGTATTTGACTCAAAAGCCCTTTTCTTAACAGGTTACTTTCCCTCCCTTCACACCATGTTGACATAAAGTGAGAATAACTTTTTGGCATCGTAGGAGAGACTTTCTCTTTGGACCTGCTAGGTTAATTTTCAGTGTGAATTCCCTTCTTTTTCTGGTCCTGGGCATTCCAGCATCCTCAAGAGAGTGAATGATACAAACATGGCATTGGGACTCTACTAAGTGCTTCTACACTAAATGAGGGAGGGGTCCTTAGAAAGGACCCAAAGAGTATGGCCTATGACCCTGAAGAGGTTCAGTATTTCCCAATGAAGGCTAAGCAGGGAAGGTAAGACTGTTGAGTTACCTGTGGGAGGAGAAGGCCCCCATTGTGAGAGTGATTTCTGGTGGTGAAAGGAGTCCTCTCTTTGCTCTGTTTGTCTCTTCAGCTAGGGCTGGATAGCTAGGGCACTGTGGGTCCTATTGAAGACTACTGTTTCCTCTTTGTCCTTTTCAGTTGAAGATCTGCCACTGGGCAAGTGGACCAAAGAAACTAACAGGAATTTCCACTAACCATTCTGAAATTGGTTTCAAGAAAGCTTGGCTTTTCCAATCACCCGTTGATAAATAACTTTTGATTCTCAAGCTCCCAAATAGTGTCCTTATTTGGGTTCTTGTACACTGGGGACTTTTATCTGGGGATGGCCTCGAGAATCTCAATGTGACATGTCTTTCATTGGTAAAACTGACTCCTCCCAGGTCTTGAGGTGGTGGGGGAGGAGATACTCAGGACATACATTGGAGTAGCCAGATACAAGGTTTTTAGGTGGGTCTTTCTTGGTCTGAGTATTGTTGTTACCTTTTTCACTCCAGCAACCAGAGAGTTCTCAAGGAGTAGTTAGTGAAATGCCATGAAAAGGGCTTCCTAATTTTATTGGTGTTTCTTTGGTTTCTTTTTGTTAATCAGATGGTGCTCAATGAGTGAGTACATATGGGGGTTGGTTGGGGTCAGATTGAACCTCTGAGCCCTTGCCCCATCCCTGCCATCCCCAGTTCTGATGTAGGAATGACCCAGTAGCAGAAACTATTCATAGACCTCTTCCTGAAATATGGGTTGGAGGCTGGGGATGAGTTCTAGGTCAGACCTTGGGTGTGAGGGAGTTGGATCCCCTGCTTCTGCTGGGAGGATGTGAAGAATACAGGCTTTGCCCCCACCCGTGGAGGCAAGAATATGTCATTTGTCCCTATTTCCCTGTTCTTCTCCAAGCAGGGAACCATTCTGGAATGTCATTTGTGATCCCCATCTCTACCTCTACTCACTTCTCCCCAAAGGAAAAATGATTGTATTCTCTGATGGAGACATAAGGAGGGGAGGTCATTGTACACACACACACTTAAGTTCTCTCTTTTACACCTCCCTGCCTGCAGTGTGCATGCACTTCACTCAGATCCTGCTTCCATAGGGTAAGCACACCTGCTGAGCCCCAGACCTGCCTTCTAGAGGCAGGTTTGAAGAACACCTCTCTCTGTTCCTACTTTTGGGGCAGCCCTGCTCCTTGCTGCTATCCAGGTAAGTATTTCCACTGTGTGTTTTTCTTTGGGTAGTCCAGATCCAAGACCAGGAATTAGGAGGGGTGGGGGAGACAGTGTATTAGAAAGCCCAGTTTTGACCGTGATACAGCTTCATCAGCAAAGTAACATTTGACCCTTGAGCAACATGAGTTTGAACTGCACAAGTCCACTTAAGTGCAGTTTTTTTTCAACTAAACAGTTCAAAAATAGGGTATTTGTGGGATGCAGAGCCCGCTTATATGCTGTTCTTTACACATATACAAAAAGTCACATGCGAATAGAGTATAAAAAACTCTTCATATACATGGGTTCCACAGGGCCAGTTGAGGGGCTTGGGTATGCGTGGATTTTGGTATACGCAGGGATCTTGGAACCAATCTCCATGTATACCGAGGGATGACTGTACTGATATTTTGACCCTCATTTGTCTGATTCTTGTATCTATTATTCATTTGGCTGATAACATAGAGGGGAAAGAGATAGAATTAATATTCTCCCTTAAGCCCCACCACATCGAGATGTGCCTTGCCTGTTAAATCTTGAGAAATAGGCACTTCACCTGGAATTAGGGAATCAAAATAAGATGTGTGGAGATTGGATGTCTGTAATGCCAGAGTACAGGGCTTTAGTGCTTTAATGATCTTCAGCCTTTCAGTTCTTTAGTCGTTTCAAGTCTTAGCAGCCTATGATAGCAAGTGTCCTCACACAAGCCACTGATTTTTTTAGAGTCTCTGAGCATAGACTTTGGCAAAAGTGAGCTGTACAGACCACTGTGGCTGATTTTGATTCACACAGATGTAGCTGAGACAGGATCACTGCAGAAAGGGAAGGCACTATTGAATAGATCAATTTGTGCTGCCTTTATTCTCAGCCAGAATTGCAGTTGAGGATTCTAAGATCAATGGCATAAGTTCCATGTATATGTAAGAGCACAGGTTAGGGACATTCTAGCTCTTAAGTTCTTCTGAGAAGTATCAGGTCGTATCAGATCAGTTTCCCCCTTACCTGGATTTGAAATGCACCCTTTAATAGGGCTAAGGAGAGGCCAATGGGAGGCTTCAAGTCCTTTAATTTATATGGGATATCCAGAATCACCTTCTATTTATGTTCCGAGTTGGTGCCAGATGTGTTTACTATATAAGCCCTGACAGTGGAATTTCAGGGCCTTGGCTGAATTTCTTGTGTGTTCAACCACAGAGAAATGGTGGATTTTATCATAAATACATAAAGAAGAATGGAAGTTTTTGTTATATAAGGGTTTGAGGAAGAGAAAAGCAATAATCCCAAAGACAGGAAAGGTATTAAAAAGGCTTTTGCCTGAATCCTTCTCTCCCTAGGAATCAGAGTCTATTCAGGAAATAAAATGGGAGCCATATTTGTTTCAAATATATATTTAAATCTTGAAGTCAAAATAGAAGCAGTGCAAGGGTGAAAACTGAAGAAAGGAAGACGGTTTGATTAAGCTGAAAGAAGAGAAGGATTTATTTAGAAGAAAGGTGGTATTTTCAGAGGACAGTATTGATGATGTGAAAAGAAAAATAAGAAAGACCAGTAGCCAACAATCTTAAACATGGAATTATAAAGGAGAGTGGCGTTTTTATAATTAGTAGGTTAGAGGAGGTGATTAGAACCCTAAGAGATCTAACAGAAGAATGGATGCAAGCTTTACATGAATGTCCATCTTCACTCAGGATCTCAGGTCCAAGAAAATATTGAGAGGTACCTGCTTGAATTTGCAGAGAAAGCACTGGAAAATCATCCCTATAACTGAGTTAGGTATAGTAGATGATTACAAAAAATGTAAACAATACTTCCAAGTATTTTTAGCTTAGTTTCAGTGATATTACCATTGTCAGTGGGAATATAGATGGTTGCTTGGAGGACGTACAGAAAGAAGTAGGTCTTTAGAAAGTGTAGGAAGATGAGACACATGAAATATATCAAAGTAATTGATCAAATTAATAGAAATTAGGAAGCAAAAAGGCATGACCATCTTAATAGTTTCAAAAATAGGTATTTGTTAAAACTCAGCAATGATTTGTGATTTAATTTAAAAACAGTAAAGTAGTAACAAAAGATAATTTCTTAAGTTGATAAAAGGTATCTGCCAAAAGCCTACTATAAAAATCAAACTTAAATGTTGAAACATTGCAATCTTTCCTATTGGCCACATGGTAAGATACAAAGAAAGTCTAGACAAACTTCAGGCAGGTAATCACATAAAAATACAACAAAAAAATCATTAAAAATCCATCAATTGGGAAATGTAAAAGGAAGCCTCTATGTAAGTCAGACAAAAAGGGAAATTGCAGAAATTTAGAGCTGAATGAAAACAAAAAGCACTATATAGCAAGCAAAAAACACCAGGGGAAGAAATGTAGTTTATAGCCTTAAATATTTTATTCAAAAAAGAGAAAGATTGAATGAAGGTGAATGAACTAAGCTTTCAATTCCAGAAGAAAAGGAAAACAAACATTTAAATATTACAAAGGTTGTGGCCTCCAAAAGAGCATACTACATAAATAGATATGCACTATATGTGTGGTTTAAGATTTTATAGGGATGTGGGGAACGGAGTGATTAGCACCAAAAAAATCTGAAAGCAATTCTGGAGGGGTGATAATAAAAAAAAGGATGAAAATATTATCATTAATAAAGCAGAAATTAATGAAACAGAAGAAAAAATAGGTAGCTTGAGCAAAACTCTTTTAAAAGGCTAATAACAGTAGGTTTCTTTGCAAATATAAATTTCTTAAAAAGAGAAGTCAGGTCAGATGCAGTGGCTCACGCCTGTAATTACTCCCAAGGTGGGAGGATCATTTCAGCCCAGGAGTTCAAGAAGCATGGCAAAGCCCTGTCTCTACCAAAAAAAAAAAAAAAAAAAATTAGCTGGGTGTGTGGTATGTGCCTGTAGTCCCAGCTACTCAGGACACTGAAGCCAAAGGATTGCTTGGGGCCAGGAAGCCAAAGCTTCACTGTGATCGTGCCACTGCACTTCAGCCTGGGCAACTGAGTGAGGCCCTGTCTCAAAATTAAAATAAAATAAAATAAAATAGAAAGCACAAAAAGTTATCAGGAATAAAAAAAGACATAAAATCATAACACAAAAAACAGATTTTTAAAATTAGAATAATACAAACAACTTTATATCAAGAATTGAAAACTATATGGATAATTTTATAAGGAAATGTAAAATTTCAAAATGGTTTAAGAAAATGTAGAAAACCTGAAATTGAAGTGGTCGTCAAAGTTATATCTCCCAAAAGGCACTAGGTCTCGGCAGTTGTATTGGCAAATTTTCTAAGTCTTCAAGAAAAAGATAATTTCTATTTTTATAAAGCACTCTAAAGCATAGAAAAGGATAGAAAATTAACCAATTTATTTTATGTAGTCAAGCTAACCTTGATACCAAAACAAGGCAAATTAAAAGACAAGAAAAAAAAATACACCAATTTTATCTATAAAGACAGGTCCACAAATCCTAAGTAAAATTCAGCAATGAGTGACAAGAATAATGCATCATAATTGTGTGAAGTTTATCTGAGGTATGCAAGATTAATTCAATAATATCTATAAACATAATTCACTACATTAATTGAATAAAGAAGAAAATCATTTACTTTCTTATGTGCCAGCAGTCATCAATCAGAAAATGTAATAGACTAAGTGATTCCATATTTGGTAGCAACAAATAACATAAATAACATCTATGAAGAATACTATAAAATTTTTACTGAAAGACATGAAAGAAAATAGGACTTTTGAGACCAGCCTGACCAACATGGAGAAACCCCATCTCTACTGAAAATACAAAATTAGCCGGGCATGGTGGTGCATGCCTGTAATCCCAGCTACTCGGGAGGCTGAGGCAGGAGAATCACTTGAACCCGGGAGGCGGAGGTTGCGATGAGCCGAGATCATGCCACTGCACTCCAGCCTGGGCAACAAGAGTGAAAATCCATCTCAAAAAAAAAAAAAAAGAAAGAGAGAGAGAGAGAAAGAAAGAAAGAAGAAACTAGGACTAAGTGGATAAAAATAATGTGTCTGTGGATGGTAAAATTCAATGCTCTAAAAATGTCAGTCCTGTCCTCAAATTAATCTATATAGTTAATGCAATTCCAATCAAAACCCCACAATAATTTTTCTTCGAGCTTTTTAAAGGAAATATTACAGAAGATCATAGGGGAAAGGAAGGAAAAATTGCTTTACCAGATATCAAAATATGACAAAGTTACAGTAATTAAGGCAGTGTGGTATAATGCAGGAATAGACAAAGAGATAAGTGGAATTGGATAAAGAGTTCAGAAATAAACCTGTAAATACAGTCCAGTGGATGAGAGAGGTGGCATTCATGTAATCAGGGAAAAGATAGGCTACTTGATAAATGCTATTGAGACAATTGACTCTTCATGAAGAAAACAAAATAATACACAGCATTACTTCCTCTCTCAAACATTTCATAACAATAAATTACAGATGGTAAAGACATAAACATGTTTAGGCTATAAAAAAATAGTAAAAAATACTGGAAAATCCCTCTATCATCATTAAATAAGGAAGGTCATCTTGTTTAGGACACAACAAAATTAAAAATAAAAATTTAAAGAAGGAAAAAGACAGATTTGACTGCATCAAAACTTTTAAATGTTTTACGTTTAAAAGCCTAAACACAATTAAATATCAAGCTACATTCTGAGAAAAATATTTGTCAGGCATAAGATCAATGTCTGGAATATATAAAGAATCAAAAATTCAAGAGATAAGAACCAAAAAAGTTGGCAAAGTATAGTAATAGGCAATTAAAGAAAAGACAAGGATTGAGAGTGATGGTTAGGGGCTCTCTAGCCTTACATATAATGCTTTCACTCTTTTTTTTTATTAATTTTTTTGTAGAAATGAGGGCAGGGTCTTGCTTTGTTGCCTACGCTGGTCTCGAACTCCTGGCTTCAAGCAGTCCTCCTGCCTCAGCCTTTGGAAGTGGTGAATTACAGGCATTAGCTTCTGTGCCCAGCCTGCTTTGACTTTTTTAAAAAGCAGAATATCCATGTATTGCTTGTATAAGTCAACAAGATTGACATTTTAAAGTATTTTAAAGGACAGAAGCAAAATAATGGTGGTTAAGGAAAAAAAAAAAAAAAAAAAAAAGCAGGTCAGATGCAATGGCTCACACCTACAGTCCCAGCACTCTGAGACAAAAACTCGCTTGAGACAAAAACTCAGGACCAGCCAGGGTAACATAGTTGTCTCTCTAAAATAAATAAATAAATAAATAAATAAAAGTTAGCTGGACATGGTGGTGCATGCTTGTAGTCCCAGCTATGCAGGAGACTGAGGTGAGAGGATTGCTTGAGCCCAGGAGGTTGAGGCTGCAGTGAGTTGTGATCACACCATTTTATTCCACCCTGGGCGACAGAGTGAGATCCTGTCAAAAAAAAAAAAAGAAAAAGAAAAAAAAAGAAAAAAGAAAATCCTAGGTTTGGAAATGTGGAAATGATATACCAAACAAATGTTAAGTGTTAATAAAAGCAAGAAGGTGTGACATAATTAATGTCAGAGTCAAAATACAATTACAAGCACAAAACTTGAGTGCAGCAAAGGTAGATAATTTTATATGGAGAAAAAGCATAGTACACTAAGAATCCAAATCGATAAGAACCTTTGTGCCCGCATATAGGAGTGTCAGCTCAGGAGCTCTCATACCTATTCTAGGACTTGGGCAGGGAGTTTCTTTTGCCCCTCATCCCTCACTAGGAATTCAGAGACTCATTCTCATTTTCTTAAGCTCATTGGAGGGATAGAGTTAGGGGAGTGTCAACACAAACCACACCGGAAATGAGCCCAATCTGAATTCTCAAAGGAAAATCTCCCACACTCCACTCCAGAGTACTCTTTTTCTCTCTTATTTTTCCACCATAGCTCTTGATGATCCAGAGCTTGACCCAGAACCCTAGTTCCCCTATCAAAATATTCCAGTTTAGTAAAAGGGAAGAAAAGCAAACAGTCAAAACATACAAACATTTACGATTCAACTTGAAAGAAAAAAATGTAGCATTTTTTATTGTCTATAGCTACTTGTGTCTTATTAAGAAGCTCCCACTCCTGTTAATGACAGGTGAAAAATTTAAACTTGTCAATTAAGGTAATTTAGTTATATTTCAGTTAGTCTTTTTCAGTTTAAAATATTCCCATTCAATTTAATTCAGTGTTTTGGGTATAAATATTCAGTCAATTCAAAGCTCAAACTCTCCCCTTCTTCCCACCGTGGTCCCTGAATACTGGGAGCTTACATATACTCAGAACAGCAGAAAGGGAAGCAGTCTCATGGCTGTGTCCTCTGCTGTTCTCTGGATCCTCACTCATTTTCTATGCTGTGTGACTGTCTTAGGGGTCTCTGGGAATATTGTGTTTGTGCCCAGTGAATTGCAACAGGTCCTGTCTGGTGTTTTTGGTGGCTTTCTGACACTCACTGCTGGAGTCTGGAGTCTGGAATCCTGCTATATCTCTTACTGGAGGTCTCTGCTGGATGTGGCTTCCTCGTCCCCAATGCAGACTTCTCCTGGACCTTGGGTTTTCTCAGCACTCCTGCATGCTCTTTCCAAGGCATAAAAAATATTCTGGTCATCCTCCATTCCACACCAAGGCCACAGGGAACTGGGGTGCAAACCCAGGTTCATCTGCCTAGATACCTCTCAACCATGTAAGGACTACCTCTTGAATGGCACTGTATTGCCCCAGTGTCACACTGAACATGGAGTAAAAGTGAAGGACAGGCCAGAAGTTCCAGATTCTACCTCAACTTCTCTGGGGTTCCTGATGTCATGCCCATCTTCCCATTCTGGGCCAAGGTCCAAGGTCTGAAGGGACTGAGGGGTTCCTTCCCAGGGATCCAAGGATTGGTTAGTCTCAACCCCTCAAACCTGCCCCTGTCCTTGGCTCTTTCAACTGGAAGAGCACTTTACTTTCTCCCTCAGCAGATGGCAACTTCCCACCATCATAACTGAAGTGTGCTGTACTTTCAGATTAGAGTAAAACCTTATGTCCAAGCTACGCTCTTTGCTCTTAATATTTAAGAGGTTTTGGAATTTTGAGCTTATTTTCTCAAAAAAGCTTTCAAGACTGTTATTTAATTTTGGGCTTCAAAAGCTGAACTCAAGTCCCGTGTACCCTTGCATTCTTGCTGTAACAACCATAATGCTCTCTGGTGAAAAAGGATGCCTCTGGTTGAGAAGGGAGTCATTATACGGAAGAGAATAAGAAAAGAAATCCCATTAATATTAATATTTTCAAAACAGATTCTCTACTTCATGTCAAGTTTTAGTCTGGTTAAAGATTAAGTTCTTAGTTCTGAAAGTGGAACCCAGAGCAGAATTTTTTATTTTATTTTTCCCCCTCTTATTGGGTCTTTATAAGAGAAGACAGTTACCAAGTATAAATAAAACAAAAGAAAGCTTTGATCTGTCTTCTGCAGACCCCTAGAATTAGGAAAATCCCCAGGGAGATGTGGGACTATAGATACAACTCTTACAAACAGGGTATGGAACAAGTAGGTGGCAAAGAGGAGATCAGCAGCCTCTTGTCAACCCTGCTGGTCCCCAAGGAGTTCCCGGTCCACTCATCCAGTCAAGGGACAGACAGCAACTTGGTTGCTGAGTTCCAGCAGGGGTCAGCAATGGACTGGACTGAAGTGCATCCAGAGGCGGTGCTAGCTAGAGGCTTTCCTTCTGGGGTCGTGTGTAGTCATGGCTTTTATCTTTAATGAAACAAAACAAAAACAACAAAAAACACCAGGCTTTCATGGGCTAAGAAATACAATTCACAAGGATTGATTGAGCACTTAAAATACGGTAGACACTGTTGTAGGCACTTGGGACATTGAAGTGAATAAAACAAAGATCCTTGCCCTTATGATTTTATATTCCAGTAGAAAGAATATAGAAAATTAAAAAATAAATCAGCGTTGGGTAATAGAAGATATGGAATTAATGAAAAGTAGAGCAGACTGAGTGGGATCAACAGTGCTAGGTGAGAGTAGAGGTTAGGTTGAGGTCATAAACAGTGTGATCTGAATAGGCTTCATTATGCAAATGAGATGTGAGCAAAGACTTGAAGAAGTTGAGGAAGTTAGCCAGCAGCTATCTGGAGGAAAAGTATTCCAGGCAGAGGGCACAGCTAAAGAAGCAACCCTAGGTGATGAGGTCAAGAAACAGTAAACGAACTAGCAGTACTGGAGCAGAGTTATGGTCAGAAGGAGGGGAGGGTGCCAGACCATGTGGGCCTCATAGGTCATTGTAATAACTTTTCCTATGGGTAAACTAGAAAGTCATTGAGGATCTTGAACAGAAACATAGTATGCTCTACCTGGCATTTCAAAAGATCATTCTGACTGCTATGTTTGATGCATTTAAGCAGAGAGATCTGTTAGGAGGTAATTTCACTATTCTAGATTAGAGATGATGGTGGCTTGGACCAGAGTGATGATAGATTCTGATATATTTTAGAGGAAAAGCCAATAGACTTTCCTAAAGGATTGACAATGGGGAGTGAGAGAAAGAGAAGAGTCACAGTGACTCAAAAGTCTTGCCTGAGCAGCTGGGAGGATGGAGTTTCCATCAACTAAGATGAGGAAGGCTAGAAGTGGGGCAGATTTGTAGTGGAAGAAAAAGTATTCTGTTTTGGACATGTTGAGTTTGAAATAAAAATTAGACATCCCGTGGAAATTTTGATTAGGCAGTAAAATAGATACATCTGGTGTTTGGGAAAGAAGTCTGGGCTAGAGAGAAAAATTTGGGAGTTATCAGCATATAGATGTTATTTAAAGCTGTAAGACCAAATGAGATCAGCAAGAGGGTGTAGAGGGTGAAGGGATAAAAAGGCTAAGACTGATCCCTGGGGCACTCCAAGGGAAGCAGGAGGAACCAGCCAAGGAGGCGAAGAAGGCATAACCAGTGAGGTAGGAAGAAAGTCAACAGTGTGGTGTCTTCGAAGCCTAGAAAAGAAAGTGCACCCAAAAATGGAGTGGTCCACTTTGTGAAATGCTCGTGCTATGTCAAGTAGGATGAAGGCTGGGATTCTGACTATTGACTCTAGCCAGGAGGCAGTCATCGGCAGCCTTGATCACAGTAATTGTGGTGGAGTGGCAGGAGCTAAAACCCCAGCTGCAGTGGGTTTAAGAAATCATTAGAGGATCGGGCGTGGTGGCTCACACCTGTAATCCCAGCACTTTGGGAGGCTGAGGAGGGCAGATTACCTGAGGTCAAGAGTTCAAGATCAGCGTGGCCAACATGGTGAAACCCATTCTCTACTAAAAACACGAAGCTAGATGTGGTGGCAGGCACCTGTAATCCCAGCTATTTGGGAGGCTGAGGCAGGAGAATTGCTTGAACCCAGGAGGTGGAGGTTGCAGTGAGCTGAGATCGTGCCACTGCACTCTAGCCTAGGCGACAAGAGCGAAACTCTGGCAAAAAAAAAAAAAAAAAAGCGTAAGAGGAAACAAACTGTAGACCATGAGTACAGGGCACTATTCTGAGACATTTTCCTGCAAATGGGAGCAAAGAAATAGAGAAGTTGGCAGGGAAAAACAGGGTCAAGAGAAATGATTGCTTTTATTCTCTTTTTTTTTTTTTTTAAGATGGGAAGGAAAGCAGCCTGTTTATATGCTAGTAAAAATGATCCAAGAGGGAGTAAAAATTATTAATGCAAGACAAAGAGGGGGAGAATTGCAGGAACAATATCCTTAAGGCAGCAAGCGCAATGGATCTAATGCACAAGCAGAGGGATTGATTTTAGCTAGGAGCATGGACATTTCATCTGTGAAGCAGTCGGAGAGGCATAATATGAGGGTAAAGACACAGGTAAGTGGGTGGATGCAGTGATAGGAGACTGAGGAAGTTCTTTCTTGATTGCGTAATATTTCTCAGTGAATTAGAAAATAAGGTCATCAACTGAGCTTCTGAATGAGACATGACCTAATTGGGGGTTTGAGGAGAAAGGAAAATGTGTGAGTCATTTAGGAGAGGGGGAGAGTAATGAACTAGGCTATGTGTGATTTCCAGGCAGCATTAAGAATTCACTTGACGCTAGCAATTGTGAATTTAATGTGAGATTAGCCAGTCTGTGTCTGTGCCCGCTTATCAGCCTCATTTAGCTGTGTGGGTTTAGACACGCATTGGGCAGAGAAGTTGAGTTACCCAAAGTTTTAGTTTGACCAAAAAGAAGTGAGGGGGACAAGGGTATCAAAGTTATATGAATGGGAGTACTTACGCTAAGAGACCATGGGCTTTAAGCTGGATATGGAGAGGAATGAGAACAGCAAGGTTGGGAAGAATAACAGCAAATAAATTGGTACAAATGGAAGGGTGTGTGTGTTTTTTATGAAAGCCAGTTTATTGCTTAAGGAAATGGCTTAAAATGTTCTTTTCATGGCTCTAAAAAATGTTCTTTTTGTCTTTGGCACATATTTGCCCCTGTATTACGGGACGTAATTTTTGTAAATAAATATTGTATGTATTTTGAGTATAGGATGCAAAGGTTTGTTGGGTTTAGACAGTAAACTGGAAAGATAGGAGAAAGTGATCAGACAATGGGAATCATAGCACTGAGATTATGCAGGGGTTACACCTATAAGTAATGATAAAATCTAAGCAATGGCCATGGAAGTGAATAGTTAAGGAGAAGATCCTTGTGGGAGAGGAGGTCAAGAATTAAGAGGTCAGTCTGGCGTGGTGGCTCATGCCTGTAATCCCAGCACTTTGGGAGGCTGAGGTGGACAGATTGTGAGGTCAGGAGATTGAGACCATCCTGGCTAACATGGTGAAACCCCGTCTCTACTAAAAATACAAAAAATTAGTCGGGCGTGGTGGCACGCACCTGTAATCCCAGCTACTCGGGAGGCTGAGGCAGGAGAATCACTTGAACTTGGGAGGCGGAGGTTGCAGTGGACTGAGATCACGCCGCTGCACTCCAGCCTGGGTGACAGAGCAAGACTCTGTCTCAAAAAAAAAAAAAAAAAAAAAAAATAGAATTGAGATGTCAGGGTCATCTACGTGTATGTGACATTCACCAAGCTTAAGGCAGGGGTAGTAATGTCAAGAGTAAAAGTAAGCCAGGAGATAAAATTTTTAAGAAATATGGGGGAAGGCAGACATGGTGGCTCATGCCTATAATCCCAGAACTCTGGGAGGCTGAGGTGGCTGGATCATTGAGGTCAGGAGTTTGAGACCAGCCTGGCCAATATGGTGAAACCCCATCTCTACTAAAAATATAAAAATTAAGCTGCGTGTCATGGCACGTACCTGTAATCCCAGCTACTTAGGAGGCTGAGGCAGGAGAATCTCTTGAACCCGGGAAGTGGAGATTGCAGTGAACCGAGATCATGCCACTGCACTCCAGCCTGGTGAGAGTGAGACTTCATCTCAAAAAAGAAAAAAAAAAAAAAAACAAGAAAAGAAAAAGGAAAAGAAATATGGTGGAATGACCCACTGACACTCTTAAAGTAAATCACTAATTGAATCTTACAATTGAAACATACCATTTCTACCTCAGCTGTTTAACTATTGCACTGTAACAAAATAAAATATTCTTACAAGATAATAGTTGCCTAAAGGGTTAGAAGCACAACAAAGAGGGATTTTCCTAGGGATCCCTATCCATTTCTCAAGGGTTTCTTCCTAAGAGGTAGACTTCTGAGAGTGGGGTTACTGCTTTATGCCAGCAATGTCAAAAAGAGACACATTCTTCACCTTAATGGTATTGCTTCTTTTCAGTTTTGTTTTTTCTTCCACTAACACACAATAATTCACACATTACATATATTATTCCTATAATTGCAACCACATATTATATTTATTGGCAAAAAGTCATGTCAGGTAATATAGAAGACAAGAATTGTGCGAAAAGCAAAAAAGTAACCTTGTGCTATTTCTTTGAGCAATAAATCGGCTGCCCCCAACACAACAAACATCCCATTTGCTCCAATGATTTATTTATGCCTCCGTTTACTGGAGGGAGATTCAGATTTCTTCTCTATAAAGGCCTGCTGTGTGTTACAGTGGCCCCTAAGTCACTCAGTTTCTAGTCTCAAACCCTTGATGGGCCATTCATCTTTCCTGAGAAATTTCCAGGTTGGACAGTACAAAGAAAACATCTACCAAGAATTCTGAGGGGTTAAGTTCTGATTTCCAGATCATATACACCATTCTCTTTAGATTGCTAATATCTCGTGATTTCTTTTCCCAGCACCATTTTAAAGTGTGATTGGAGCATTTTGATCTCCTTTATAACTGGAGTGACTGAGACAGGCTGGCTCTTTTACTCCATTGCGGTGACATTAATGTCCTGCCACAGGCGACCTTGACTTATTGCTCAGGATGCCCAGGACTTGTATTCAACCCTGGTCACAGGCCCACTGTGATTGTGTTCACACAGCAGCCTATCCTGATGTAGTTCCTGTGGTACAAAGATGATTTTTGCTCTAAAGTCCCAGAAAATCTACCCTCCCATCTTCCCAGGTATTTGTATAGATAAAGCAAAACACTTTTCACAGATTATAGTTAGCTTAATGGGTTTTCGATCATTGACACAAGGGCATAGTGGTAATCCCAAGGCATATGTATCTATTCAGATATCTCTCGCTGTCTCTCTCGATAGATAAATAGATAGATAGATAGATAGATAGATAGATAGATAGATAGATAGATAGAGAGACAGAGACAGGGAGAGAAGAGAGAGTATCACTCTGTCACCCAGGCTGGAGTGCACTGGTATAATCATGGATTCCTGCACCGTCAACCTCCTGGGCTCAAGCAGTCCTCCCGCCTCAGCCTCCAAGGGCTATTTATGAGATACCTCCTTAATCCTCACTGTGGGTTGTGTAGATGTGTAGGATTAAAGGGCCTCAGGATCTCTCTTTATACTTTGCTGGAGACACAAGGTACAAGACACTTACTGACCTGGGAGTGGTAGGTCAACCCTCCTGATATTGCCCAGAATACTGGACTCATCGTCCTCAGTCATTCAGATTTCTGTCTCAGATCTTAATTTTATGCAGGTCCCTTTAATCCCTTGAGTATACTTAGGAAAACATGCTACATGAGAGTAAAGGAAAATCATGCCTTAGTTCCATTTAGTACCATTGGTTGGGCAGTTTGGCTCCAAGAAGCCCAGAAAACCTTATTGAAGACTTTCTCTACCTTCCTTAGTTTTGTTAAACAAATAACTGCAGGATGAGGTTGCAGTTACTGTGGTCACCCAGGACAAAAGTCGTTCTCTTCTCTCTGGACCACCAAGCTACTGAGTATGTGCCCAGACTATGCTGCCCAGACTAACTGCCTCTCTGAGAGGCACCACCCTAATGCACCTCTCCCCAGGGCACTCTTAGCACAGATCACAGATCAAATTTTACTAGGAGTGGTTGCTGTAGGGGAAGGGAGAATCCAGCATCTTAGTCCCATACAGATTTTCCATGGTCCGCAACTTGGAACTTCAGGCAAATTTAAATTGGGTACTAAGGGCCAAGCATGGTGGCTCATGTCTGTAATTCCAGCACTTTGGGAGGCCAAGATGGGTAGATCACCTGAAGTCAGGAGTTCGAGACCAGCCTGGCCAACACAGTGAAACTCTGTCTCTACTAAAAATACAAAAAAAATTAGCTGGGCATGGTAGGGCACATCAGTAGTCGCAGCTACTCAGGAGGCTGAGGCAGGAGAATCACTTGAACCTAGGAGGCAGAGGTTGCAGTGAGCCAAGATCACACCACTGCACTCCAGCCTGGGTGACAGAGAAAGACTTTGTCTCAAAAAACTTAAATTAAATTTAATTTAATTTAAAAATAAATTGGGTTCTAAGGGTAGAGACCAGCCTTGTTATCTCCCAGCTGGAAAACTGGAGTGTGATTGTTATTGTGTGCCAGCATTTTATACTTAAAACTGTTGGACCTTCATAAAAGAGAGAATGCAGTTCCCTGTCTAGGTCCTATCAGTATTTAGGGTATCCTTGGCCATCTCACACAGCCAACTTAGGATCTGGATCCTGGGTGGGGGAAGATATGAGAAGCTTCTGTCCCCCTAGTGAGAAAGATACATATATTTAAATCCTTTAATTCTGCTAAAGCACCTGTATAAGGTAAAATTGCTTTGGCTGGAAGCAACAGAAAACCGTACAGTAACTTAACAAATAGAGTTTTATTCTTATTATATAACAAGAAATATGGAGGAAAGTGCTGCTATGATTTGTTCAGTTCACTCTACACAGACAGGGTCAGCATCTCTTAGTCTGCCATATCGCGGCCACAGAACAATAGGGCCAGCTCTAGGCATTTTACGCATGTTAAAGCAGGAAGAAAGGTAAGGTATAAGTTGAGCCACAGTGCACAAGTAATCCCAGCTACTTGGGAAGCTGGGGCGGGAGGGTCACTTGGGCCCAGGAATTTGAGACCAGCCTGGGCAACATAGCAAGACCCCATCTCAAAAAAAAAAAAAAAAAAAAAAGGAAAGAAAGCTGGAACCACTGGCATTCTCTCCCTTTTACTCAGAATACGAAAGCTTTCCAGATTGTTGCCACCCATTCCAAGTGATGAGTGGCATTTTCTTTCACTTCTCAAGGGCCAGTATATGTGCCATCTCTAGCTGCAAGAAAATATGGGAAAATGCTTCAAGGACTGTTGTAATGAACTTAATCTCATTGTGGTCCATATCCTGATGCCTCCCTGTAGAAAACTGAGGTTTGCTTTGCAGAGAATAAAGGGAGGATATATATTTTGGTAGAAAATTGAGAGCATCTGCCATAGCATCCTACTGACCTTTCAGTGTCATGTGCCATCCTGAAATAGTCCTTTACTTTTAAAGCTTGGGGAGTAGACTAGTGAGTACCGGTTGGAAAACTTGAGTGTCTACCCCCCAAGCTTTAGGCTTCCATATACCACAGTAAACTACTGACCCACTGAAAAAATATGAATATATCATAAATAAGTAGGGGCAGAGATTCAGCCCTTTGATTCCCCAGAATGTTTAATGAATCTATTTTTACATATTTATAATTACTCCAATTATCCTTACAAATTGAAGCCCAGGACTTATTAAAACTGGCAAATCAAACAGGTGACATGCCTGCTATTCGGTTATTACAAACATTAGCATCTGGCCTCTCTTTGAAATTGCACATACCAATCATTGCTACAAATATCAAACAACATTGTCTTTTCCCTGCCCACACTCTCCTAAACAAATAAGGAACAGGAGGACAGGAAGGAAGAGAAAATATTTTCCTTATTTTTAGGGGCTTGTGAGTCTTAAATTGTAAGTAGCTGTCCCTGCTTCTGACAGCCTGTCAGTGCTGCCTTGACCTTTAGTAAGAACCTCCTGCTTTGGGGGCCATATTTTAGACTCTTAGAGCTGAGATTTATTACTTTCTAATTGCTGATTGACACAGGATGATCTTTGACTCATTAAGGTTTGTAAGAAACATTATTTCTCTTGAAGATACTTTCTCTGTAAGAATGTGGCCAGGCATGGTGGCTCATGCCTGTAATCCCAGCACTTTGGGAGGCCAAGACGGGTAGATCACCTGAGGTCAGGAGTTCGAGACCAGCCCGACCACCATGGAGAAACCTCGTCTCTACTAAAAATACAAAATTAGCTGGGCATAGTGGCACATGCCTGTAATCCCAGCTACTTGGGAGGGTGAGGCAGGAGAATCGCTTGAACCTGGGAGGAGGAGGTTGCGGTGAGCCGAGATCACGCCACTACACTCCAGCCTGGGCAACAGAGCGAGACTCCATCTCAAAAAAAAAAAAAAAAAAAAAACAAGGGGAAAAAGTAAAATTCTTCAGGCCAATCAATGCACCCAAAAGGTGACTAGGCATGGTGTTTTTGACAGTGACAGTTATGAACGCTCTTACCAGCAAGGTTTGGAGGTTACTTAGCTTCAGAATCTGAGGGAGCACAGTGACAGGCAGGAGTCACAAAAACAGAGCTCAAATTCCTCCTTTGACATAGATTGATGTGCAGAAGAATGCTGGAAGAAACCAAGCCAAAAAGCGGGTAGCCAAATGGGTCTCCACTGTGTGGACAAGAGGCACCACCTAGTCAGCCAGGAAGCTGGTGTGACTGAACAAACCCTTTGACCATGAACAATGCTGAATGCTAGAGGGGTCAACAGGAAGTTCACTGGATACCCTTGCCTCTGGCCCAACGCTGAATAGAGGCAGCAGTGAAGTGAAATCCTGGTTACTAGAGGGAAGGTACAGACAGCATGGCACGTAATGAAATGAGATTTCACAACTCTGATGGTATGAAGGGCAGGCACTGTCTGAGAGGGAAAATCAGTATTGAACCCAGAGAAAGAGTCTTCCAGGGACAGTATATTAGTCCCTGTTCTCCAGAGAAAAAGGAACTAATAGGAACCAATACGGCACGTGTGTGTGTGTGTGTGTGTATGTGTGCACGCAGAAAGAGATTTATCATAAGGAATTGGTTTACCATTATAGAAACTGACAAGCCCTAAGATCTGTGGTTGCAAGCTGAAAACCCAGGAGAGCCAATGGTGTAGTTCCAGTCTGAAGGCTGGCAGTCTTGAAACCCAAAGTCTGAGGGCAGGAACAACATGGACGTCCCAGCTTAAAAGCAGCCAGGCTGCAGGAGTTCCTTGCACTTGTAGGAGAGTCAGCCTCTTTATTCTATTCAGGCCTTCAGCTGATTGGATGAGGCCCACCCACATTGCAGAGGGCAACCTGCTTTATTCCATCTACCATTTCAAACGTTAATCACATCCAGAAACACCTTCCCATTCAAACTGAGTCAATGGAGGAGAGTTTAATAGAGGCACTATCTTCAAAGATGTGAGCAGAGATTAAGCAAGGGACAGTTCTGTATCCTAGAGAAGCTAGTAACTTGGAGTGTCATTACCATTCTTAACTTGAAGGAGAGACCTTTGTGGAGAGGGTGGCCTGACAGGTGCAATATTCCTCAGTTAAGGGATAAAGCCAACTATAGGAAGACTGCAAGGGTGGAATCAAGAAAAAAGTTACCCAGATCTCAGTCTCCTCCCTCCGACAGATCTTTTACTCTTGTTCACCATTGGCCGAACCCAATGAAAGCCAGAGAACAAGAGAGCGTTTGACTAGGTCAGACTTCAGAGGAGAAGAGAGGAGGAGAGGAAGGTGGTAAGTAGATCTGGAGAAGTATAAGAAGACATCCAGCAAAATGTCAATAATTGTGGAAGGCTGGAGGTGAAGGAATCACAGTGGTCTTTTTTTTTTTTTTTTTTTAACTTGCTTTGATCACAGAACAAAACGTTTTCTATTCACTCAAAACGGGAGATCTAGACCACACGTTACAGAACCCTATGTCTAAGTTACATTCCCAAGAAGAGCAGTAACTATCATGTGGTTAGCATGCCAACAAGATCAACTTTGAAAAATATTGCCTTTTACAAATTGTAGTGCAATTGTAATGCTCCTTTGTCCTTAGTACTGAGCAAAAGCAATACATTTCCATTGTAGAACATTTATAAATATAGATAAACCAAAAGGAGAAAATAATGTGAACCCATATTCTAGTAATAATCACTGATAATACTAGGGATGTGTTTTTAAAGTTTCTTGATCATACATTGTGTATTTGTATATTTTTGAACTTATTTTGACATAATTTTATACTGACACAGACATTGCAATAATAGTACACAGGATTCCCACATACCTTTAACAACGATTCCCAAATTTTAAGCATTTGCCGTATTTGCTTTATCCATCTCTTTCTTTCTGTATGTATGCATGTGTGTATATGTGTATATACACAAACACAAATATAATTTATATACATAAGCATACACTTTTATTCCTGAATCATTTGAGAGTAATCAACTTTAAAATTTTAACAGAGCCAAAAAAAAGTTTTTAACAGAGGCAAGTTACATCAATATCTGTATACCATCACTATCCCCAATTGTACTGGGCAATCTTCAAAGTTAAGAGTAAGAGATTAATAGTAATAACAGAACCCTTATTAAAACATTTCTGGCTGGGTGTGGTGGCTCATGCCTATAATCCATGCACTTTGGGAGGCTGAGGTAGGCTGATCACTTGAGTCCAGGAGTTTAAGACCAGTCAGGGCAACACGGCAAAGCCCCATCTCTACAAAAAACTAGCCAGGCATGGTGGTGCATGCCTATATTCCCACCTACTAGCGGGGCTGAGGTGGGACGGTCACTTGAGCCTGGGAAGTTGAGGCTGCAGTAAGGCATGAATGTGCCACTTCCCACTGTACTCCAGCCCGGGCGACAGAGCAAGACCCTGTCTAAATAAATAAATAAATAAATAAATAAAATAAAAGAGACTTTCATCAGATCAAAATAGACTTAGCCAGAAAGAGAGCACTCACCCACAGACTTTTGTAAGTTCCCCAGAGTCTTACTGCAATCCTGAGACAGACTGATGGGTCCTGGTTGACAAATATCCAGCCATGCTCTTATTTGTGGGGATGAGATTTTCTAAACTAGGCTAGCCTGAAAGATATTGGGTAACCCTTAGTGGGCTCAGAGAGAGACCTCAGAAAGTTACCTGCAAGGCGGTGTCTGGAGGCATTGCACCAGGTCATGAACAGCAGGTTAAGGGATGCTGGATTTCAAAGATATTGTTGCTTGGCATCCCATCTAATTTAGAATGCAGTAAATCATTTTGGAGAAGTCAGTTCCAGGTGTCCAATTGTAAATGCTTGGTATAGAAGATAGAAGGAACAGGTTTGAAATTAGTCATTCTGGCCAGGGCATAAGCAACCTCCCTACAGTGAAATCACCAGGGAAAGAATAGAAATGAAGGCCTTCTGTTACCTGTCAGGTATTGATTTAAGCAGAATAATGTGTTGGGATTGGGTTAAATAATTTTTCAGGCATTGCACATCACCTTGAGTCTTGGCATAAAATAAAGCCAGATGCTAAAGCGCCTTCCTGGATTGTTTTCCAGAGTTGGGTTTGTTCCCCAGAGGTGTACAGTTGAGATTTTCAAGTTGTCTATGCTTCCAAAAGCCAAACAGGAAAAACCCTTGACAATAAGGCTAAAGCACAACAGAATGACATTGAGCTGTGTGTCAGTAGACAGTGAGCTAAGAGATTGCAACTCAGGCTCATCAAGGAGGAGCACATGCCTATATGATCCCTGACTTGGCCATTTGGCCCTATTTATTTATTTATTTATTTAAGACAGAGTCTTGCTCTGTCACCAGGCTGGAGTGCAGTGGCACAATCTCGGTTCACTGCAACCTCCACCTCCCCGGTTCAAGCGATTCTCCTGCCTCAACCTCCCAAGCAGCTGGGACTACAGGCACTCACCATCATGCCCAGCTACTTTTTGTATTTTTACTAGAGGCGGGGTTTCACCGTGTTAGCCAGGATGGTCTCGAACTCCTGACCTCGTGATCCACCCGCCTCAGCCCCCCAAAATGCTGGGATTACAGGTGTAAGCCACCACACCTGGCTGGCCCTGTTTTTAAAGAGAGATTGCATTTGTTATTTTCTTATAAACTGAGACTTAACAGGTTTCAATTAATTTGGGAGACTGCCTCTTGACCAAAAAGAGAAAGACTCATTGTTAACATCGTAATTCCTGACAGAGTGATTTTCCTGATGATTCCTACCAATGCCCTGTAAGGGATGCTGGCAGTTGGCACTCCAAAGGAAGGTCTTCTTAGCCAAAGGACAATTGGGGGACCTGCCCCTGTGCTTTGAGATCAGGAGAAAGTTATGGAGAAGAAATTATGTGGCAAGGCCAACGAAGAAGAGAGACAGCCGAGATGACTCCCTCACCAAGTTCCCAGTTTCTGGGAGAAATGGTATGTGGGTTCTCCAAATGCCTGGGTACCCAAGAGTTAGCTGCAGAGGGTGAATAGCATTGGGGGCCACAGGATCTCTCTCTGTCACCCAGGCAGTGGAGTGCCTTCATAGCTCACTGCAGCCTCAAATTCATGGGCTTAGTGATCCTCCCACCTCAGGCTCCCAAGTAGCTGGGAGTATAGGCACGCACCACCGTGCCCAGCTCATTTTTAAATTTTTTTGTAGATACGGGGTCTCACTATGTTGCCCAGACTGGTCTTGAACTCCTGGCTCAAGCTATTCCTCCACCATGGCTTCCCAACGTGTTGGGATTACAGTTGTGAGCCATCATGCCTAGCCAGGAGTCACAGTCTTGCTGAGACTGCCATAGTGGGGCAAAGATGTACACACATAAGGGGAATGGAACATGAGGCCCTGAAGTGAAAGTTAGCCAAGAGGGAGAATTGCTTGTGAGTGAGTCTACTGCAGAGCCTGTTGAAACTAGCACTTTGTCCACACCGTACCCATAGACAACGAGCCAAAGAGATGACCTTAATCTCTCCATGGGCAATCCCAGAAGAAGCGTTTTACCTTTGCTGTCCCTCTTCTCCACTCCATCATCAGAAGGGTATGTGCCAGAGGAGAAGAGTGAGAGCCAGACTGTAAGCCAATAAAAACTAGGGTGAATAAGGGGCTTACTGGGAGAGACTTCGAAATTACATATGAGAGGGCTGGGCACGGTTGCTCACACCTGTAATCCCAGCACTTTGGGAGGCTGGGGAGGGCGGATCACAAGGTCATGAGATCAAGACCATCCTGGCCAACATGGTGAAACCTCGTCTCTATTTAAAAACAAAAAACAAAAAACAAAAAAATTAGCCGGGCATGGTGGTGGGCACCTGTAGTCCCAGCTACTTGGGAGGCTGAGACAGGAGAATGGCATGAACCCGGGAGGCAGAGCTTGCAGTGAGCCAAAATCATGCCATTGCACTGCATTCCAACCTAGGCGACAGAGCAAGACTCCATCTCGAAAAAATAAAAAAAAATTACATATGACATTTAAGTTGTGAAATTAACAGCAAGAAGTTGTAAAAACTGAAAATGACCATTCTAATAGTTGAAAGTTACTGAAAATTATTGAATTGCTAGAAAAGGGAGTTTCAAAAGAAAACAGATAATAGCAGTCACTGGGAAAAATATTTCATTTTATACCTAAGAGTTGAGATTTTTCTCTAAGATAATTACATTAGACATTTCGAAATTTATCTCTTCTCCCTCCTAAGACCCTTGGATTACGTTCATACCCCTCTCTACATTCTTGCCCAGTTAGTGCAGTAGCAACCTTACCAAGAATCAAAGGCACACCAGCCAATGTCATAAACTTGTTTCTAGCCTGTTTTCCTAGTGGCATGCAGAGCAGTGTCCAAAATGTCCAGGAGGTGGATCAGCTTCCAGTTCAATGGCACCATTGTAGACTTCCTGGTGGAGGCATTCCTTCCTTTGGTATTAAGAGCTTTAAACAGGCCAGGCATGGTGGCTCACGCCCATAATCCCAGCAGCCAAGGTGGGAGGATCACTTCAGCCCAGAAGTTTGAGAACAGACTGGGCAACATAATGAGACTCCATATCTCCAAAAATTTAAAAATTGGCTGGGCATGGTGATGCACACCTGTAGTAGTCGTAGCTACTTGGGAAGCTGAGATGGGAGGATTGCTTGAGCCCAGGAGTCTGAGGCTGCAGTGAGCTATCATTATGCCACTGCACTCTAGCCTGGGTAACAGAAGGAGACCCTATCTCTTAAATTTTTTTTTTTTAAGCTTTAAATAGGAGTGATCTGAGAATAGCACTCCAACATTTATCCTGACCCATGCCTTCTGGTTTTGTGAAAAACAGCACCATATGTAAGTTCTGCTTCAGACCACATGCCCTGCTCATCAGGATTACAATCTTGCAATCTCGCAAGTGTTGTCAGTCAGCTGTCATCAAAACTGAGTCTTCAGAAGGCCTTTTCACCCCTCTACTTCTGGATAACAGAATACATGGTAAAACCAGTAGAAGTTAAACAAGACTTTAATCCAAAATTACCATTGGAAGAAGCAATGAAAGCAACATTTGTAAGAACAGTTTTAGTTGAGTGTTAAGGATGTCAGATGGCTTGAAGTGGGCCTAAAACATGGAAGGAGAAATATTGGAGATAGCAAGTGCAGACAAACCTTTCAAGGAAGGTTGTTATAAAGGAAAGGAGAGAAAATGGTGTGCAGCTAGAAGGGGAAGTGGGTTCAAGAAAAGGCTTTTAAAGAAAGGAGAAATTTTCAAAATCTGTTTCCTAAATCTCATTGTCACCTGTCCTCTAATCTGATGCCTTGTCAGTCCCTGGTTATGTGGCCAAACCATTAGGCTCTACCTATAAATCAGTATGAATCTTCCCCTCACGTATTGTTCATAAATCAGCAAGGAGTCTTATGCCAGATCATCTCACCTTCAACAAACAGTAGACAATAAGACAACAGGCCATAATGCTTCAAGTCCTACACCATGGGGAGTATTTTCCTACTCCATTTTCTTTCATGATTATCTCTGATAGGGGTTACAATGCCACTACATCCTGTTTCTGGCCATTATGAAGAGCCATCTATAAACAAGGGTCAATTTTCCCTTCTTAGTCAACTGTTCATTGGGAATTCCTCAAGAAGAAGCAGGTGTGAGCTGAGGTAGTTTCATCAATGTGGTCAAGAAACAAACAAACAAACAAAGTTGGTTAATTTCCTTAGTCATCAAGGAAATGCCAATAAACACAACCAGACGCTACTGCAAACTCACCAGAATAACTAACATGAATCAAGCGGAAAACACCACAATGTGGAGCAACTGGAACTCTCGTCCACAATGATGAGAGTATAAATGGTACAACCACTATGGAAGATTGTTTGGCAATATTCACTAAAGCCTAACATACACATTACCAGGAATTTCCACTCTTGGATATGTAGGCAATAGAAATGAGTACATGTGTTCCCCCAAAAAACTTGAATTAGAATGTTCATAGCAGCACATTCTGTAATTGTTCCAGACTAGAAACTATCTAAATGCCTAATCAACAGTAGACTGGATAAATAAATTGTGCTATATTCTCGCAATAGAATACTCTAAAGCAATGTCAATGGAGAGCATACAACTACATACAAAATATGAATGACTTTCCCCAACATATGGTTGAGCAAAACAAACCAGACACAAATGGATACATACTTCATGACACTGTTTATATAAAATACAAAACCAGACAAAGCTAATCTATGCTGTTTTAAGTCAGGAACAGTGATTTCTCTTGGAGGTGGATAGTAGGGAAAAAAAATACATGAGCTAAGTAGAAAATTCAAGAAGTTGACAGAAGAGTGATAGAGTAAACCCAAAAAATAAGAAGGGAGAAAATAGTAAAGACAGGGTCAGAAATCAATGAGTTAGAGGACAAAACCAAAAGCTGCTTATTCAAAAGCATTAATTACATACATCTGTGGCAAGAACAATGCAGATAAAAAGACTTGAAAGAGTCTAGTCGCAGTGGCTCACACCTGTAATTCCAGCACTTTGGGAAGCTAAGGTGGGTGGATCACCTGAGGTCAGGAGTTCGAGACCAGCCTGGCCAACATGATGAAACCCCATCTCTACTAAAAATACAAAAACTTAGCGAGGTGTGGTGGTGCACGCCTGTAATCCCAGCTACTTGGGAGACTGAGGTTGCAGTGAGCCAAGACCATGCCACTGCACTCCAGCTTGGGCAACAAAAGTGAAACTCTGCCTCAAAAAAAAAAAAAAAAAAAAGACATAAAAGATACAGAACAAAAAAAGGGGAAAATAACTAGAGACATAAAAGATTTTTGATGTATTATAAATGGTTTGTGCATTTATTAATTCCTAGAAATATATAAAAGTCAATATTAGCAGCAGAAAAAATAGAAACCTTGAAGAGATGAGTAAATATCAAACACTTGAAAATGACCCTGCTTTCCCCTCTCTTCCTAAACCCACAAATCCACATGTTATTCATGGCTTATTTCTACCAAAATTTCAAAGAACAGTTAATTTCTGTCCTGCATATGAAACCTAATTTTATGAGGTCATTTTTATAAAAGGATGGGTAAAGTATAGGCTCATTTCATTTATAAACATAAATGTAAATAAAATTAAAAATAGTTCCTTGAATCTAACAGATAAATTTAAAATAATACATCACAATCAATTAAAATTTTTCTCAGAAATTGAGATATTGAGGTATAATACAAAATCTGATATGTTGAAGTATATACAAGAAAATCCTTCAACAAAATTTACCTCATGGATTGATTAAAGAAAAAAAAATGCAGAAAAAGAATTTACAGTAGTAGTAAGTAGTAGTGGGCAGCAAAAATATTATGCTTGAAGACTTATTTATAATTTAAAAAACCTTTCAGAAAACTAAGAATAGAAGAAAATTCTTTGACTTGATAAAGTTTTATATCAAAAACCAATGACAAACATAATTAATGGAAAAACTGTAAATCAGGAGCAAGGCAAAGATGCCCCCATCTCTGCTATTGTTTATACTCAAGGTCCTAGACAGATTTATAAGAAAAGAAAATAGATAGAAGTGGCCGAAGGGAGTGGAAGGGAAGAGATAAAAACTGTCTTTTTCTGTAGATGACATGACCATTGAACTAGAAAAACCAACAGATTCAACAAACTGTTAGAACTAAACCAATAACAACCATGTAGAAGATGTAATAAACATAAAATACTATTCACATTAGCAACAAAAACCATAAAATAGCTAGAAATAAATTTGATCCCAAATGCATACGATGTCTATGAAGAAAAATTTAAAACTTCGATAAAGGATATAAAATATATCTAAAAAAATTTTATGCTCTTAAATGGTGCAACTTGATGGTAAAAACTTATTTTGAAGAAAACTTTAATAAAGATATGAAAAAGATCTAAATAGAAAAAAATTATGCTTTTGTATGGTATAATTTTATAATAATATTTTTTCTAAATTAATGTATAATTTTAATGTAATCCAACTCAAAATTAATTATAGCTGGACCTTCAAGGAAGATGATAAACTTACTCTTTTTGGTTTGTTTTTTTCATTTTTATTAGATATTCTTGTATTTTCAATTTTTTTCCCACATGTTCTAAAAACTGATGCTTAAATATGAATAAAAGTCAACTTTAAAAACATTAAACCTTAAAAAAAAAGAAGAGTATAGTGAAATTTGCCTTGCCTGATATTAACAGAATTAACATGTGATTTTAGCAGATTTGGGCTCAAGAACTAACAGACCAGTGGAATAGAATAATTTAGAAACAACCATTTATGTATCAGAATTTAACATATGTTAAAGAAGACACGAAAAATCCACAGAGAAATTAAATATTTTTTCAGTACATAGTGTTGATGAAATTGGCTATGTGGAGCAATATTAACCAGATTATTACCTAATATCATCATTTTGTTGAGAAATGCAAACTAGATCCTTAACTAATATCAAATACAAACGGGGATTCTAGACAGGTTAAAGACTTAAATGTGAAAAAATATGTCAGTAGAAGCAAAAAACAGAGAATACTTTTATATCCTAGGAGCATAGACAGACTTTTAAACAAGACACAAAAAACACAACCATAAGTCAAAACATTAATTAACCTATTTACATCAAAAAACTTTCCAACACCAAGGTACTACTTCACACCCATTAGGATGACTACAAGTGAAAAAAAACAAAAAACACCAGAAAATAAATGTTTGCAAGGATGTGGAGAAATTGGAACCTCATACATTGCTAGTGGGAATGTAAAATGGTTAGCCATATGATCAAGCATTTACACTCCTAGGTAAATGCTAGCAGTATATGCCCCAAATAATAAAAACAGGCACTCAAGTAAGTACATATACACACATGTTCATAGCAGGACTATTGATAATAGTCAAAAGGTGGAAACAGTCCAAATGCCTATCAATGGAAGAGTAGATAAACAAATTGCAGTATATTCATAAACATATTTTTCAGTGATAAAAAAAGGATGAAGTACTGTATCTAATACATGCTATAACATGGATGAACCTCAAAAACATTATGTTGAGTGAAAGAAGCCAGACACCAAAGATCACATATGGTATGATTCCATTTGTATGAAATATCCAGAATAGATAAATTCATAAAGATAGAACACAGATTGGTGGCTGCCTGGTACTGGGGGGTTAGAGAGAAAGGGGAGAAACTGTTTAATGCGCAAAAGGTTTTACTTTAGAGTGATGAAAATGTTTTGAAACTAGATAGAGCTGGTGGTTGCACAACGCTGCAAATGAACTAAATGTCACTGAATTTAAAATAGTTAATTTTAAAAATCTTGGTGGAGGCACACACACACACAAAAAGCTTTCTATATAGGGAAAAAATTAATGGACAGCTAATAGAATTAAAGAAAATTATTCATGCCATTTAAAGCTGACTATGAGTTGATATCTAGCACATGCAACAAAATCTTGCAAATTCACAAGAAAATGTCAGCAGCTTCATTAAAATAATAAGCAAAATATATGAACCAGCATTTAAAGAAGTAAGGAACCAAAAGTTGATAAATATGAAGAAATGTTTAAACTCATTAATAATCAAAGGAATGCAGATTGAAACAACAGTGAAATAGGAAAAAATTGGAAAATTGAATGCTACTAAGTGTGGGTGGGGTAATGTGACTTAGCTCATGTTCGCCAGATGCCAATCTTGAGACATAGATTTAATTTCAAATAAGTTATTAAGAAAGTTATCCCAGCATAAACTGGTAAGTAAGTTGGGAATGAAGGACAGAAAAATAGAAGAAACTAAAGAAAGATGTACTGTATTTCTTTTTTTGTTTTCTTTTTTTTTCTTTTTTTTTTTTGAGACCGAGTCTGGCTCTGTTGCCCAGGCTGGAGTGCAGCGGCACGATCTCAGCTCACTGCAAGCTCTGCCTCCCGGGTTCATGCCATTCTCCTGCCTCAGCCTCCCGAGTAGCTGGGACTACAGGCACCCGCCACCACGCCCAGCTAATTTTTTGTATTTTTAGTAGAGACGGGGTTTCACCATGTTAGTCAGGATGATCTCGATCTCCTGACCTCATGCTCCACCCACCTTGGCCTCCCAAAGTGCTGGGATTAAAGGCGTGAGCCACTGTGCCCAACCGATGTACTGTATTTCAGACAGTCCTAGCCTTAATCTGATCCTGTAAGGGAGTTCTGGAGAGGAAATTATGCTTCAGCCTGAACGAGTCTAAGGCAAAGGAGCTGGGCTTTCATCTTTATACTGCAGTGGCCCATTGACTAGGGATGTACTGGGGATACCTAATCTCCCAGACACTTCCTATTCTCTGGGCTAGGTGGCTCCAATAGCCCAAGGGCAATCCTTTAAAGCAGATATTTAAAAGAGGCAGCCATTGTGGAGTGCAAAATTTGGCATTTCTCAGACAAATTATATGAAACAAATATATCTTATGACCCAGCATTTTTATTTTTTGGACATATATCCCCCCAAAATATAACACGATGTTCATAAGGAGAATATTTAGTTGTCCATAGGGCATGGCTTTTTCCACGGAACGCTGCAGGTCACTAATGTGATCCTACCTACTGAGGAGTCACATGGGCTGCTTTCATCATCTTGATCTTTTTGCATCATTAGATCTACTGAATCATAAGAGCCAAGTGACAGAGCTGCTTGCTTACAGCCTGAACCAGCTGAAGGAACTTTTCTTGCTCTAAGTCCCACTAAATTTGTTGATTTTTCAAAGTCACCTATTGGATTTGTCAGTGTAACACACCCAAATGTGCCATTGGTTGCCACCAAAAATTGTACATTTTTCTTACTGTAAGGCAGGCCAGTCCACTCAGGAGGAGATAACCTGTATACTCCTAAACGGGGCCCTTTAGAAGACACCTTAATGTAAAAGCCCTCATATTTTCTTCTTCCAGACATTTTGAGTTTTACCAAAGTTTTTAGGATATTCCCTGCTTTCTTAGCCCTCTCTGTAGTGGACCAGCATAATTTTCTTCGGAATGGTGAGAGAATCAAGGTTCTTGTTTCAGGCAGAGTCTAATCATAAGAGCGTAAACCACACTAGATATTTTGAAAAAAAGGGTATTTAATAAAGGGAATTGATTATGCAGATATTGGAACACTGAACAAGCAAAAATGAGAGGTTGAGGCAACCCACAGATTAATCTCTTTAGAAGGTACCACCTTATACCTGGGGGAACAAAATGGAAGAAGTTATTATTACCAGAACATACAGAAGAGGATACTTTACTTCTAGTGCTCAGACTGCTGAGGGACTGTAGGCTGCATCACTCAAGGGGCTATGGCCAAATGGATAAAAGTGAATGATGGACTTGGCTGCTACTAGCATCTTGATGGGGCATAGTGAGATTACTGCTGGGAATAACAAGCTGAAGACTGGAATCAAATCATAGCTGTCTGCTGTAGCTGGAGAGTATGCAAACTCCAACTGGAAACTGGAAGACACTACTTCTTACCTCCTCCACTTTATGGTTTTTGGAAGTGCCTCCAATTGGCAGAAGCTAGCTAGCAAGGGACTCTGGAACATGAAGTTTGCAGTGTCTAGTCACAGTATCATAGTGCAGAGTATAGAAAGATAATGGGCAAATATCTGACACACTTTCAGAAAAATGGTAAAGGTATATTGTTGTCCCTGCCAGATGAAAGTGAATAGTTTCTGGTATTTTTTAATCCCAGCCAAAGTAACCCAATACCTCCTAGATTTACTTGGACATCTCCAAGCTGCTATTATGGGCCCTCTTGTTTGGTAGGAGGCTCTTGGATGTCACCCGTAACATAGAGATATGGTAGCCCAGGAGGCAAAGTAGATGGGGGTGAAGAAATTTTTTAAAGAGGAGATAAAGAATGAGAAAAACTCCTAGGACTATCTTTTTCAGCCATTATGTGTTACTATATTTTTGATGTATCTAGGCAAATAGTACATGGCCATATTTTTAAAATCCACCCTGAGAATGTCTTTCTCATAGGTGAATTTAATCCATTTATGTTTAATGTGATTATTAATTTATTTGAATTTTTCTTTTTTACCATCTTATTTTGTGTCTTCAATTTAACATGATTTTGTTTTTGTTTTTATTCTTATTATTTTTTAACTTATGCTATATCAGTTTTTAACATTCATTTCTATTTGTTTGAAAATTATAAATATATGTTCAGGCATCTCCCATTTAAGTCAATAATACTTTACTGAAAACCAGATGTTACATATAAAAATGCTAAGTAAGGGTGTACTTCCTATAATTTTAAATGGAAATCATTATAATGGGCTACATATCAACAAAAGTCCCCCAATCAAGTTCCTAAAACATAACTTAAATGTCCGTATATCATTAACAAATTTTTATGTTAGAAAGGAAAATGCAGGCCGGGCGCGGTGGCTCAAGCCTGTAATCCCAGCACTGGGAGGCCGAGATCATGGATCACTTCAGGTCAGGAGACTCCAGACCATCCCCGCCACCAACAGGAAACCCTCTACCGTGGGTCACAAAAACTAAATGGGCGAGGTGGCTGGCGCCTGCAGTCCCAGCTACTTGGGAGGCTGAGGCAGGAGAATGGCGTGGAACCCGGAGGCGGAGCTCTGCAGTGAGCTGAGATCCAGCCACAGCATCTCCAGCCTGGGCGACAGAGCTGCAGACTCAGTCTCCAAAAAAAAAAAAAAAAAAAAAAAAAAAAAAAAAAAGAAAGGAAAATGCTTTAGAGTTGCTTTCTGATGAAAAACAATGAATATAAATGTCAACAAACAGTTGATTTGATGCAATACTTTGGCCTCTCAATACCAGCAACATCTGAAACTCATATGACCCTTTGTCAATACTTGTGCTTTATAAAATGATTACATATGATTTCCACACTCTGCTAATTGTATTTGGAATGTAAATCAAATGATTACTTGCACATCTTTAAAATGCACATTTTTAAAGTGGTATTGAGTTTTAAGGACATGAACATAAACTCTTCTTAGACAAATAGTGGATGAAAAATATTGTATTGAGAAATATATATCTATAAAATTATTATTATTATTTTTTAAGATGGAGTCTCACTATGTCACCCAGGATGGAGTGCAGTGGCGTGATCTTGGCTCACTGCAACCTCCACATCCGAGGTTCAACTGATTCTCCTGCCTCACCCTCCCAAGTAGCTGGGACCACAGGCACACACCACCGTGCCTGGCAAATTTACTTATTTATTTATTTATTTATTAGTAGACACGGGGTTTCACCATGCTGGCCAGGCTGGTCTTTAATTCCTGGCTTTAAGTAATCCACCCACCTCAGCCTCCTAACGTGCTGGGAATACAGGCATAAGCCACCACACCCAGCCTATAAAATTAGTATTTAAAGCAAGAAAGCCTGGGTGCGGTGGCTCATGCCTGTAATCCCAGCACTTTGGGAGGCCCAGGTGGTGGATCACGAGGTCAGGAGTTTGAGACCAGCCTGACCAACGTAGTGAAACCCTGTCTCTACTAAAAATACAAAAAAATTAGCTGGGTGTGGTGGCGAGCGCCTGTAATCCCAGCTACTCAGGAGACTGAGGCAAGAGAATCGCTTGAACCTGGGAAGGGGAGGTTGCAGTGAGCTGAGATCACACCACTGCACTCCAGCCTGGGCAACAGTGCAAGAATCTGTCAAAAAAAAAAAAAAAAAAAAAGCAAGAAAACATTCACAATACTGCTTTTTTTTTTTTTTTTTTTAGATAGAGACTAGCTCTTGTCACCCAGGCTGAAGTGCAGTGGTGCGATCTCGGCTCCCTGCAACCTCCGCCTCCCAGGTTCAAGCGATTCTCCTGCCTCAGCCTTCCGAGTAGCTGAGATCACAGGTGCACGCCATCACGCCCAGCTAATTTTTGTAGAGACGGGGTTTCTCCATGATGACCAGGCTGGTCTCAAACTCCTGATCTCAAGTGATTTACCCGCCTCAGCCTCCCAAAGTGCTGGGATTACAGGTGTGAGCCACCACATCCAGCCCAAAATGCATTTTTTATAAAGTTAATTACGGGTGAAAATGGGAGACCTAGGTCAGAGTTTGCCTATAATGCCCTACACCTATTCTGTTGTGTTTCTGTCTGGCTCATGTTGGTGTATCGCATGTCCTTAGAGACCTAACCTTGTACATTACCTTAATGTTCTCCTCGTGGCATGTGCTAGTCATGCTTTCCCACCTACAAAAACCACATCACCTTGAAACCCACAAGAGAATACCTAGGGCCAGGCGCAGTGGCTCACGCCTGTAATCCCAGCACTTTGGGAGGCCGAGGCAGGTGGATCATGAGGTCAGGAGATGGAGGCCATCCTGGCCAACATGGTGAAACCCCATTTCTACTAAAAATACAAAAATTAGCCAGTCGTGGTGATGTGCACCTGTAGTCCCAGCTACTCGGGAGGCTGAGGCAGGAGAATCACTTGAACCCAGGAGACGGAGGTTAAGGTGAGCCGAGATTGCACCACTGCACTCTAGCCTGGGTGACAGAGCGAGGCTCCATCTCAAAGAAAGAAAGAAAGAAAGAAAGAAAGAAAGAAAGAAAGAAAGAAAGAAAGAAAGAAAGAAAGAAAAAAAAGAAGAAAAGAATACCTAAAGTACTCCCAAATCATGTTTCTGGCCTTCTTTTCTTAAACCTAAGTTTTCTGTAACCATCTTGGGGAGTTGTCCCTATCATCAAAGGAATGTCCCCCAATTGTTCTTGTTAAGGACTTTCTATCTGTCACCATCAGAGGGCGACTTTCAATAATTTCCTGGATCTAGGCTCCCTCTTGGGGTATAATTCCAAATTGCTTCCTAATATCATTTCATTCCTCTTCCATTAAATCTCTTGGGACCCAGGAATTTTCCCAGGTCCTCTATCATTAAAAACATGTCCCCAACCCATTTCTAGCCTCGTCCCCAAATGGCAGTTAGGTCCAGATTTAAATTAAAGGGACACCCATATTTTTCTCTTCTATGACTAGCTTTAATGTTTCATATCTCATGTCTTCCCCAATTATCAGTCTCTCTTCATTCATCTGATGATATATCCCCAGTTTGCTTTCTGTCATCTCTAAAGCTATCCTTCTCAAGTCATTGTTTTCTGTTCGTCTGAAAGATAGGTTGGCCTTGACTGCTGATCAAAGCCCTTCCACTGTTTCTGGGCCAGCCTGACTCCATAAGCAAAGGCACGGCAGATGCAGGCTCCCTAAAGTGATTTTTCAATCTTTGGGATGGGGCTGTTTTTTGTTTTGTTTTGTTTCCAGAAGAATCTTCTTTCTCTTCATCTAGCCATTGTTACATTGCTATGGTGGTAACAAGTGTGATTGGGTCATCAGTAATGGACATGTCAGGGCCACATTGAGAGCACAGAGCAGAGGGTGAGCAGGTAGGGAAATGCCTCAGAGAGGCTGTGGATACACCATATAAATGATATTGGTTCAATCTGATTTTTCCTTGGATCTAGTATGTCTTCTTTCAGAACAGGATAACAAGAAAGAAAATTTGGGATGAAAATCAAGTCCCACCAACAATGACCAGAACTAATAAATCAAAACCAAAAATCTCACATACTGTACATGGAACCTTTCAGATGAATTTTCAATCACTCATTCAATCAGCAGATATTTGCTGAGTGTCTACCTTGCTTCAGTCACTGGGGGTATAGTAAGCAACCAAGGTCCTTGCCTCATGAGAGGGTATATCTCATGATGGAGATGAATAATAAATAAATATATGAGGGGTAAGTCTAAGGGCTCTAAAAACAATAAAACACAATAGGCTGGGCCTGGTGGCTCATGCCTGTAACCCCAGCACTCTGGGTGGCTGAGGCAGACGAATCACCTGAGATCAGGAGTTCGAAACCAGCCTGGCTAATATGGTGAAGCCCCATCTCTACTACAAAGACAAAAGTTAGCAGGGCATGGTGGTACACACCTGTAGTAGTCCCAGCTACTCGGGAGGCTGAGGCAGGAGGATTGCTTGAACCCAGGAGATGGAGGTTGCAGTGAGCCAAGATCAAGCCACTGCAGTCCAGCCTGGGCGACAGAGCAAGACTCCATCTCAAAAAAAAAAAAAAAAAAAAGCAAACTGAAAACAAACACCATGAGGAATACTACAGATGGGCCAACTGCCTTTGTCACAGAAATGCTGACAAGAACTAGAAAACCCTAGAAAACCAGGAGGATTTTTTTATTCCTTTTACCCTCAAATCTCCCACTAGCCTTTCCTTTTGCCAGAACCTAACAGGAAGTGCATTGGCCAGAGGATGTGGGGAATATAGTTTGCATCTCAGAGTGGAGATTAGAATGAGGGGCTTAAAGCTGAGAGACAGTAGGTGAATATCTGTCAGAGGAGGCTACTCACAAGAAGTACAGAGTCCAACGGGCTCATCTCCACTCTGAATTCAAACCTGAATTTCTCGATTGGGCTGACATACGCAAGAAAGGAGAATGAAGAGAGTGGAGGGTGAGAGCCTGAACAGAGGAGCAAGTCAAATCCATTTATATGAACTTTTAATATATAGAGACTTCTCCCAAAGAACCAAAGTCCAAATAGTGATAAGAATTTCCCTCTTGAGAGAAAGCAAAGAGGGAGAGTGAGACAGAAGAGACTTCCTGAAGAGCTTCCTTCTCACCCCTAATCCCCACCACCCTAACTCTACTGATATGGATGTTTTTAAAGCTTTGGCCAGTATTATAATTCAACGTATAGTTTGGTGTGAAATTTTAATATATGGGAAGATATACAGGGTAGTACAATTATGTATGATCCTGTATTGCTGTTGCTGGCTATCACACCATGCAGAGTCTGGAGTTATTTGGAAAAACTAAAAGGACCAAGAAAATTTAAAAAATGTGAGGATGATGGGTACAAAAACAATAGTTAGAAAGAATGAATAAGATTTTCTGTTTGCTAGCACAACAGGGTGACTATAGTCACTAATAATTTAATTGTACATTTTTAAATAACTAATAATATAATTAGATTGTAGCACAAAGGATAAGTGCTTGAGGGGATGGATACCCCATTCCCCATTATGTGATTACTTACTATGCTTTGCATGCCTGTATCAAAACATTTCATGTACCCCATAAATATATATGCCTACCATGTACCCACAAGAATTAAAAATAAAAAATTTAAAGAAAAAATATGCCAGGCGCAGTGGCTCATACCTGTAATCCCAGCACTTTGGGAGGCCAGGGCAGGTGGATCACGAGGTCAGGAGATTGAGACCATCCTGGCTAACACAGTGAAACCCCATCTCTACTAAAAATACAAAAAATTAGCCAGGTGTGGTGGCAGGCACCTGTAGTCCCAGCTACTCAGGAGGCTGAGGCAGGAGAATGGCGTGAACCCAGGAGGTGGAGCTTGCAGTGAGCCGAGATCGCGCCACTGCACTCCAGCCTGTGCGACAGAGTGAGACTCCGTCACAAAAAAAAAATAAAAGTATGAGGCTGGGGAGAAGCTTCAAGATGCCAATAAATTAGTGCTAGATGCTGGGGTCCACCTTTTGTGGGTAGACTCAATTATGGCATTTCAATTGTGACTCAGTTGTCACATCACACCTCCCCTATCAGGGTAGAAACTTGTAATATTAGCAAAGTGCCTTCTTTGTTAGACAGAGGCATCTGAATTGATCATATCTATTTTCCTAAATCAGTCTGTCTTACAATTGATTCCTTGATACTTGAACTTAAAAGCTAAGAATTTGCTACTTTTTTTCCATATGATTGTTGGCCAGATGAATGTTTTCTTCTGCAAAGTGTCTGTTCATGTTCTTTGTCCACCTTTTTTTTTTTTTTTGAGACGGAATCTTCCTCTGTTGCTCTGTTGCCAGGCTGGAGTGCAGTGGCACGATCTCAGCTCACAACCTCCGATTCCCTGGTTCAAGAGATTCTCCTGCCTCAGCCTCCCGAGTAGCTGAGATTACAGGCACGCGCCGCATGCCCAGCTAATGGGATTGTTTGTTTTTTTCTTGTATATTTAAGTTCCTTATAGATGCTGGGTATTACACCTTTGTCAGATGCATAGTTTGCAAAAATATCTCCCATTCTGTAGGTTGTCTGTTTACTAAACTCAAAATCACTTAGCGTTAGAGAAATGCAAATTAAAACCACAATGAGATACCATCTCACACCAGTCAGAACGGTTATTACTAAAAAATCACAAAATAACAGATTCTGGCAAGAGTGTGGAGTAAAAGGAATGCTTATACACTGTTGGTGGAAGTGTAAATTAGTTCAACCATTGTGGAAGACAGTGTGGTGATTCGACAGAAATACCATCTGACCCAGCAATCCCATTACCAGGTATATACCCAAAGGAATATAAATTGTTCTATTATAAAGACACATGCACATACATGTTCATTGCAACACTATTCATAATAGCAAAGACATGGAATCAACCTAAATGCTCATCAATGATAGACTGGATAAAGAAAATGTGGTACATATACACCATGGAATATTATGTAGCCATAAAAAAGAATGGGATCATGTCCTTTGCAGGGAAATGGATGAGGCTGGAGGCCATTATCCTTAGGAAACTAACACAGAAACAGGAAACCAAAAACAGCATGTTCTCACTTATGAGTGGGAGCTAAACGATGAAAATACATGGACACACAGAGGGAAACAACACACACTGGGGCCTATCAGAGGGTGGAAGGTGGGAGAAAGGGGAAGATCAGGAAAAATAACTAATGGATACTAGGCTCAATATCTGGGTGATGAATAATCGGTACAACAAACCCCCATGACACATGTTTACCTATGTAACAAGCCTGCACATCCTGCACATGTATCCCTGAACTTAAAATAAAAGTTGAAAAAAAAAAGAGGAGGAGAAGACATGGGATTTCTCTCTGCTGTCTGCAGAGAATGTCTGAAAGGGGATGCATATCCACTGCTCCTTCATATATCATCCCGCCATGTTGGAAACGTTCAGAAATTTGCCATGGTGGGCATCTTCAGTCCCAGAGTTTTTCCTGAGACAACCTTCTATCCCTTACTGTCCATCTCATATATTTAAAACCTCATTTCCCCCCCATTTTTGTTTCTCCTTTGGTCCCCATTTTCCTGACACTCCAGTGCTAAACTGAATGGAAGTACTGAGTGGAGAGACAGCTTCCAGTTTTGTAAGCAGATTTCCCCAAATTTTTAATAGGCAGATCTACAAAAAAATTTCATGGCCTTGATTCCTAATTCCCAGATTCCCAGTCTCCTGCTCTTCTCTGTATTCCTCCACTTCTGGCAGTTTCTTAGCTCCGTATTCTTGCCAGAGAAGCTATTGCTGCTGCTATGTTCTACTCCTCAAAAAATGCGTTAGCTCTAAAAATCATTTTCCATTCATTCATCTCTGAATAATGCTAGCTTTGTTGAGTCTTGGTGTTGGTCAATACATGAGATGAATGAATTTATAAACTCTGGTCCTGCTTTCTGGACCAGAGTTGGAGGGCAGGTTGCTAGGCAAACCTCCATGCCCAGTGCCCAGTTTCTATCTGGATTTCACTTTTTGCTTTGCTGGGGAGATAACTTTCTCAATTCCTACTTACGTATTCTCTGGTATCTGAGTCTATGTAGAACATTAAAATTACAGTTGTAACATTCACTGTAGCCAGGATGTTGATTTAGGTTGGTGCAAAAGTAATATTTGAGGTGCAAATTACATCTCTTTCCCTTACTGGTTCTGAAGCAGTTAGTAAACACATGCAAAAATCTGGTAAGTTCAAAATGTCAGCTTTTTGCTAGAAGTTGGTTTGGAGACTGGCTGGGGCCTGAACATAAATTGGGCTTTCTAACACATCCCCCTGAACTGGAAAGATTTACCCAGCCACTGATAAATGATAGGCCTCTCCCTAAGAAAGCAGGAGCTTCATGTGTCGCCAGCAGGCTGTTTAAGAAAGAAAGAGTGGGCCAGGCCCGTAGCTCACGCCTGTAATCCCAGCACTTTGGGAGGCTGAGATGGGCAGGTCACGAGGTCAGGAGATCGAGATCATCCTAGCTAACATGGTGAAACCCTGTCTCTACTAAAAAAAAAATACAAAAAATTAGCCAGGCATGGTAGCGGGTGCCTGTAGTCCCAGCTACTTGGGAGACTGACGCGGGAGAATGGTGTGAACCTGGGAGGCGGAGCTTGCAGTAAGCTGAGATCACACCACTACACTCCAGCCTGGGTGACAGAGCGAGACTCCATCAAAAAAAAAAGAAGGAAGAAAGGAGAGAAAGAAAGAAAGAAAAAAAGAAAGGAAGGAAGGAAGGGAGGAAGGAAGGAAGGAAGGAAAAGTGGCTAGGCATAGTAGCTCATGCCTATAATCCCAGCACTTTGGGAGGCTGAGAGAGGAAGATTATTTGAGGCCAGGATTTCAAGACCAGCCTGGGCAACATAGTGAGACCATGTCTCTTTTAAAAAAAACAAAAAACAAAAAACTGGGCACAGTGGTGCATACCTTTAGTCCCAGCTACTCAGGAGGCTGAGGTGGATGGGTTGCATGAGTCCAGGAGTTTACAGCTGCAGTGACCTATGATGACACCACTGCACTTCAGCCTGGGTAACAGAATGAGACCCCGTCTCAAAATGCAAGAAAGAAAGACAGAAAGAAAGAAAGAAGAAAGAAGAAAGAAGAAAAAAGAAAGAAAAGAAAGAAAGAAGCAAGCCAAAAATGGGGCAAACTACCCTTGCTCAGCATTCTGTGCCCCTACCTTTTTTCATACCAATACTTCCATAAAGTAGCCATTTTTATTTTATAAACAGAAATGAGAAAAGAGGACAAAACTGTTCAAAAAAACAGCTCCTCCCATCTTGTGCCCTTCCTCCTGCTCTTTGCTCCTGAGGTCACATCTCTCAGAATGCACTGTGCCACCCTAGCACCCTGTCCTCCCTGCCCAGCTGTCACCTGGGGTGTGAAGTCTCCATCTGAATGTGGAAAGTTATGTAGGTGAAGGGATAAGAAGGAGCTGTTCTTAGGCTCTGTCATAGATCAACACCCAAGCAGTAGGAAGGGAGATCGCCCTGAGTTTTGATCAATGCAACCCCTGTATCTCTGAAAAAAGAAGACAACCAATGGGGATTCACATTCTCTTTTACCAGATGGTCTGTTTCTTCAAGCAAATCCTGGCATTTCTATGAACTCAAGTCTTGTGGGTTTTCTTCAGTCTAGATTTATCTGCCTTATAAATGGCAGCATTGTATTGTTTATTAAGCTTTTGGTCATTTTTACAAGTTTTAATCTTTTTCTATACCTTCACAAGTTGCTGCTTGAAGCTAAAGAGTTTGTTTCCTTTTTCATAATAGCATCCCTTCCAAAGATATCATCCCACCTGTGGCCACTTCCTCCTAGTTCTCTTTCATCTCTGGCCACTCCTTTGCCGTGTTCTTTACAAAATTCATTTATGATGCTCTTTTTCGGATGTTTGCATAGTCTGGGGCATGGTTCTATGCTTTAGTCTCTTGTTAGTCCACCATTTTTCCTACTTGATCTCATCTAGTTCAATGGCTTCAATTATCACATAATACTTAAGGCTGACTTCCAAATATATAATTCTACCCAAATGGTTTAGTCTGTTCAGGCTGCTATAACAAAATACCATAAACTGGGTGGCTCATAAACAACAGGAATTTATTTCTCAAAGTTCCAGAGGCTGGGAAGTCCAAAATCAAGGTGCTGGCACATTCAGTATCTGGTGAGGGCCTGCTTTTTGCTGTGTCCTCACATGGTAGAATGGGCAAAGATGTGCTTTTGAAACCTCTTTTATAAGCGCACTAACTGCCCCCACAAAGGCTCCACATCCTAATACTCTCATAATTAGGGACTCAGTATCAACATATGAATTTAGGGAGGCAGGGGACATAAACATTCAATCTATAGTACCAAACCTGTCTCTCCTGAGCTCCAGACCCATATTTTAAACCACTTACTAGACAATATCCTCACCTCTGCCTCATTATCAACTGACCAAAAACAAAATCATCATTTATCTCCCAAACTTGCTCCATTTCCTTTGTTCTCTAATTTAGTAACTTGCCCCTCCATTAACTCAGCTAACCAAGCTAAAAATGTGATTCTATTCCTTTTCTCATGTATTCAACTAGTTACCAAGTTCTATTAATTCTACCCTCCTAACATCTTTCAGGTATCCTTTTTTAACCCTCTTCACTGCCACTACCTTGCTTTAGAGCAAGCTTGTCCAGTCCATGACCCACGAGCCACATGTGGCCCAGGATGATTTTGAATGCAGCCCAATACAAATTCAAAAACTTTCTTAAAACATTATGAGTTTTTTTTTGTGATCTGTTTTAGCTCATCAGCTATTGTTTGTGTTAGAGTATTTTGTGTGTGGTCCAACATAATTCTTCCAACGTGGCCCAGGGAAGCCAAAAGATTGGACACCCTGCTTCAGAGCCCATATTAGTTTAAGTGTTTTTTTTTTTTTTTTTTTTGTCATAAACTGCAGAAATGAACCCTAAGAAAATAAAGGATTTATTTGAAAGAATATTAGGAAAGCTCACAGAACTGAAGGGAAAATTTTATAGTCATGTTTTAGGAAGGACTAGATCAGGGGCAGCTCTGGGGCCCTTAGCAGGTACAGCTCAGAGCTCAGAGTCTTCTAGCCTGGGACACCACATGAGGTGGCTCAGGTGCAATCATCTTTCAGCTCTGTGTGTCTTTATCAAACTTTCAAATTCTTAGTATAACCTGGTTGGTCACCTTTGAATCCGTCATCCAGGGCTGGGAGACAGGAGTGAATAGCACTAATTTGCGATGGCTATGGACCCTTATAATTTCTCAACCCCTCCTCAGTACTGTCATAGACTTCTCAAGGACCTCTTTTCATCTTTCCAATGTCTAATTCTTGTGTCTTTCCAATCTATAGTTCACATGCCACTATTTTTGTATTTCTAAAATATATATTGTTCAATAAGGAGATTATATCTCATTTAAAATCTCCTGATAGCTCTTCATCACTCAGAATAATCCACAAACTTCCTATCAGATAGTTCATTTTAGGATTTGGATCCTGTCTACCTCTCTAGTCTCACCTCTTACTACCCTTCCCCTAAATCTTATGTTCCTGGCGTACTGCAATTACAGTATTTTCAATTCCCCTAAATAAGCCAGGCTTTGTTGTATTCTTATGTTTTTGCCTGTGCTTCTCCCTCTTTCTCAAATGTCTGTTCTCTCACCACCTGGTTAATTCACACTCAATCTTCCCCAGCTCAGTTTAGGCAGTAGTTCCAAATCTCTCCCAGTCTCTTCTCAGTCTGGGTTAAGTCCCCTTCCTCATTCCTTCCATTGTACCCTAAACTTAGATCTAATTTGGCATTCCACTCTGTTGCAATCAATCGTTTCTTTTTTCTTTTCTTTTTTTTTTGGGGGGGGGACGGAGTCTGGCTCTGTCGCCCCGGCTGGAGTGCAGTGGCCAGATCTCAGCTCACTGCAAGCTCCGCCTCCCCGGTTTATGCCATTCTCCTGTCTCAGCCTCCCGAGTAGCTGGGACTACAGGCGCCTGCCACCTTGCTTGGCTAGTTTTTTGTATTTTTTAGTAGAGATGGGGTTTCACCGTGTTAGCAAGGATGGTCTCGATCTCCTGACCTCGTGATCCGCCCGTTTTGGCCTCCCAAAGTGCTGGGATTACAGGCCTGAGCCACCGCGCCTGGCCTCAACCGTTTCTTTATCTCTCTTTCTGGCTAAACTGTGAGCTCCTAAAGGAGCTCAAGAATTACATCTGATTTATGTTTTGTTCTCATCACCTAGGAGAGTGTCTAATATGTCATAAATGTTCAGCAAATATATTTAAATAAGCAAATACTAGTTTTGAATGCATAAGATACAAAGCACTTGGTGGGGGGGCAAAAATATGTTTAAATTTTACATTTCCACTTTTAAGGGACTCACAGCTTAAGAGGCAGACAAGACCCACACAAAAGAAAAGTGCAAGTAGAGTTACAAGATACTATACAATGACATGCACAAAACCCAATGACTATAGTCTAGAGTTTGGGATTGCATTAATCTAGAAAATCTTCTGTTTAAAGGAACGACCTGAGTAGTAACGTAAAGAAAGAAGATTCAGGGCTTGGCGTGGTGGTTCGCACTCCAACCTGGTGACAGTGCGAGACTCCATCTCAAAAAAAAAAAAAGAAGAAGAAGAAAATTCAAATGGCTGAAGAGATTGGGGACAGCATTTTGAGTATGGGGAATAAGAAAAAATGCTCACTGTTTTTGAAGAATGCAGTGAAAACATTGGCTTAGGTAGAGGTAGATTAAGAGATGGTGAAGGGGTATGTGTGTGTAGGGAAGTCATAAGCTGGAAAAATAAGAAATTGACAGATTTTGTTTAAGTATGCCTTTAAGTTTTGGCCTTTTCATTCTCTGTCTCCAACACAGAACACCTCAGTATTCTAGATTGCCTATTCATCACAAATTCTCTCTGTCTCCTCCAGAATGCAGAAAAGAATAATTAAGATATTTTCAAAATGGTAAGTTCCCATGACAAAGATTTTTGCCTTCTTCACCAAACTATGATTTCCTGATGTTCTTAAAGGTAGTGTTCACCAGGTTTTTCCATTCTTATTTTGAATGTAGTTTTTGTGTTTGTGTGACTTGTTTTTCAGCCTGGGCTGCAGACTAACAACCCAGGACTTATACTGCCCAATTTGACAGCTCATTTTTATTTTAGTTTCAACATATACCTGAACTGGACTTACAATTCCAGAAAAATTAAAGGTGAGAAAAGGGTGAAAAGCTTATTAGTCTATTTCCCTAGAAGGGAACTTTAAGTGTTTAGCCCAGTCTTGTCATAAACTCTAGAAATCATCTTTAGGGTTTGTCTAGACAATCAAGTTAGACATAAACCCCTCTCTATGGGCTTTCCACTAAACCTGTGGGCTTCGTAGGAACTTGGGCTGATGTAGGTCTTTTCAAAGTTCTACTTAATTGTCAAGGCCCCTATAATGTGATTCCATTCTACCTACCTGCTTTTATTTCTTCCTACTTAACAACAACAAATAACCTTCCAATTAGACTACTTCATATACCATCCTGCGAGGTTCTGCTCAAGCTCCACATCCTTTAGGAAACATCTCCAAGGCTCATTGACCTTTCTTTTCTCTAAATGGTAGGTTCTACCTTATCAGCTTGTATCTTCCATTTCTAATGGTCTATATCAAAAAGTATAGCAATCCTCCCACCCCCAATATATACACACACTTTTCCCAGGTTCTCAGGCCTAATCTATGGATGAGCATGCCTTTGTTGAGAGGAGAAGAAAATTGAAAGATGGCTGCTTCTCCACCTTTAGCCTTCTACAGACACATGTGAATTAATTTTATTCAGATCTTTTTATATTTAAATCTCATCACTATCATGGAATTAGAATGTCACCTTTAAATCATTTAGTTAATACTTTCCGTTCTGCAGATAAGGAAATTGAGACTCCAAGAGATAAAGTGACTTACCTAATATATGAGCATGTATTTGTCATTATTGCTTTACATTAGATAATTGCTTTCTCCCACCTCCCTCCATTTGTCAAATAAACTTAACTTCTAAGAGCAAGCATCACATGTCTTGTGAATTTTCTACATCTACAATAGCACATATTAGTCTTTTCTTGTTTCCCATACAGGCTCAAGAATGGGGCTGAGTACACACTGTGTGCTAAGCAAAGAATATTTGGATTGAATTGAACCCCTGCAGAACGTGGACTATTCAGAGACACTGAATTTGGCCTTGGGTGAATACCTGCCTTGGGTTGGCCAACTCGCAGTCAACAGCAATGAGCCAAAAGAGACAAACCAAGTATGTAGTCTTGTTTGCCCAACTAAGTTATAAATACCACTTTATATTAACTTATTGCATAGCCCACAGCACTTTGAATGGGGCTGGTCACAGAGTAGACTATCATTAAACATATTTTAATTGACTGGTTGTTCCTGGATGAAAAACCAGATCTTGGTCTGTACTTCATGCAACAACTAAAGGAGCTTTTATCAAAAAGAAAGCACTAGCTTGTTCCAGATGGACGCTGTTGGGCTAAAGAAGCGCTTTTCATATAGTTCTATGCCTTAAATTGGCCCTGAAGAAGAGTGTCCGAGATTCTGTGCTTCCTTTTAGGTATCAAAGAATCATTTTGAAAAGTGCTACAATAAATATTATATTGTATTACTAATTATTAGATAACAATGCAATAAGACCTATTAAAAGGGCACAAACTTTAAGATGTTAAGTTGGGATAAATTTTGGTCTCTCCATCATGAGTCACCTACTCCACTTGCAACCATTTTTAAGACCTCTGACCTGAGTTAATGGTACAACTGGTGGCCAGCAACAGATGGAAGATAGCCATCCTTGAATGGGATTTAATCATGGATTTGGGGATTATTTGTAGCATGCTATAGCCAGTTGACCTACAAACTACATAGTTTGGCTATTTCTACCTTTATTTTGGTCCTTATTCTGCTATCCTCATTTTTAAAGGAGAGAGGTCTAGTTGAGATAGTTGCATAATTCTTAATTTGAGCTAATTTAACCCCCCAATGGAACTATCTCCAAGGAAGAAGCAGGCCATTCATCTTAATCATTAACCAAATCTTACTGAGGAGTATTTTACATTATGTTCTGGCAGCAAATGGGTTTAAAAAGAATAGCAAAGAATAGAATCTGTTTCACCCTATTTTCTGCAAAGAGAATTGGTATTAGGGTGAGGGTAAAAGAGCAGAGTACAGAAATATTTGCCATTGTTGATTATTTTTACTACCCTAGTTCTAAGAAGAGAAGTCTTCAGAGATGTGGTTAGGAAGACACAAGAGCCAGTAATCCAAGCAAGGTCAACAAGAATTGGAAACTTAGTTGTGTAGTTCTATTAACTATATTCCTTCTCACAGATTCATTGGCTAATCATCGGCCAATCACTGGCAAAAATAGGGCAATTTCCATGTGGAAGAAGAATAGGCAGGTAAATATTCAAAACAGTAGGTGGTTTTTAAGGGTATTGTGAGGATCTAACTGCCCAAAATAATTTCCTTAAGCAGTCTGTTAGAGCACTTCTGTGAAAGGTCTAAAATCCTTATTTTTAGAAGAAACCAACTCAATGGATGTCATTGAGTCATCCAAAAGGTGCCACTTGTTTAACTCTCTAAACTGAAGTCTTGCTTTTCCCTAGCATGCAGACTGGATAATGAGTCCAGTTTTTTTTACTACTTAGTCAATTAGTGATGTGATCACCTAAATTGGACTTGCCTGAGTCAGGCCTCCAAACTTCGTTGAGGGAAACTGACAAGATGCAGAAGGCCAGGCCTCTGAGCCAGAAAGTGCAACCGGATGTTCTGCCTCTTTTTCAGGTTTCAAAACGGCAAATCAAAGACATCAGAAAATAGCTCAGCTAAACGTGAGAAAGGAATGGTTGTCAATGGCAAAGAGGTAAGGAGCATTATTAAGTGTTCAATGTTTAAATTTTCTTTGGAGTTGCTTAGTGTACTTAGTAAGCTGGGTGTCACAAACTTTCCTATTGAAAAGCAAAAAGGAGTAAAAATGTATGTAGAAAACAAGGTTAACTTGTCAAATGTTATTAAAGACAAATAGAGCACAGAAAAAGAAGGAACAGGACACATCGGCAACAAATTAGGACATAAAACCCAGGAAGCAGAAACCTATCTTAGGGAGTAAGAGCGTGTCAAACCCTAACTTATGCAGACTTTAAACTACCTCTTGTAGCAAAACTCCAATGCGTATCTTGGTTGTTTTCCTATGTTTACCACATTCAAGTGAATTTTCCAGGCCAACTTTTATTTAATCAGCCACAGATAGTGAAATTCAACATAACAAAACTAAAAACACATTCCAATTTGGACAATCTTGTGGGTTTAGTCAACTGCTAGAGGCTAATTTGGAACAGATATGCAATACTTCAGAAAACTTCAGGAGTAAAAACATTTTCACCAGGGACTTTCCCCCTGAAATTATTTAAAAAAACAAAACAAAACAAAAAAACAAAAAAAACCTATAAAGGAAAAGGTCTTCATACCTTTCTCCCAAATAAGTTTTTGCTAATTTCTATGACTCTAAATATGTCATACATTTCATAGTTGTAAAGCAGGTTTTTCATAATATATTTCTGTTTTCAACAAATGAATTTCAGTTTTCCATAAGGCGGTAAAAATTAAATAATTGAGTCTTTGGATCCATGCCACCATCTCATAGTTCATCCCACCCTCTCTACAGGAATTTGTGGAGTGGCTTTGCTATGCTTTTTCCTGCTCCTTTTCCAACTGCCAAGAATTGCCAACTTCTGGCCTTTTCTTGCTGGAGCATAGCAGGATCTCCTCTTACCTCATAGTTCTGTCCCATTCTGACTGCTTCCCACTTCTCCATTAGCCCTCTTGCTTTATTCACTTTTCAGTGCGTGTTCCCTTTCCTCTGTACACACCTTACCATACTGCCTCCCGATGGGGGAGGTATGACAATCTTTAGAAATGCTGAGCCAGGCTGGGCGTGGTGGCTCACACCTGTAATCCCAGCACTTTGGGAGGTCAAGGTAGGAGGATCACTTGAGCCCAAGAGTTAGTCAACACAGTGAGACCCCCATCTCTACAAAAAATTAAAAAATAGGCCAGGCATGGTGGCTCACACCTGTAATCTCAGCACTTTGGGAGGCCAAGGCAGGTGGATCACTGGAGGTCAGGAGTTCGAAACCAACCTGGCCAATACAGTGAAACCCCGTCTCTACTAAAAATACAAAAATTAGCCGGGTGTGGTGGTGGGAGCCTGTAATCCCAGGTACTCAGGAGGCTGAGGCAGGAGAATTGCTTGAACCCAGGAGGCAGAGGTTGCAGTGAGCCAAGATCATGCCATTGCACTCCAGCCTGGGCAACAGAGCGAGACTCGGTCTCAAAAAAAGAAAAATAAATCAGCAAATAATAATAATAGCTAGGCATGGTGGCACATGCCTGTAGACCCATCTATTTGGGAGGCTGAGGCGGGAGGATCACTTAAGCCCAGGCGTTCAAGATTACAGTGACCTATGATTGCACCAATGCACTCCAGCCTGGGGGACAGAGTGAGACCCTGTCTTTAAAAGAAAAAACAAACAAAAAAAGAAAAGAAAAGAAAAGAAAACAGAAATGCTGATCCAAACACAGGATTATGAGGCACTCTTCTTTTTTTCTGATTTCTGATTATGCCAAGCCAGAAGAAGATAATTCAGAGCTTTTATCTCCTTGTATTCCTATCTTCTTGATTCATCCTTAGACAGGGCTATGCAAGAGGAGAAGCAAGAACACTAGGTCAGCAGAAAGGGAATGGAAAAGGCTCAGCTCCTCTACTACCAGATATGACACTCAAATAATCCACTAACATCCAGGACTACCACTAGTTAAAAAAAAAAAAAAAAAAAAAGCAAAGTGCTAGACAGAAGTGTTACCAAAATTCAATTACTTTTTGCAACATTTCTGAAAGAATTTCATACTGCAGAGATGTTCAAAATTGCAACATGCACTGCTCTTCCTTTCTCTGTGAGTAGGCTGGCTGCCAGCTCAGTTGGCAGAGTTGACCCAATGGCCCCCTTGCACCCATAACTTTTAGGTTAATGCCCTTTTGAAACTTGCTTTTCTCCTTAAAGATTTGTCCTCCGTGTTGATTTTCACCTCATTTCACTCCTATAGCTATGGAAAAGGCAAAAGAAAGAGGTGACTCCTTGGAAAGATTTGTCCCAGTCTGAACTGATGCTGCCCTACTCTACTTCCCCTCCTAACGGCTTTCCCTGACATTTCATAAGGCTGGCCCCATTTCCGCTGACAAGTGTCACGGTCAGGAGGTCTTAGAATCCAGGTCTCCTTGCTGGGGCCCTTGTTCTGGAAACCTAGAGTACAAAACCTGAAGCACACTGTACTTCTCACTTAGTGTAAGTTAGAGACCAGTTCTCTAGTGAGACTAAGGTGAGGTAAGGAATGGAATACTGTTTAGGATACGTGCAACTTCAAACCACTAACTTTGATTATCCTCTTTAGATTTATGATGCAGTCGGGCGATCAAAATTTGTTCTAGAAAACCTTCGGCATTACACAGTCCATCCAAATTTGGTAGGTAGAAAAAGCATTCCCCCAAGATCTCTAAGGGGAAGTTTCAGCAGTAGTGCAGATGCCCACTGCGAGTGTCCCTAATGCCTCCAAGTGTCCCCAGCTTCTGTGAGTGGGCATACTCTCAGGACAGGCAGGCAGAGCTGCATTTAGGTTACGATGCCAGAGGCAGTGCTGAGGATTGGGGTGGCAAAGTGGGAGACAAGAACTGGGAAGAAAGTGGGTCCCCACCGCTGATTTGTTTTAAGTTGAGAAAACATACTTATGACTAGGAAAAAAAATATTTATAATCCATTTTCTCCCTTTCACTTCCTTCCCCCCTAACCCTCTGCCTTTCTCCTATTGAGAGAAAGGCAAATTTAGTGGGAATGCCCCTTCTTCACCCATACCTTAAGTGACATGCTATCTTTTGTGGCTGCTTTTCCTTTAACATTGTGCTTGTGAGTGCATGTCAATGTGGTTGGGCCTGAGAAATGTTGATGTGTGGAAGACGTAAATATGGGAAGGTGTTGCACTTGGCTGTGCCTACTCCTGAGGAATTCCTTGAGCAAGATTTGGTCCTTGGTAGCTTTCCCCCTGTACCTTAGAGAGAGTTGTAGAGACAAGGCCAATTCGGTTTAGCCATGTAGAAACTTCTCTGCTTGTCCCATTATATTGGAAGAATTAAGTTACCTGACTCCTTTTACCATGGAAACCTTTCCATCGCATTGCCCCAGCCCCTTAGTGTATTTTCAGGGGAATGCCCCAAGGAAAGAGAGGGACTGAGAACTTCAGATAGTTTCTGATAAACACATTTTAGGGCTGTGTGTGATGACTCACTCTTGTAATCTCCATACTTTGGGAGGCTGAGATGGGTGCATTGCTTGAGCCCAGGAGTTTGAAACCAGCCTGGGAAACATGGCAAAACTCCATCTCTACAAAACAAAAACAAAAACAAAAACAAACCCACAAAAATCAGCTGGACAGGGTGGCATGTGCTTGTAATTCCAGCTACTTAGGAGGCTGAGGTGGGAGAATCACTTGAGCCTGGGAGGTCTAGGTTGCAGTGAGTCGTGATCATGCCACTGTGCTCCAGCCTAGGCACCAGAGTGAGACTCCGTCTCAAACAAAACAAAACAAAACAAAACAAAAACAAAAACAAAAAACCCCACAAATTTTGCAGCAAGTTTGTCCAACTTCTGTTCTTACCTCACAGAAGCTAAGTATTAGCCAACCGATTTGTTAACCTGCTCTTGGCCTAATCTCTTTTTCTTTCTGGAAACCCTTCTGTCTGTTCAGGCCCAGTACTATAAGCCTCTGAAGGCCACTGCACTGCAGAAATTCCTGGCTCAAAACAGGAAAACCACCAGCTTCATGTTAAAAGTAACAGAGTATGACCAGGATAAGACCTTACTGATTATGACCAACAACCCACCTCCCTGCTCAATCACCCATCAAGACAAGGAGAGTGCACCAAAATACTTTTCCAAGGAGTTACTGCTCAAGGCCATGGTAAGCAGAAGCCTCCTGGAACCTGAAATGTGAACCCTGAAGAATTAGGAGTTAGCATTGAGAAGGAAGCTAACTTAACATGAAGAATAGTACTCAGAAAACCAACTCTTACTTTGTTTGTTTGTTTGTTTGAGATAGGGTCTCACTCTGTCACCCAGGCCGGACTGCAGTGGCAAAATCATGGCTCACGGAAACCTCGACCTCTTGGGCTCAAACGATCTTCCCATCTCAGCCTCTTGAGTAGCTGGGGCTACAGGTGTGCACCACCATGCCTGACCACATTTTTAAAAAATTGTTTTTGTAGAGATGGGGGTCTCACTATGTTGCCCAGGCTAGTCTCAAACTCATGGCCTCAAGGGATTCTCCAGCCTCGGCCTCCCAAAGTGCTGGGATTATAGGTGTGAGCCACTGCACTTGGTCTATCTCTTCCTTCTTATTCCTGATCCTATGCTTCACAAAACAGCATCTGGAGAACCTGGGATTCAGAATTCAATAAGCTTGGGTACTGAAGCTTCATTGCAGGGAGAAAACGGGGTCTTCATTGGAAAGTGTTCCTCTTTGGTCAAAGATATTTAATTTGTAACTAACAAAGGGTAGACTAGCCACTGACTTTCTAGTTGAGAATAAACTAGTAAAAGATGAGTCAGGAAATGAGGAATAAAAACGGTGATGAATATGTAAATGGGAAAGGAGTAAAGAATGATGCTTTGGTACACATTACTTTCGGGTTTCAGAGAAGGGAGTTTACCATCACAGTAGTCAAACCTTTGAAACTCCTTTATAGACTAAAGAAGCTCAAATTCCATTCAACAAGCAATTGCTAAGGATACAGTAAGCTAAAAACCAGAATATAAAGATGATTACAGGACAGTTTCTATCTTAAAGGAACTTGGAGTCTAATAGGAGAGAGATCAATAAATGAGATATGTAAAAGTAATAGAAGAATATACAAAATACGGAAGTAATGTAGAATACAGTATTTCTGTTGGGAAAAAGGGAGTGAGTAGGGAAGTGACCCATGACAAAAAAACAGGAAAATATCAAATCAGAGGAAAGTGCAAAGGCATGAAGACATGGGAAAATGAGGTGTATTCAGGAAGATGTAAGAGAGTAAATGGCAGGGCCATGTGCGGTGGCTCACACCTGTAATCCTAGCACTTTGGGAGGCCGAGGCGGGCAGATCACTTGAGATCAGGAGTTTAAGACCAGCTTGGCCAACATGGTGAAACCCCATCTCTCCTAAAAATCCAAAAATTAGCCATGTGTGGTGGTGCATGCCTGTAGTCCCAGCTGCTCAGGAGGCTGAGGGAGGAGAATCCCTTGAACCTGGGAGGTGGAGGTTGCAGTGAGCTGAGATAGTGCTATTGCATTCCAGCGTGGGCGACAGGGCAAGACTCCATCTCAAAAAAAATAATAATAATAAAATAAAAAAATTTTAAAAACAGAGAGTAAATAGCAAGAGACAAAAAGATGTAATCAAACAAATTTGCATTTTAGGAAGACTGTTTTGGAGGTTGAAGAAAGGTGCATTAGTAATTGTGGAGGAGACAAAACCCAGAAAGATAAGTTATGATGTTACTAAAATAGTCAAGGTGAGAGATACTGAAGACTTGAACTACATCATTAGCGAGGAAGTAGAGAAAATCGAATTAAGAAATATTTAAGAATCAAAACCTGGCTGGGCACAGTGGCTCACGCCTGTAATCCCACCACTTTGGGAGGCCAAGGCGGGTGGATCACGAGGTCGGGAGATCCAGACCATCCTGGCTAACATGGTGAAACCCCGTCTCTACTAAAAATACAAAAAATTAGCTGGGCGTGGTGGCGGGCGCCTGTAGTCCCAGCTACTCGGGAGGCTGAGGCAGGAGAATCACTTGAACCCAGGAGACAGAGGTTGAGGTGAGCCGAGGTTGCACCACTGCACCCTAACCTGGGTGACAGAGCGAGGCTCCATCTCAAAAAAAAAAAAAAAAAAAAGAATCAAAATCTAAAAAAGGTCTTGACGGCCTCAAGAGCGGGTCTAATCTAACAAGAATAAATTAAATAAATGAGTTAAGTGAAAGTGCAAACAAAGGATTCTAGCAGAAATTTTATGCTGGGCATGGGATTACCCAAGTGAGACCCTTATAATAAAATGTGGTGAATTTGGGGTTAGTGTTTCCATAGTTGCTAGATGGATGACAGTGAGAGATTCTCCTTCAAGTGGAAGATAAAATGCTAATGTCCAATGGCATATACTAACAAAGGAGTTAATGAATTTACTGCATGTGGTCTCTTAGGTCTCAGAATTTGTGCCCTTTTAAGGTAAGCTCAGTGGTAGTTTCTCATGGCAGTGGGTGAACCATACATTGAGAAAGGGATAAATGCCAGGCCAGGATTGCCCTGCTTAATGTGCAGAAGGAAATACAAAGCTATCATGTAAACTGGGTGCAGGAAGAGCTTTCTTCCAATAGCCTGTGCACTCTGTGAACCCTCCAGTTCAGATGTGGAACCTAATCATATTGATGAGGAAATTGTGGTACCAGTTAAATTGTACTAATGGATAGAGTTAAGGCTCAAAGACCAGCACCATGGTACTTTTATGGGGCTATCTGACTGGAACAAGCCCAAGAAGATTGAAACGTCTGATATCTACCATGCCTCTTTAATATTCCTGCAGCATCCTTTCCTTCCCTTGATGGACAAATGTGATAATCTTTTGTAAACCTAGAATCATATACAAGAAAAGCATTCTTTGCTATGCCCAGGTATGCATCCAAAAAGAGAGTGAGTTCTAGTAGGCAAGTTGTGGAATGTACTAGATAGATCTATTACAGTGATTGTTATACTAACAGCCCCTTCTAAGTGAAACTGACCCTACCACAGTCTCCTGAGTAAGGGAACGTCCTAAGAAGTTCTAGTTGGTACAGTATAACCCTGTCCCCACTCCTAGCTGAGACCAGAGGAGGATATGAGACTGAGCAAAGCAAACTTCATAGGCTGGGTAGTGACCTGTGATGTGGATTGGTACCCTAAAACCAAAACAAACAAAAAACACATCAAAACAAAAACCAACCAACCTACCAACACCCAGAATCCCCGAGCTAATCAGATTCCTGTTTCCAGGCCTCTGAATTGAGAAATGAAAAGATTGAAGCAGTAGCAATGAAAGCTGAAAGGACACATAGAGTGGGACTAGAAAAGCCTCAAACCAGCCTGGCGCGGTGGCTCACACCTGTAAGCCCAGCACTTTGGGAGGCTGAGGCGGGCAGATCACAAGGTCAGGAGATTGAGACCATCCTGGCTAACATGGTGAAACACTGTCTCTACTAAAAATACAAAAAATTAGCCGGGCATGGTGGCACATGCCTGTAGTCCTAGCTACTCGGGAGGCTAAGGCAGCGGAATTGCTTGAACCTGGAAGGTGGAGGTTGCAGTGAGCTGAGATTGCGCCACTGCAGTCCAGCCTGGGCAACAGACTCTGTCTCAAAAAAAAAAAAAAAAAAAAAGACTCAAACCATGAGGAAGAAAGGTAGTGAAAAGGCCATGAAGTAGAGTATGGGAAGGCTGAAGTTATAGGGAAGTAGGAAATAGAAGTAAACAAGCAGAAGCTATAGGTAGAAAAAAACCACACACACATATATATTTATTTATGGAGTAAAGGTGAGGAGTGAACAAGGTAGAGGGAGGAGAAGGAAGAAGATGGGAAGAAAGTAGGAGAAACATGTGAGTGATGTTTGCATTAAGACAGTGGTCCTTCGCTAGTGTTATCTTGGATTCCAAATAACTTTTCAGTTACTGTTTTTCTGATATGAGGTCCAGCTCTCCTAGAGTTTTGCTCTTCTTCTGGCTGGATAGTTATCTATATCTTAGTTATTAGGCACATGTGCTCTTACGGTAAAACACCTGTTATTTAAGATAACTCAAATGGATTTCTTTCCCTTAAAATTATTAGGTTGGTGCAAAAGTAACTGCAGCTTTTGCTGTTATAATTGCAAAATTGCAATTACTTTTGCACCAACCTAATACAAGAGCTTAAAGAGAGTAAGTTCAGAATTGAAAAGACATGGTTCAGAAGCAGCAAGTGTTAAAGACAAAAAGGCTTTAAGATTCTGACAGCAAAAGCTCAATATGTTAATCAATTAGTTTGGTCATTTATTCATTCAACAAACATCTATTGATTATCTACTATGTGCCAGGTACTATTAGGGGTGCTAGGGATATATTAACGGCTAAGACTCAGTCTTTGCTCTAATGAAGCTTAATTCCAGTGACTTAGACCATAAACAAATGATCACACAGATAATGTATAATGTGCTGAATGCCATGACAAAGCAGGATAAGGAGATGGAATGTGACGGATGTGAGTGGCAATGTTAGATAGTGCAGTTAAGAAGGCTCAGCTGGGCATGGTGGCTCACCACCGCCTGTAATCCTAGCGCTTTGGGAGGCCAACGTGGGGAGATCACGAGGTCAGGAGTTCGAGACCAGCCTGGGCAACATGGTTAAACCCTGTCTCTACTAAAAATACAAAAATTAGCTGGGCGTGGTGGCATGCACCTGTAATCCTAGCTATTTGGGAGGCTGAGGCAGGAGAACCGCTAGAACCCAGGAGGCAGGGGTTGTAGTGAGCTGAGATCACGCCGTTGCACTCCAGCTCTGGGTGACAGAGCAAGACTCTGTCTCAAGAAAAAAAAAAAAAAAAAAAAGAAGGCTCTCAGAATTGATGACTTTTGGTGGTTGTTGTTGTTTTATTGAGACAGAGTCTCACTCTGTTGCCCAAGCTGGAGTGCAGTGGCGTGATCTTGGCTCACTGCAACCTCCGCCTCCTGGGTTCAAGCAATTCTCTTGCCTCAGCCTCCCGAATAGCTGGGAAAACAGGCACGCGCCACCACGCCCGGCTAATTTTTTTTTGTATTTTTAGTAGAGACAGTGTTTCACCATGTTGGTCAGGCTGATCTTGAACTCCTGACCGCAAATGATCCATCGCTTTGGTCTCCCAAAGTGCTGGGATTACACGTGTGAGCCACCATTCCCAGTCGACTTTTGAATAGACACTTCCACGGGGTCAGGGGATATGCCATGCAATTACTACACCTGGCATATTGTTTTCATTTCAGATTGCCGCACATCAGCTAGAATATGAATTGTAGCTTTCTCAAATGGGATTAAAAAAGAAAAAGGAACCCAACGCCATGTCATAGGAAAAAAAGTTCAAGACATTGGCAATGTTTAGCCTGGAAGAGACAGAGCTTAGGAGGAATGTGATGGATTTCTTCAAAATGTTTAAGGACTCTGTGGAAGGAGGACTAGATTTGCTCCTTCTGGACTATAGGGTAAAAGTTACGGGGAGATATCAATTGGCTGATCAAAGGTGAAATCTTTTTCTTTTTTTAGGTATAGAAAGATTGATCACTTGCTAGTGAGATTATGGAGGGGCTAGGAGGGTCAGGCAAACAGACTGGATGACATAAGATTCTTTCTGAAAGACTGATTCTATGACCTTTAGTAATGATATAATTATTACTTCACAACATCCCATTCCATGGCCTTCTCATTAAGGAGAATGGAATGTGGATGAGGTAGCCAACTCCAAGAAAGGAAGGTAAAGTCCCATGGATCTATTTCCCAATTTACTGCCAAATGTTTAGTTTCCCAAGGACTTCACTGGTTGAATCCTTCCCCAAAGCGGGTCACTTTCTCTGCCATTCACTTCCAAGGGCCAGTAGGCAAATTTAATCAATTACTTAGGAAACTGAACAGGCTTTGGACAAGTAATCTGTCCATGAAAAGAGTGTTTTCCCTCCCAGGGAATGGCTTCCTCTGATTCTGGTTTCTGAGTTCCCACTTGCCCCTCTGACAGGTTTTGTTGCATCATTGTAGGGGAATTGGAACTTAGTCCAGGAACTCGGTCCAAACTTAAAATCCCAAGAGACTCAGCTTACTCCCTTACTCTTCTTCCCTCGTTTCCCTACAGGAGAGTCATCATCAGCACAAACCCACTGAGGACCTCTGGCTGCCCCGCATGCCTCAGAAAAAAAAGTTAAGATCTAAGTTGAAACCAATCTTCCCTTTGACACTGTCGGACGATCCTACATCCAAGAGAGAACAATGGTTTAGGTGAAATCTTGCTTCTTCTTGTACTCACTTTCTTTCCTATCTTTTCCCTATTCCTGTTTCTGCTCTAAAAGGGAAGTCTGTGTGTCTTAGAGGTATAAGTCTCTGGGATTGGGGTAGGGAATGGGGTAGAAGGGGCTTGGAATAAATTTAATGACATACTCTTTGGTTGTACAACTGCATGATAAGATACAACTTCCCCTACATGACCCTAACCTCACTTACACTCGAATCAAAGAGAAACAGTCATGCAAAACCAAGGTTTTGCATTAGCAATGGTTTCGAGATTGAGGGGAAATATTCCAAGGTCTGTGCTTTGAAGAAACAGGAAAAAAAAAAAAAAAAAAAGTACCCTCAGTACAAGTTAGGCGCTATATCACAGGAACAATGTGCTATGAGAACACATTAGACAAAAGAGGTTTTATTTGAAACTACTTACAAGAGCAGCCTATGTGTAGTTTAGAGAGGAGAGAAGAGATTCTGGAGTTCCTCCAAAGGTTTATTTACGGTGCTAAGTTCAGAAGCATCCCTTGCCATGGAACAATACTCCTACTTGGCACCAATCAACAGCCTCTTATCATTGTCTTGTCTTCTCCGAGAATATAGCCAACTTTAAAGTGAAGTCCGGGCACGGTGGCTCATGCCTATAATCTCAGCACTTTGGGAGGCCAAGGTGGGCAGATCACTTGAGCTCAGAAGTTCAAGACCAGCCTGGTCAACATGGTGAAAACCGTCTCTACTAAAAATACAAAAATTAGCCAGGCGTGGTGGCAAGTGCCTGTAATCCCAGCTACTTGGGAGGCTGAGGCAGGAGAATTGCTTGAACCTGGGAGGCAGAGGTTGCAGTGAGCCAAGATCATGCCACTGCACTCCAGCTTGGGTGACAGAACAAGACTCGTGTCTCAAAGTAAATACATAAAATAAAATAAAGTGAATGGTTCCATGAATCCGCCCGCCCTAGGATCTACTAAACAAAGAACTTTCTTTGTTAAGGTTTTCCACCGACAATGATTTCAAGAGCGAAGGGAAGTATTCAAAAGTCTACGCTTTGAGGATGCAGAAAAAAATGTACCCTCAGCTCACCTTTGCTCCAGTCCATGAGAGAGGTATGAGGAAAGATGGTAAGCTTCTCTCTTTCAAAGCAAAGGCTTACTGGACTGAGATGTGGGCTGGAGATACAATCCATGAGGATTATAGATGTGGCAAACTGGCTTCTCTCGTGGTAGTCCTGGAGACTATTTTTCCCTATAGCATGGAAGCTAATAACAAATAGAGGCTCAAGAGGTGCAAAGCTTCCGACCCTGTTTAAATCCTCAAATTTCAAGAAAACTCTAGCAGTGTTTACTAAGCTATATCACCCAGCACTTTAAGAGTTTTTGCCACATTGATGTATTATTTGCTCTGTTAATTTACTTAGCATTTTTCTTCAAAAGGATTTTAAAAAATTCTTGTCCTAATTAATACTGTATCATTGACATCATGGTTTTGATGTACAAATTATATGTTTTTCTGAAACACTTAAGTCAAATTTATAATAATGAAATTTTAAGATGTTTATCTATGTATCACCTAGAACCACCCAGTGGTATGCATATTATACTTTGAAGAAAAAACTGCTCTAAAAGGGCCAAAGGATAAGTCTGTGTGTCTTAGAGGTATAAAAGTCTCTGGGATTGGGGTAGGGAATGGGGTAGAAGGGGCCTGGAATAAAGTTGTATGGCAGAGGGTACAATGAGAATCCTCCTCATGTATTATCATTTATTTAACAGTATTTCTAGGGTTCCTACTAAGTGTTAGACATTTATCAAGCACCAACAATAGCACTTTCAATATGTGAAAGAGATGAAACAGATTCTAAAAGGCCTTGAGAGGCTGGGGGTGTCTGTAATCCCAGCAGTTTGTGAGGCTGGGGCAGGAGGACTGCTGGAGGCCAGGGGCTTGACACTAGCCTGAGCAACATAGTGAGATCCTGTCTCTACAAAAATTAATTTTAAAAAATTAACAGGGTGTGGTGGCATGCACCTGTAGTCTGAGCTACTTGGGGGGCTGGAGGAAGGAGGATCGCTTGAGCCAAGGAGTTTAAGGTTGCAGTTAGCTGTGATTGTACCATTGCACTCCAGCCTGGGTAACAGAGTAGACCCTGTCTGAAAAACGAACAACAATAACAAAACATAAATAACAAAAATAATAACAAAATATCAAAAATACCACAATGCCTTAAATATTATTTAAATAAGGGTTTGGATTTTATTCAGTAGGCAGTTTGGACCCAATGAAGAATTTCAGGGCACTGAGTACACATTTGTGATTAGATGCGTAATTGGTGGGTCCTCAGACTTCACCAGCTCATGGTTTTAAGACAAGGTTCATTTCTCCTACTAGCTTTCTCTCCTCAAGCAATTTCTGAGACTCCCTAAAGTATCCTTGCCTTTCCCACAAAGCCATTGTAGTGATTGCTCAACCCCTTTGCCAGCCATCCTCAGTCCAAATAGTCCTGATACCAGAGACCTGGAGTCATATTATACCATCCCTTAACTGGCTTCTTCAGGCTTCTCTGCTCCTGCTATACCTATTTGCCACCACACCCCACCCCATTTTCACCTACTGCTGCTCTTAATTCCGTAAACACTGCACAGCTAAAACCAACCTGTGGTATTAAACAAAACTTCATAGATACACAGAAAAGCTGAAGAACAGCAGAGAATGATTTATCCTGCTTTACAAGGGGCTAGTCTTAGGGTCAGCTTCAAATGTGAACTCAGGTCCTTCTACTTCCCAGCAGGTCTCCGGGGCATTACCCATTCTTGGGAACCTCTGGGCCTATATTATCTACACTGTGTCTGCCTTGGTTCCCAATACTCTTGGGCCAAGGAAGAGGAAGAGGATGTTTCCTTCCCCAAAGCCTATTTATTTTCACCTCCAGAATAAATGCGTGCAGACTTCTATTTCCTTCAAGGAAAACTCCACCTACAAAGTATGACTTGAACTTTACAAGCCATATAAAGCAAACATAGTAGTTAATAATAGTACATTTAGCCAAGCCGGAGGTAAATCTTAAATGATACCATATGTAGGATATCAACAGTTCATCTTAAATCTATATTTAAGGGAAAGAATTTCCCTAGGATGTAGAATGTAATCTAGGTTAGAATTTCTCTAATTTTGCAGGGGCACGATCCTGTTGAGTATAGACTCAATTTACATTTCTAAACAGTAATGCCACTGAAGCCAAAGGCGAAGTTTCTTAGCCACACTCTTAGACAAGAGAACAGAAAGCCAGCATACTCAGAAAGAGGAACATGAGTTAGGAATGAATGTACGTTAATTTAGAGAGTTTCTTAAGTGTCAATATGGTGTCAGACGGAATCATTGAAAGAAGTAGGCTTGAACAAAGAAGGCTCTAAACAGGCAGTGTGTTTTACACTGGGTTTTGATGAAATGAAGGAATCCAAAAATTATAAAATAGGTTGGGAATGGTATTACACGGTCCGAAATCTTTAAAGACCAGCCTTTAAAGGTCCCTTCAAGTGGGTCTCCTTCACATCTCACATTAAGCATCCTTCGAGTACTTCTGAAAAGCCACGTTCACCAGGGTGCCTGTGCTTTGTCGTAGCTTCCAAGAAGTCAGCGAGTGAAAGGCCGATTTCCAAGGTGATTCGGGAACCACTGACACTCGCATCGCTCCTGGAAGAGATGCCCACCAGAAACGCGCCCGGGGAGAGCGCCTTCCGCAACGGGAGGGCCCCGCAGTGGATTATCAAAAAGGCCACGGTCATCGGGTGAACACAGAACCCTCAGTCCTCCCGCCTCGCTCTCCTGAGACTGAGGGGTCCGCAGAGGTCGCCAACCAAATAAAACCACATTCCTGCTGCAGCGGGCGTGGGCTCCCGGGTCACGGGTCGGGAGGGTCTGGCCGAAGCCTCCGGCGGCTGCGGAAGCAGGAGAGGGCGTGGTTGCGTCCCCGGGAGACGAGGGAGGCCGGGGAGGGCGGGCCTTGGCCCCGAGTGACGGCGCGGCGGCCCAACCGGCGTGAGAGCGCGGGGCCGGCCTTCCTGCAGCCTCTTCCGCTCTCCGGCTGCAGCGCCTGGGACGGTTGCGGTGGGTCTGGGCGTTGGGAAGTCGTCCAAGATGATTAAAAAATTCGACAAGAAGGACGAGGAGTCTGGTACGCGCGGGGCTTCCGAGGCCCACCCTCAGCCGCGGGACGCCCCTTCCCCCGCCCGCCGCCACCTGCTTTCGGGCCGGCGGGGCTGGGGGCGTGGGCGCCGGCGTGCCAGGGGGCCGGAGCTGGAGCCGGCCCCTCCCCTCCCCTCGCGGCCGCCGGGGGCCTGCCCGTAGCCCCTCCCCCAGGCGCCGGAGCCTCCCTTCGGGCCGCGCGCTCCCGCCCCGGCGCCCGCGCGCGCCCCGTTCCTGCTGCGGCGCATCCGCTCCGAGCCGCCTCCGCCCCTTCGCGCAGGCCCCCGGCGGGGGCGAGAGCGTGCGCGCGTCTCCGCGGCCAGGGGTACTGGTAGGGTCGGACCCCGAGTGGGAGCACCCGGTTCCCGGGGCTGGGGTCGACGGCACAGGGTGTGTGTGTGGAGGAACATTCAGGTGCCTGGTACCTTATCGTTTTCCTGGGACCCCTGGCTCTGTCCGGTTCCCCGGGGGCAAGACTGTGCCTTGGGACACAGCTCGTTGAACGCTCAGGCGTCCAGAAGTGACCTGCATTTTGATACCCGTCTTTGGTCCAGAGCAAATGGGGAAGATGCCAAGCATCCTCAAAAAGAAAAAAATCCCAGTGTTTGGTAGCATCTCCCACGGTGTGAGAGGGGGTTGGGTTAATCAACCTCCACGACCTCTTGAAGGTTTACGTCTGCATGATTCTCTGGGAAACTTCGTTTCTGCCTCTCCTTAAGTGTTAGAAACACACAAACTAGTGCTTACCTAAGGAAATCAAAAGCACCCTACCACAATCTCATTAATCTTCGTTGTGGAAATGACACATTTGTAACATTCATGGAAAAAGAGGGCAGGGAAAGAAGACACTCATTTTGGAGAGGGTTGCTGCAAAAGAGAAGTCTCAGCTCTTCGAGTGTGGCAGTGACGGAGCCAGGATCAGAATGATTTCATTCAGTTTGTATGCATATTAGCAATGATTATCACTGTGCCATCCAAGTGTTCACTTACCAAGCATTCAGTACCCTTCTCTGGAAAATACATAAGTTTGTGTAAAACAGCTATTCAGGACATTTTTTTGTTTTATACATAGGTAGTGGCTCAAATCCTTTCCAGCATCTGGAGAAGAGTGCTGTTTTACAGGAGGTATGACTGGGAAGCATTTTGTGCCTTTTCTTTTCTATTCTGTTTTAGAGTGGTGGGCAGCGAATTCCTGGGCTACTGTGATCACAACACCCCAAATAAGGAACGTAACAGAGTTTAGGGAATATAGATTTAAGGGAAAAGGAAGAGGGGTTACTTGTCACACGAGAATTTAGAGCTTATAGAAATGCAAAGACATGAAGACTGTTACAGGTTGGGAATTTTAAATGTAAGAAGAGGTGTTTAGTGCAAGGTTATTGAAATCAGTTATCTGTATTAATGTCACTGTATTAGTATGATACAGATCAGTATTGTGATCCTTATTTAACTGGTATAGCCCGTAAAGTTGAAGTAGTCAACCTAAGGGAATGAGTTGGAAAGTATAGGATGGAAAATCAAGGCCACATGTAATAATTTATCAGATGCTTTAGTGAATTGAGAACTATAGACCATGTTCTTTGGATACTGTGATTAAAAATAGTCTATTAAAGTTGATTCGCTATAATCTATGATAGAAAAAGTAGAAAAATAACAGTGTTTTTTATGTTTTTTCATAGGCTCGTATATTCAATGAAACTCCAATCAATCCAAGAAGATGTTTGCATATTCTTACGAAAATTCTTTACTTACTAAACCAGGTAAATTACTTTTATTTTCCTCAGATAAGTGTGTCCTGGAATAGAAATACTGAAGATTCAATGAAATACTTTCTGGAAAGTGTAAATATTTATTTATTTTAAATTCACTTAATTTTAACATATATAACGTTTGGTTAACAAAATAATATGTAAGACTTGAGTATGAGGACTATGACATATATAGGTTGAGTATACCTTATTTGCAGTGCTCGGAACCAGAAGTGTTTTAGATTTCAGATTTTTTTGGATTTTGGAACATTTGCAGAATACATGCTGGCTGTTCCTACTCTGAGTATCCGAAATCCAAAATGCTCCAATGAGTGTCTCCACTGAGTGTTATATTGGCACTCAAAAAGTTTCTGATTTTGGAGCATTTCAGATTTTGGATTTTGAGATTAGAGATGTTTAACCTGTACTTCTTTTTCATTCTTGAGATCCTAAGCTAGTGATGCATGTAGTAGATTCTCAATAAATCCTTTGGTTTCAGTTTAATGAGTACTAGTTAGAACATATTGTTTACATGTGTTTGGAGATCGTCATGTTTTTCTGAAAATACAGCGCAAGATCAGGCAAATTCCAGGTATTTTCTTTCTTTTGTGTGTAATCATGATGTTTTAAAGCTTTGATTTTTAATATTCAGATTTTATATTTATTATCCCTACCTCACCATTGCTATTAAAATAATTCTGGGCAGTAGCTTAACCATTTTATGTGCCTTGATGTCCTTTTCTCTACATGGGGATTATGATAATACCTGTTACAGAGTTGTAACGACTAAATGAGATCATTAGTGTAAAGCACTGGGAATAGTACTGAACACATAGTAAGCATTCAGGAATAGTTTTCCTTCCATCATTCAGCAAATATTTATTGCATAGCTGCTGTGTCCTGTGCACTGTTTTAGGTGTTGGGGATATAGCAGACAAAACCAGCAAAAAATATTTGCACTCATGAAATACAGATTCTGCTTGCTACTATTGTTATTAATTTTCTTTTCTTTCTTTTTTTTTTTTTTTTTGCCCCAGACTTAAAAAAAAAACTCATGTAATGTCTAGGGCCTTAGAAAATGTGATTTTGTTTCATGGATTCATATTCCCTCAATAACAGTGGGGAATTGGTTCCAATACCTCCATTGGATACTAAAGTCCATAGATGCTCAAGTCCCTCATACAAATGGTGTAGTATTTGCATATAACCTACACATATCCTCCCATATATTTTAAGTCATCTCTGTGATTATAATACTAGATTATAATCTCTAGATTATAATACCCGGTACAGTGTTAGTGCTGTGTAAATAGTTGTTGTGCTGTATTGTTTAGGGAATAATGACAAGAAGAAGACATCTGTACATGTTCAGTACAAACCCAGGTTTTTTTTTCCTTGAATATTTTTTTTCAGGTCTGTTATAACTTTATTGATTTTATTTTTGCTTATCTTTTTTTATTATTATACTTTAAGTTCTAGGGTACATGTGCACAATGTGCAGGTTTGTTACGTATGTATACATGTGCCATGCAGGTGTACTGCACCCATTAACTCGTCATTTACATTAGGTATATCTCCTAATGCTATCCCTCCCCCCTCCCCCCTCCCCACAATAGGACCCGGTGTGTGATGTTCCCCTTCCTGTGTCCAAGTGATCTCATTGTTCAATTCCCACCTATGAGTGAGAACATGCAGTGTTTGGTTTTCTGATCTTGCGATAGTTTGCTGAGAATGATGGTTTCCAGCTGCATCCATGTCCCTACAAAGGACACGAACTCATCCTTTTTTATGGCTGCATAGTATTCCATGGTGTATATGTGCCACATTTTCTTAATCCAGTCTGTCACTGATGGACATTTGGGTTGATTCCAAGTCTTTGCTATTGTGAATAGTGCTGCAATAAACATACGTGTGCATGTGTCTTTGTAGTAGCATGATTTATAATCCTTTGGGTATATGCCCAGTAATGGGATAGCTGGGTCAAATGGTATTTCTAGTTCTAGACTCTTGAGGAATCGCCACACTGTTTTCCACAATGGTTCAACTAGTTTACAGTCCCACCAACAGTGTAAAAGTGTTCCCATTTCTCCACATCCTCTCCAGCACCTGTTTCCTGATTTTTTAATGATTGCCATTCTAACTGGTGTTAGATGGTATCTCATTGTGGTTTTGATTTGCATTTCTCTGATGGCGAGTGATGATGAGCATTTTTTCATGTGTCTGTTGGCTGCATAAATGTCTTCTTTTGAGAAGTGTCTGTTCATATCCTTTGCCCACTTTTTTCCTTTTCAGTCTGAGGCTGGTTGAATCCACGGATTCAGAACTCATGGTATGGAGGGCTGACTATATGTGTCTGTACACGTATAGAGGGACACATAAAACATACATATATGCCATATACCTCAGGTGGTTTACATATGGTGCTAGGATAACCATAGTTTCCAATTTGAATTCTAAGAGAATATTTTATCTTTACTTTGTTTTGTGACTGAAGACCTCATTCAGAGATTTAATAAAGTTTTCTTGTTTACAAATGAGGACTAAACAATGAGCACATAATTTTTTATTTTTTATATTTTTTTGAGATGGAGTCTTGCTCTGTCACTGGGCTGGAGTGCAGTGGCGTGATCTCGGCTCACTACAAGCTCCACCTCCCTGGTTCAAGCGATTCTCCTACTTTAGCCTCCCGAGTAGCTGGGATTACAGGCGTGTGCCACCATGCCTGGCTAATTTTTGTATTTTTAGTAGAGACGGGGTTTCACCATATTGGCCAGGTGGGTCTCCAGCTCCTGACCTCAGGTGATCTGCCCACCACAGCCTCCCAAAGTGCTGGGATTACAGATGTGAGCTACTGTGCCGGATCATCAAGCACATAGTTTTAAATAAAATGTATCTGTTCACAAACAACATAATCCCTCTGTGTCGGCATATAAGAAACATTTAAAGCATAGTCAATTGGGTTTAACTTTTCATAGCACACATTGTGTCCAAGTTGGCTAAATCCATTGTATAAACAAAAGTTCTGAATGGTCAAAGTTGATTGAGAGTAACATATATTTTTATGTTGGCCATTACCTTTTCGATGAAGCAACTCATGTTGAAACATTTAATTATCTTGATAAGGAAATTACCAAGCACAGCATAAACACAATTAACTATATAAACAAGTTTGGGAACATACATTTTATCTTTGCCTAGTCCTTGGTAGAGCTTTATAGAAAGATACTTTTGAATTTCTGTGAGAGTTGACATATCTATGTGTTTTCTGAGTTTCACGTAAAAAAGTAAGATGTAAGGTTTTCCTATATAACTAAAAAACACACAGACTTCTGGGTATTCAGTAAATAGTTATGAAAGAGAGATAAATCTCTTGCTGATGAGCAGGCTGGATACACTGATTTAAGTAAGTATAAACTTACTGTACTTTGTCTTTCATCCTAAACTGTCAGTATTTTTCACCAAAATTTATTCTTATACTTATGGCAAATAGATTGAAGACTAGTTATATTTTATGTGGAATCTGAAGCTCTGAAAAGTGATTGAGTGTAACATATTATATAGGATTGCTTTTATTGAAGACATTAAATATTGAAATGGTAATATTTGAGGTAATCTATGATCTGAGATGTTTTGAAATACGTTATCTAACACTTTTTCACTGCTCAGAAAATGTAGTTCCCAGATCAGCAGCATTTGCATCACTTGTTAGAATCACTTGTTAGAAATGTCAAATCTCAGGCCAGGCGCGGTGACTCACGCCTGTAATCCCAGCACTTTGGGAGGTCGAGGCGGGTGGATCACGAGGTCAGGAGTTCAAGACGAGCCTGGCCAACATGGTGAAACCTCGTCTTTACTAAAGACACAAAAAATTAATCAGGCGTGGTGGTGCACGCCTGTAATCCCAGCTAGTTGGGAGGCTGAGGCAGGAGAATCACTTGAACCTGGGAGGCGGATGTTGCAGTGAGCCAAGATTGCGCCATTGTACTCCAACCTGGGCGACAGGGTGAGACTCTATCTCACAAAAAAAAGAAATGCAAAATCTCAGGCTTTACCACAGAGCCACTGAATCAGAATCTGCATTTTGGCAAGATCCCAGGATGAATTGTCATGCACATTAAAGCATTTGAAGCTCTGATCCAAAGCATGTTTTTAGGGGCTTGAGCCAATATTGAGCTACATAGCAGCCCCTTAAGCCTAGTTTTTTTATACGATGAATCTGGTTCCTGCCCTTTTGGTTGGTCCCCTTCTTGCCACTTTGCTGAGATTCCTAATAGATGGTTCCTTACATTTTAATATTTATTATGCTCCTATGACATGTTAGGCGTTGTGCTGGGCATTAGATTAAAGACGTGATCTCTGCTCTTAGGCAGTGTAATAATAATGTCCTATTGTGAGTGCTATAATTTTCTGCCTTCTTGTAAACTACAGTACTTCAGGGAGATTTAAAATAGTTTCTACTAAAAGGTTAGAGACTACTATGCTAGAACTTTTAAGCATGGTATGTTGATACTGAATTATTTTAAATAAGGGGGGATAAATGACCGTGTGGGTTTATAGATTGAAAGCCAGAAAAATTGCAGAGGCAAAATGTTTACAAAGAGATTCTTTTTTCTTGAGTTCTAAAGGATTTTTGCAGAAATAGAAAATCCTGTGTGTGTATGTGTACATATATATGAATACATATATTTTAAAGTTTAAAAATTGTTTTAAATTTTACTTAGGGTGAACACTTTGGAACAACGGAAGCTACTGAAGCCTTCTTTGCAATGACGCGATTGTTTCAATCTAATGATGTAAGTCTTTTTTTATTTTTTTTACGATGAGAAAACTCCTTTTATTTATTTTTCCCAGGGAACTAAGAGTGTTCTAAATTAGGGAGTGTTGCTTGAAATGTTTTAAATTATTTGACTGCTTATAAAACTTATAAATGTTCATTATAAGACATGAAAATGGAAGAATTAAAGTATGCCGTTGTAAAACTCTTCCTCTGCAGATCTACTGTGAAGTCATAAAGACTGTTAATACCTAGCTTCTGGCATGACACTGTAAAGGTGGACTGATAAAGAAGTCAGTGCACATAGCTACCACATTTGTCAGTTCTTAGTCAAGTTTCTGGTGGGCCTGGGATTGCTGTTAGTCAGTGGGGCTGGCAGTTGAGAAGAAGAGATGGATGTGGAGTGGGGAAGGGGAATAAGGAATGGAATAAGGAAAAAGAAAAATGAGTGCAAACTAAACCTGCCTCTCATTACCTTAGACCACCCTGACCTTCAGAACATATGTCTGCTGCTTTTTGTCTGTCTTCTAAGTGTGGTGTACATTTTTCTTTTGCCTAGCCCTGAGGTAGAACCATACAGGGAAGGTAATTCTGGAATATCTATTTTCCAGCTCTCCATTAACATAAATTGGCCAAATCTTGCAGTTTTTTGGTATGTATTGCATATCATCACACGTCACATTTTGCGTCAACCCCCAGAACCTCCTGAGATTTGAGTCTTGTTACAGATCTAAATAATGAGAGGTTTTAGGAGTAGATCTTCAGGAAGATCAGCAGTCCCCTGTAATGCAGCTGTGTCAGGGGAGGCCATTATATACTCTGTAGGCAAAGGGAGACTAATTTCCTCACATATGGGATAAAGGACTGACGCTTCTACTGGCAAAAGATGTGGCAGAATTTAGGAGTTTGGGGTACTTGGCTTCATCAGAGTCTGCCTGTGTATCCTCATTCCACTTTTCAGGGCCCCATTCCTTGCCAGTCAAGGTCCTAACTTTAACATAAGATGTCCTGCAACAGTGTGAATTGAATTTGCATTGTAACTGAGCCACTGCAGGATATGCTTTGTAGAAATCTCAGCCCTGTGGCCACATGATATAAGGCTTTCTTATGAAGGCAGTTAATAGATTTCTGGTCCCTTACCCAGATTTGAGTGGTGCATTTAAAACTCTGAGCTCATCATTTTCTTTTCTTGAGAAAAAAATTCTCCAGTGTACCTAGAAACAACTAATTAACCCATTATACAACTTATTTTTACTAAAATCTTCTATGGCATCATCTACTTAGTTACTCAAAGTTTTGTCTTCTATAGGTCCTTGTCTACAGATGATAATTTTAAATATTTTGCCACTGCATGCCATGGACTACTAGTAGCCCCTTTATCATTGGAAACTGGTCATTAATACCTTCAATCAAATCAGAGAAGCAACTTCAGGTTCATATCTTTAAGGTCTTCTTTCCCTTTAACCACTTCCTGTACCAGAAATTCAGGGTTCAAACAGGGAAACAGAACTACTATGAGTATTGTGGAATTAGGTGTTTATTAGAGGAATTAGACTAGAAAACTAGGCAGGTTGAGCTGCTGGAGTGGGGTTCAGAGGGAGGCTGTTACACAAGTCATGGAAGGCTATTGCCTCTTTTGTGGCTCTGCTTTTGCTGCCAGGTGTCTTCCCAAGGCTGCTGTTACTCAGAGGGCTGGCAGTTGGGAAGAAAAGCTGGACATGTAGTGGAGAAAAGGAAGCAGAGTAAGAAAGAAACAGAACGAGGACAAACTTTTGAAGCCTGTAGCACAGAGGTTTATATTAAGAAGATGTGAAATTTTTTTGTAGGAAATGGATTAGGGAAATGTAGGATTGTTCGAAGGGACTAATAGCCTGTTGAAGTTAGTGCTCATGAATTTAAAGTATTACCAGGTAGCATGGTGAATGTTTTTCTCCAACTACAGCCTGCAGGTTAAAGCATTGAAGGCTCAGAGATAGGATTTAATCAGGATTGAAGTTTTGCCAGGTTAATAAACAGAGGGAGAAGCAAAAGTTGAGTGGTTGAAACATTGACTGTGAAATCTTTGGTTAGGAGGGAAGCAAGAACGGGGCTAACAGGGACAGCAAAAAGTTGATAGGATAAGTAGATTGTAGGTCAAGAGAGAGTGAAAAAATTTTGGAGTCAGGAGTGTGAGTGCTTGGAAATGAAATTAGAAAAGGAAGCTGTTACTGTTAGAGGCTGTGGCAGTGGAATTGGGTGATCATTGTAGGGAGGATGGCATCATTGGAGAAGAGGAGGTCAAGGAATGAAGAGGTCAGAGGTTTAGAGATACCATCTGTATGGATATTAAAATCACCAATACTTATTACTGGGATTGTATTGGAGAGACAGTGAAGAAGGTACTGGTATTTTTAAAAAATAGGGGAAGTAACCTGGGTTTAATGGACAACCAGCAATGGTAGCAGGTGACATAGTATAAAGGCATAAGCTTCCCCACCTGTAGGCCTCGTGGTATGAGGGTTGTGGGAGAGAAAACAGCCGCTGTTTCAGAGGGTTGCCGGAGGATCCCTGGGAGAGAGCCAGGTTTCAGTTAGAGAAAAAGATGGGAACATTCAGAGAAGAGTTTGAGAATATAGGGGATTTTGCTGATGAAAGTGTCAGAGAATATAATAGCGCTGATTAGAAGGATGGAAAATGGAGTGAAACGAAGTGCTATACCCAGATGCAAGGAATAAGTCTGCAGGTTATGAATAATGACCAGAATATTTTAGGCTTTTTGAAGTGACTGAGGTAAGTAGCCATGTACAGCATGATGTGATTAGTTTTAATGGTTCCTTAGGCAAAATACGGAATTGAGGGAGTGATTGTTTTGGGGCAAAGAGAGGTAGAGATTTTGCCAGAAGCATGTGGAGCTCCTTCCATTACCAGCATTCCTTTACCAGAAGGTTGGTATTCTTCTATCGTTGTTTATATTAATACATGAGGATTATGTATGTTTTTTTCTATAATCAATACTTTGCATTTTTGTGTGTCTTTAAGTATAAAAATAACATCTTCATATTATTTTGCAATGTTGTTGTTGTTTTTGAGTTGTCGCCCAGGCTGAAGTGCAGTGGTGTGATCTTGGCTCACTGCAGCCTCCACCTCCTGGGTTCAAGCGATTCTCCTGCCTCAGCCTCCTGAGTAGCTGGGACTACGGGTGCACGCCATCATGCCTGGCTAATTTTTGTATTTTTAGTAGAGACGGAGTTTCACCATGTTGGCCAGGATGGTCTCGATCTCCTGACCTCGTGATCTGCCCACCTTGGCCTCGCAAAGTACTGGGATTACAGGTGTGAGCCACCACGCCTGGCCTGCAGTGTTTATAATTAATACATTTTTAAGATTTACCTGCTTGTTACATGTAGTTCTACTTTATTTACTTTCACTACTGTATGGAATTCCAATATGTGAATATACAGTAATTCTATTCATCCATTCTCCCATTGATAGATACAAGTTGTTCCCACATTTTACCTATTACACATGATACTGCACACAATGTTTATGTACAGAGTGAGGCTTTTTCTGGAGTAGATACCTACAAGTGGAATTTCTAGATAATGCTTGTTTTTTGACAGTCATGTCAAATTGATCTGTTAGATTAGAGGTTGTATTAAATTATACAGACACTGCTTCAAATCCTCACCATTTCTTATTGCCAGGCCCAAGTACATGCCATTTGGAAAATATGATATGGCATCTTTTTGTGGTTTTAATTTGCATTTTCATGATCATCGCTGAGGTTGAAACTCTTTTCATATGTTTAATAGTCATTTTGCTTTTGTCTCTGAATTGCCTGTTGATATTCTTTGTTTATTAAATTCCTCCCACTGACCTATAGGTTAAAGTTTTTAAAACCTTTATAGTCTTTTTAAAAATAAAATAAGCTCTATTGAATATAACTTATATACAATAAAATTCACCAATTTTAAGTGTACAGTTTAGTGAGTTTTGACCATGTATAGAGTCATGGAACCACTACTACAGTCATGATATAGAAACTTTTCACCATTCCAGAATATGTCCTTATATCCATTAGTTACTTGTTCCCTCACCCGAACTCTAGCACCTGTTCTACTTTCTGACTATGTAGTTTTGCATTTTCTAGAATTTCATTTAAATCTAATCATATAGTACATAGTCTTGTGTGATTTTTATGTCTTGTTTCTTTCACTTAGCTTATGGCTTTTGTGATCCAATTTCTTGTATGTATCAGTACTTAGTTCCTTATTATCACTGAATAGTATTCCATTTTATGGAGATCATCTGAGTGATTTATCTGTTTGAAGTATATGGATTTTGGTTTGTTTCCAGTTTATGGCTATTGTGAATAAAGCTGCTAAAAGTATTCCAGTACAAGTCTTTGTGTGTACCTGTTTCCATTTCTCTTTGATTAATATCTAGGAGTGGCGTTGTCGGATTTGCATTTCCCTAATGATGAGTATCTTAAGCATATTTTCTTTTTTTTTGAGACAGAGTCTGGCTCTTTCAGCAGGCTGGAGTGCAGTGGCGCGATCTCGGCTCACCGCAAGCTCCGCTTCTCGGGTTCATGCCATTCTCCTGACTCAGCCTCTCGAGTAGCTGGGACTACGGGCGCACGCCACCACACCCAGCTAATTTTTGTATTTTTAGTAGAGACGGGGTTTCACCGTGTTGGCCAGGATGGTCTCAATATCTTGACCTCGTGATCTGCCCACCTTGGCCTCCCAAAGTGCTGGGATTGCAGATGTTAAGTCTCAGTGCCCAGCCTAAGCATATTTTCATTTAGTTATATGTCATCTGTATATCTGCTTTGATGAAGTGTCTGTTAAAATTTGGTACCATTAAAAAAATCAAGTTGTCAGCTGGGCGTGGTAGCTCACGCCTGTAATCTTAGCACTTCGGGAGGCCGAGGCGGGCAGATCATGAGGTCAGGAGTTTGAGACTAGCCTGGCCAACATAGTGAAACCTGTCTCTACTAAAAATACAAAAAATTAGCTGGGCGTGCTGGCAGCCACCTGTAATCCCAGCTCCTTGGGAGGCTGGGGCAGGAGAATCCCTTGAACGCAACGCAGGAGGTAGAGGTTGCAGTGAGCTGAGATCATGCCACTGCACTGCAGTCCAGGTGACAGTGCAAGCCTCTGTCTCAAAAAAAAAAAAAAAAAAAAAAAAAAAATTCTTGTCATCTTATTGAGTTATAAGTTTCTTTATATATTCTGGATAGAAGTCCTTTATCAGATAGGTGTTTTGTAAATATTTCCTCCCACTCTGTGGCTTGCCTTTTCATTTACTGGACTGTTATTTTATTTTTTTTAAGTATAGTTTTACATGTAGTAATATTCATCCTTTTGAGGGTATTGTTCTGTGAGCTTTGACAAACACATACAGTGGTGGTATCACCACCACAATTGAGATTTAGAGCATTTCCATCTCCTTAAAAGGTTCCCTCATGTTCCCTCTTTATCATCTACTCCTCGTTGCCTCCCTCAGCCCCTGGCAATCTGTTATCTCCTTTCCGTCCTTGTAAATTTGCCTTTTCCAGGAAGTCATATGAATGATATCATATTGTATGAAGCCTTTTGTGAGTTTCTTTTCAGTTACTTAGATGATGCATATGAGATTCATCCATATTATTGTTTGTATCAGTAGTTTATTTTTATTTTGTCATCCTATTCCATTGAATGGATGTACCTGTCTTTATCTGTTTCCCAGTTGAAGGATATTTGGCTTGTTACCAGTTTTTGGAGATTATAAAGAACATTGCTATAAACATTCATGTTTTGATTTTTGTATGAACATACATTTTTATTTCTTTTGGATAAATGCCTGGGAGTGGGATTGCTGGGCCATATGTAGGTGTGGTACATTTAACTTTGTAATAAACTACCAACTCATTTTTCTAAAATGTTTGTAATCATTCCCACAATCACTGTATGAGAGCTGCAGTTTGCTCTGCGTTCTGGCCAGCACTTTGTATTGTTGTTTTTATTTTTGTTTTTAATTTTAGCCATTCTGATAGGTGTGTAATGGTATCCCTTTGTGTCTTAAATTTGCATTTTTCTAATGGCTGATGATCTCAAACATCTTTTCATTTGTATTTTTACCTTCCATATGTCTTCTGTTGGTGAAGGATTTGTTAATGTCTGTTGCCCATTAAAAAAACTGGATTGTTTATTTTCTTACTGAGTTTTAAGAGGTCTTTATGCATTCTGGATACAAATCCTTTATCAGATGTGTTTCACAAATATTGTCTCTCAGTATGTGGCTTATGTTTTTATTAAAGTCTTTCAAAGGGCAGAAGTTTTAAATTTTGATGAAGTCCACTTTATCAAATTTTTTTCTGTTACGGATTGTGCTTTTTATGTCATATCATAGAAATCTTTGCTTAACCGAAGGTGACAACGATTTTCTCCTGTGCTTTTTTTCTGGATGTTTGTGGTTTTATATCAATTATCTTATGATCCATTTCATATTAATTTTTGTATATAGTATAAAGTAAAGGTTGATTTATTTTCACCTCTTTCCTCTTCCTCCATCCACTCCCTCTTCCTTTTCTTCTTTCTTCATTTTCTCAACACATGGTTCTGGAACAATTGCATATTCATATGGAAGGAGAAAGGGGAGGAGGGGGAGGAGATGATGAAGGTGATTTTGTTTCATTGACCTATATGTCTATTCTTACTTTAGCTCTATGCTGTCTTGATTAACTATAGGTTTAAAATCTACTATAGTAAGTTTTATAGTGCATATCTTTCTATTTTTCAAAATTGTTTTGGCTCTTTTGGGCCCTTTGCATTTCCATATGGATTTTAAATATAATATCTATGTTATGTATAGATAATATAGAAATATGTAGATATATAGAAATAGACAAATTATATTATATATAATATAATCTTTTTTTTTTTTTTTTTGAGACGGAGTCTCGCTCTGTCCCCAGGCTGGACTGCAGTGGCACCATCTTGGCTCACTGCAAGCTTCGCCTCCCGGGTTCATGCCATTCTCCAGCCTCAGCCTCTCGAGTAGCTGGGACTACAGGCACCCGCCAACACGCCCAGCTAATTTTTTGTATTTTTAGTAGAGACAGGGTTTCACCGTGTTAGCCAGGATGGTCTTGATCTCCTGACCTCGTAATCCGCCCACATCAGCCTCCCAAAGTGCTGGGATTACAGGCGTGAGCCACTGTGCCCGGCCTAATATAATCTTTTTATATAGATATAAAAAGCCTGCTGGAACTTTGATGGGGCTTGCATTAAATCTAAAGAGCAATTTTAGGAGAATGGACATTGTAGCACTATTGAGTTTTCTTCTTCACAAACATGGTGTATATCCCTTTTTTCAAGTCTCTCTAACTTCTGCCAGCAGCATTTTACAGTTTTCAGTGTACAAGTCTTGCACATATTTTGTGAAATTTGTCCCTAAAGTAGATAGTATGTTTTGATGCTCTTGTATTTGTATTGTTTATTGGTAGTCTCTAGAAATTAAATGAACTTTTATATATTGACCTTTTTCTTGTGATCCCCTTAAATGTTTGTTAGAGTTCACTATTGAAGCTGTCTTCTTAGTGGGAAGGCTTTTCAGGGTTAATTAACTTCATTAAAAAAATGTATATATGATGCTATTCAGGTTATTTGTTTTCTTGGGTGTGCTCTGGTAGTTTGTATCTTTCAAGGAATTTCAGCTAAATTGTTGTTTGCATAAAGCTCTTCATAATATTCCTCCATTCTTTTAATGTCTGCAGAATCCTTAGTGATGTCTCTTCCTTCATTCCGATATTGGTAAATTGTATCTTCTCTCTTTTATTCCTAGGAAGCTTGTCTAGGGATTTATAAACTTTATTGATCTTGTCATAGAACCAGCTTTCTGTTTCATTGATTTTTTAAAATTATTTTTCTCTTCCAAACTAATTGTGCAAAAAGAAAAAAAAAAAAAAAGCTAAAAAATCAAACCAAAAGAAGGGGAAAAAGAGAGGAAGAGAAACATAGATCAAACAGGACAAACAAATCATATAATGACCTGGTAGATATAGACCCAAATATATCATTATCCACGTTAAATGTAAATGAAGAGCACAAAGATCATTTATGAAAAGTTGACTGTATATTGAGCCATAAAGCAAGACAACAAATTTCAAAAGATTGAAATCATGTAGACTGTGTTCTTTATTTACAATGGGATAGTGTTAGAAATTAATAATAAAAGAATAACTAAATCAATCGCCGTTTATTTTGATAGTAAGAACATTTTTTTCTGTTTTGTTTATAGCAATGGTAAAGTAAATGGGCTGGATTTACCCTGCTACTATAAATACCTAGAAAATCAAACAAAATTTATGATGTAACATGTTCAGACATTGGATAATAGGTATCCCAGGACTGTGATCTGAAGAAGGGAAACTAGGTCAGTCCTAGGATTGTGCTAGATCATGGCCCGGAAACAGATTACAGGCCTAGCTCTCTCTCAGAGCTGAGAAAACGAATGTAGGTTAGGAGCCAAGAAAGCTCGAGTTTGTGAAGCAGAATACCAAAGAAGAAGGAGCAGGAGAGAAAAAGAGGGCGGGGGAGAGAAGGAAGGAGGAGAGGGAGGGATTCCATGATCTGCTGAGGACTGTCCCTTGAGTCTTTGGTTAAGTAAAAACTGATCTGTGTATGTAAAAAAGGAAACTACTGAAAGCTAAAGAAAGAATCTGAAAAACAGGGCTCCGAATAGTTTGTATTCCCACCAGTGAGAGTGGAAAGACCTTATATTGCGTAAGACATCTGGTATAGTTCTCAAAAGGAAACCATACATAAGTAATTATTACCTAAGTAATGGGAATATATTATAACCTTACACTAAAACTTTGAAAAGCCCATAAGTAAGCCTCAAAGTGGGGGGGGGGGGGGGAAAAAACCGCTAGTCCTGGGTAACCTTCCCTCACGACAGAATAGAGTTCAATACTATGTAAGATCATGCAACAAAATAATAAACTTCACAATGTGCAGCATCTAGTAAATTATCAGATATGCAAATAAACAGGAAATATTATCTATAAACAGGTGAAAAATGGATCAGCATACACAAACCCAAAATGATAAAGGTGATGGAATGAGCAGATGATGTCATTAGAACAACTATTAACATGGTCTATATGCTTAAGAGTGTATAGAGAGGCATAACAAAAATAAAGCATAAAATAGGAAAGATACAAAGAGATCCAAATACACTTCCCAAAAATTAAAAAAAAGAAAAGAAATATATAAAATGAAAACTACACTACATGGGGTTAATAGCAAATTAGAGATGTAGGACAAACAAACACACAAACAAAACCCAGGGTTATTGAAGACAGCAGTAGAAGTGGTCCAGAATAAAGCAGAGAGGAAAAAAAGACAGACTAGAAATAAGCAGAGCATCAGCAACCTGTGAGATAATACTTTGGAAGTTTTTTTTATTGTTTATACTCAAAATTGCAGTGGGTTTTTGACTTATCAAAATCGAATACTCATCTCTGTGTTTTCCCTACTCATGGGAAATTCGAGAGTCTTAGGATACTCTGGTTCCTTATACATATATGAGTATATCAACATATGTATGTGTGTATATGCATATACACATGCACATTTACATTCATATATTCTATGCTATCATTTGCTTGTGAGTCTTGTTTGTTCATTGTGACTTACTCATGTCTTTAGCACTTTTTAAAAACTCTTCATTCCTTGCTCTATTTCTGAGTTATCTGGGATGATTTTCCTTGTGCTTGAAGAATATAACTTTGAGAATCTTATTTTCCTAGACGTTAGATACTATATCCCACAGAAGTAAGATCCTTCTGTGGCTATGAATGTTTGGTTGTGTTCATTTCTAGCATCTGTGAATTTATGTTAATTTTGTCCTTGGCTACACATTTAAAATTTTTGTTTCTATTTTATTCAGCATTTCTGTGTATTTGTTTATGCAGTATGTTTTAGTGATTAAGAACACATTTTTTGCCAACATTTTGTATTGTTTGTCTTTTGAATTTTCACCATTTTGGTGGGTGTGAGGTAATTTCTGAAATGTGGTTTTAATTTTTCATTGGATAAGTAATTTTCATTTCCCTGATGACTAATAATGTTCAGCCCCCATTTTTTTGTGTTTTAATGAAATTTTTTTTTGTATCTCTTGTTTTCTTCTGCTTCTCACAGAACTTTTTTTTTCTTTTTTTTTTAATTGGGGTGGGATGTTCTTGAAATTTTGATTCTTATTTTTTGTTTTCTTCTCATAGTAGCTTTGATCTGCCCCATGTGTGTGCCCATACTGACTTTCTGTGTGTGTGTGTGTGTGTGTGTGTTTTGTTTGTTTGTTTGTTTGTTTTTCTGTGTTTAATCACCGTGAGGATCCTTGCTCTCTTCTCCTTCCTTAATGGGTTCAGTAGTATCAAGGTTTTCTCCATAGCTTGGCCTCTGGAGCTGCATCTGATGTATTTGGGTTTCTCTGCTTAAAATAAATTTGAGGTTACTCAGTAAGGACAGACTAGAGGAACCTGGTGTCTGGCTGCTGCCCATTTATCCGTAGTGTGTGAATAAATCAGAGATCCAGTTGTGTCGGGGAGAGTAGATGGAGCATTGTTAGCTTAGTACTTACTTGGATCCGGGTATTCATCTAGAAATCTCATTTAGGGTTCAGGAGAAAACATCGGTATACACTGAACTGAGGAAAGTGCAGAGTTTGCCCATATTAAACAATATTAAAAAATATGTTTTCCAGGAATAAGCCTTTAATTAACACTGTACACTGTCTCTACTGAAAATACAAAAATTAGCCAGGCGTGGTGGCAAGCACGTGTAATCCTAGCTACCTGGGAGGCTGAGGCAGGAGAATTGCTTGAACCAGGAGGCGGAGGTTGTGGTGAGCCGAGATCGCGCCACTGCACTCCAACCTAGGCAACAGAGCGTAACTCCATCTCAAAAAAGCAAAACAAGACAAAACAAAAAACCTACGTCTTTGGACTCAAGCTATCAGAGTCTAAGTTTGTATCTCTCTGTGGAAAGATCCATATAATTGAATTTTTAAGTTTTTACCTTTTGTGTCAGTGCATCCGTTGTGTTTAGGAAATACTAGTATTCTGAATATTTTCTCACCCAGATATTAATTTTTTTTTTTTGGTAGATGAGACTCTTTTAAGAATATCTTTCTAAATATATATCTACTTGGGTTCCTCACTTCAAATAATTTAAAAAACCATTTCCTTATGAATAATCTGTTACCTTTTATAAATAATTTTTCAGCAAACATTGAGGAGAATGTGCTACCTTACCATCAAAGAAATGGCTACCATCTCTGAGGATGTGATAATTGTCACAAGCAGGTATGTGAATGGTCAAAATCTAGGATGAGATACTTACATATTTAGTGGAATATTTGCTGTTTGCTCTCTGTTGATTTTATTTTTTGACCATAAGCCAATAGGAATTTAAAAGAATATAATATCTTAAAGCATTCTTTTCTAAAATGAAGTTTTCATCATGTGAAAGCCATCCTTATCTGATAAAGTAAAGGAAGAAGTTACAAAAGATAATATTGATAGATTTGAGTGCATAAAAATATTCATAAAAATAGATAAAACTGGCTGGGCGCGGTGGCTCAAGCCTGTAATCCCAGCACTTTGGGAGGCCGAGATGGGCGGATTGTGAGGTCAGGAGATCGAGACCATCCTGGCTAACACGGTGAAACCCCGTCTCTACTAAAAAATACAAAAAACTAGCTAGGCGAGGTGGCGGGCGCCTGTAGTCCCAGCTACTCGGGAGGCTGAGGCAGGAGAATGGCGTAAACCCGGGAGGCGGAGCTTGCAGTGAGCTGAGATCTGGCCATTGCACTCCAGCCTGGGCAACAGAGTGAGACTCTGTGTCAAAAAAAAAAAAAAAAAAAAATAGATAAAACTAAAAAGTAAGTGATAACATGTACACTGAAATAAAATATTTACAACAGATACATCAAAGGCTAGCATCTGTAATATATAAAGAACTTTTAAAAAGAAACAAGTGATAATTCATCAAATAACCAATAAATATTTGATGATAATTCATCAAAAAGGATCTAAATGTCTTTAGATAGTCTCACTAGTAACCAAAAAACATAAATTAAAAATTCAAGAATGAGGTATAATAGTTTTTATTCATCAAACTGGCAAAAAAGCAAAAAGGCAGTATTCAGTACTTGTAAGGGAGACATACTCTTGTACAAAGGAGACGGAGTAATAAATTGATTCAATTTTTCTAGAAAGCAGTTTAGCAACATTTGTTGAATAATTGAAAGGTTTTATCCCTTTGACCTAGTAAGGCCATATCTGTGGAACTATCCTTGGAAAATAATCAGACATAACACAGAAAAACTTACATATATTGATGGTTGTTGCAACACCATTTACAGTAGCAAAAAGAACAAAACAACTTATGTGTCTACCATTGATAAAATCATTTAATTAACCATATTGTCATGTTATAAAATATTTTAAATTTTGGAGATATTTTTGAAACATCTGGTATTAATAAGTTTTCATAAACTGCTAAATGGAGATTGGAGTCAATCTACGTATTCCATATAGTCTCACTTTAAAGAACATTTTATGTGCCAGATGTGGTGGCTCACGCCTGTAATCCCAGCACTTTGGGAGGCTGACGCAAGTGGATCATCTGAGGTCAGGAGTTCAAGACCAACCTGGCCAACATGGTGAAACCCTATTTCTACTAAAAATACAAAAAAATTAGCCAGGCGTTGGTGGCATGCTCCTGTAATTCTAGCTACTTGGGAGGCTGAGGCGGGAGAATCGCTGCAGCCTGAGAGGCGGAGGTTGTGATAAGCCGAGATTGTGCCACTGCACTTCGGCCTGGGTGATAGAGTGAGACTCAGTCTCAGAAAAAAAAAAAAAAGAACATTTTGTGTGTGTGTGTATATATATATATATATATAAAGTATGGATAGAAGTTACACAGACTTTGGATGGTTGGGATTGTGGCTGATATTTGTTTTCTTTAAACTTTTTATAATTTGCAAATGTCCTAGAATAAGTATATATAGTTTATAGTTCTAAGTGTATAATAAACATTATTTTTAAAGTAGTTGCCTTCTTAATTACTATAACTCATTGAAGTGAATCTGGTTTTATGTAACAGAATAAATGTTTAGAGGAGGGTGCTTGTGTTTAACCTGTAGTGGTGTGGAATGTAGTTTCAGTTAGGAAAACTTTCAGCTGAAAATAACAGAAAAGCAGATGTAAACAGTGACATAAACAGGATGGGAGTTTGTTTTTTCTCATATAACCGTAAGTCTAGAGGCATAGAGTAGCTGGTGTTGGCTCAGTCATTCAGCAATGTCAGGGGTAGTGTCTCTTGAATTCTTTGGACATTCTCCATTATTGCAAAATAGATGCCCGAATTACTGGCAGTATACCACATTCAAGGCTAGAGGGGTACTGGGAAGGAAGCCAGGGAAGGCCACGCCATCTGCCTCTTTTATCAGGAACGCAGTATCTTTTCCCAAGGCAATTTTTAGATTTCACTGGGCACAACTGTGTTATATGACTATCCTTAGGAAGCCAGGAAAGTATTTAGTATTTTATAGCCCACGTATTAGGGACAGAAAAGGGAGAAGGGATTGAAAATGGGTGTTATCTAATGGTATCTACCACAAGTAAAACAAACAAACAAACAAACAAACAAAAAAAACAGAAAACCTTCAGTTAGGTTGCTAGATTCACTAATATTTTGAACAATTTTAAATAAATTAGTCATTGAGAGTTTTTTGTTTGTTTCTTTTAGCTGTCAATACTTTGCTCTGAGTTTTGCTAGGCTACCTTGAATTATGGTGTATTTCTATTAATAGTTCATTTTAAGTGATCAGTAGATGTGGTAGGCAGGATAATAGTGACCCAAAGATGTCCATGTCCCAATTCCTAGGACCTGTGAATATGTACATTACATGGCAAAAGAGAATTATAATTGCTAAACAGCAGATAGGAAAATTATTCTGGATCATTCAGGTGGTCACTTTAAGGATACACTTCTTGAAAATGAAAGTGGGATGCAGAAGAGGTGTCAGTAAGAGATGTGATGATGGAAACAAGGTCAGAGATGCAGTGTTGCTGTATTTGGAGATGGGGGAAGAGGGCCATGAGTCAAGGAATGTGGTAACCTCTAGAAACTGGAAAAAGCAAGGATTCACCCTTCTAGCCTCCGGAAAGGACTGTAGCCCTACTGATATCTTGATTTTAGCCCAGTGAGACCAGTTTTGGACTTCTAACTTACATAACTGTAAGATAAAGAAATGAATGTTGTATTTTCCTCTAAGTTTGTGGTACTTTGTTACAGCAGCAATAGACGACTAATGCAGATTTTGGTACTGAAAGTGGGGTGCTGCTGTAACAAATACCTGAAAATGTGGAAGTAGTTTTGGAACTATGCAGTGAGCACATCTGGAAGAATTTTGAGGTGCATGATAGAAAAAGCCTAGATTGCCATGACAATAAAAATATGGATGTTAATGACTCTATTAGACTTAGAAAAAAGTGAGGAGCAGGATAGAGAAAACATTTATCATCTTAGAGAATATCTAAATCATTGTGAACAGATGGTGAAAATGCATTAAAGGTGCTGGCTCAGAGGAAAATGTTGGGAATTGAAGGAAAAGGGATCCCTATTATAGTGGCAGAAAGCTCGGTAGGCTTGTGTACTGCAATTAGGTGGAAAGGAGGACTTGTGAACTTGGATGTTTAACTGAAGAGATTTCCAAGCAAAGTGTTGAAGGTATGGCCTAGTTTCTTTTTGCCACTAATAGCAAAATTTGAAAGTAGAGACATAAATCAAGTGGAGACCTGTTAAACAAAAAGGAACCAGGACTTGATGATTTTGGAAATTCTTAGTCTACCCAAGTGGCAAAGGGTGCTAAAGTCAGGAGTTTCACTGTCAGGAAAATGTGCTCTAGAGAAAAAGCCAAAGGAGTCACTGCACAACCTTTTGCTGAAACCTCAGAAAGATCAAAAGGTCAGAGCATTCACTCACACGAAAGGCTGAAGAGATCAAGAGGTGTGACTTGTAGATTCCCTTAGCATCTAAGTAGAAGCCAGAAATAGAGATGGGATGATCTAGGCAAGATCTGTGGAGGAGCCTCTTGTCTAATGGAGTGAGTCTCTGTACTTATACAGTAGACCCACAAGGTTTTTGAGAATTCTACGTCAGCAGCAACTCAAAGGGAGAGAGAGAGAGGATGAAGTGAAAGACTCAAAGAGGAGGCAAAATTCCTTTTCATTTGTGGATGTATGGAATTAGAAAAGAAATGAGAGGATGAAGTGAAAGAAGGCTATCAGAGCCCCAAAATTCTACAGGCAGGAAACAAGCCAGTGGAACTACTCAGCTTTAAATACATGCTGGTTACTCTTTTTGAAAAAGGAAGGATGACTCTGAGGGCAAAGGGGCAGTCCTGTAGGGTGGAACTGAGAACTTTACAGAATTCTGCCCATGCGGAGACGTATTCCAGGTTGCCTAACTGGATTTCAAAATTGCTTGGGACCAATGATGTCTTCCCTTTCACTTTCTTTCATTTTGAATGGGAATATCTGTAACTATATTCTACGGCAGTCCCGTCCTTGTATGTTGGGAGCAGGGGATTTCTTTTCTAATTCCATAGGTCCAAAGATGGAGAGGAATTTTGCCTCAGGATGGATTATACCAAGAGTCTCACCCATACCAAATTTAGATTTTGATAATAAGATTGAGATTTTTGAATCCATGAGATTTAGATGAGACTTTGGACTTTGAATTGATGCTGCAGTGTGTTGAGACTTTGGGAGGATCTTAGAAGGGGGTGAATGAATGTATTTTGCTTGTGAAATGGACACAGCCCTAATGACGCAGTGATTTTAACCCAGTGAGACTTATGCTGGACTTCTGATCTACAGAACTGAAAATAATAAATTCATGTTGTTTTAAGCTACTAATTGTGGTAATTAGTTACAGCAGGAATAGGAAACTAATGTTATAGATGACCTTTCTGTATGCATAGAAAATTTGTTGGCTTGGCAAGAAACCATGGAGATTAAAAAAACCTGAAGGCACATACTTCACAAATGAATATATGCAAATGGCCAATAAGCACAATGTTCTCAATATTATTAGTCACCAGGAACATGCAAATTAAAAATCTTAATGAGATAGGCTGGGCGCAGTGGCTCACGCATGTAATCCCAGCACTTTGGGAGGCCAAGGTGGGCGGATCACAAGGTCAGGAGAACAAGACCATCCTGGCTAACACGGTGATACCCCATCTTACTAAAAATACAAAAAATTAACCGGGCGTGGTGGCAGGCGCCTGTAATCCCAGCTACTTGGGAGGCTGAGGCAGGAGAATCGCTTGAACCCGGGAGGCAGAGGTTGCAGGGAGCTGAGATCATACCACTGCACTCCAGCCTGGGCGACAGAGCGAGACTTCGTCTCAAAAAAAAAAAAAAAAAAAAAAAAAAAATCTAATGATAGCATACCCACTAGAATGGTTAAAACAAAAAAGCTTGACAATACCAACATAAAAAAGCCTATTCCAGTACTGAACATCTGGAACAACTGAAACTCCTATACACTGTAGATAGGAATGTAGAATGATACAACCACCTTGGAAAAGTTTGGCAGTTTCTTATAAAGCTAATTATATACCTGCCCTGTGACCAGTAATACCCCTTCTAGGTATTTACTCAAGGAAAATGAACACATATATGGCCACAAAAAAGACTGAACAAGAATGTTGTAACAGCCTTATGAGGGTTCTTCAAAAAGTTTACGGGAAATGTGTGTTATGAAAAAATATCCATGGAGTTTATATTAGTCCATTTTCATACTGCTATAAAGATACTACCTGAGGCTGGGCACAGTGCCTCCCACCTGTAATCCCAGCACTTTGGGAGTCCGAGGTGGGGCAGATCACTTTAAGACAGGAGTTTGAGACTAGCCTGGCCAACATGGGGAAACCCTGTATAAAAATACAAAAATTAGCTGGGCGTGGTGGCGCACGCCTGTAGTGTCAGTTACTGAGGAGGCTGTGACAGGAGAATCGCTTGAACCTGGGAGGCAGAGATTGCAGTGAGCCAAGATCACACCACTGCACACCAGCCTGGGCGACAGAGTGATACTCCATCTTAAAAAAAAAAAAAATATATATATATATATATATATATAAAATATACACACACACACACACATATATATATATAATCCGAGACTGGGTAATTTATAAAGGAAAGGGGTTTAGTTGACTCATAGTTCCCCGTGGCTGGGAAGGCCTCAGGAAACTTACAATCATGGCAGAAGGGAAAGCAGGCACATCTTACATGGCGACAAGAGAGAAGAGAGTGAAAGCACAGTGAAACTGCCATTTATAAAACTATCAGATCTCATGAGAACTCACTATTACGAAAACAGCATGGGAGAAACTGCCCCCATGATCCAATTATCTACCTCCCTCAACATGTGAAGATTACAATTCGAGATGAGATTTGGGTGGAGACAACAGAGCCAAACCATATCAGAGTTCAAAATTTTTTTGCACTAAAATATAAACTCATGACTAACTTGTTAATAACATGTCCCAACAGTATCTAGCTTGAGACACTAATACATCTGTTTGAAAAGAATCCATTTCAGAGCAGCATCAATTCTGCTAAAATTGAAGCAAGAACAGACATTACATTTATGGTGAACTTTGGGTAGAAGAATGGTGAAATTATTGACGTGTTACAAAAAAGCATGGCAATAGTGACCCAGAGAAATCAGCAGTTTACAAACGGATAAGTTGTATTGAGAAGGGATGAGACAGTGCTGACCACAAAGCCCTTCATCTTCAGCAGCAGACCATCTACATCAATTTTTGAAACTGATGATTAACAGCAGCAATAGCCAATGTATAGACACCTCATTTGGTTCAGCCTTACCAAATTCTGACTGATAAAATTAAAGTTGACAAACTATTTAATGGATGTCAAGACTATTGCATCTAGATTGGCTGCAGGCAAGAGCAGAGCTTTAAGTGGAAGTTTTAAATAAGTGAGATCAAGATGATGAGGCATTTCCTTCAGGAACTGTAATAGGAGAAGAAATGTGACTAGCAGTCCAATCCTGAAGACAAAGTATGATCAAAGCAATAGCTACCAAGAGGTGGAAGTGGTGCAGTCAAAGCAAAAGTGGACCTGTCAAAAGCAGAAGCCATGGCAATAGCTTTTGGGGATGCTTGAGGGATTTTGCTTGTTGACTTTCTGGAGGGCCAAAGAATGATAATACCTTATTATGAGAGTATTTAGAGAAAGTCGGCCAAAGCTTTAGTAGGCAAACACTTGGGAAAGCTTCACCAGAGAGTCCTTCTCCACCACAACAATGTGTCTGTTCATTCCTCTCATCGCACAAGGGCAATTTTGCAAGAGTGTCCATAGGCATCCACCTTAGAGTTCTTATCTGGCTTCTTCTGACTTTCTTTTGCTTCCTAATCTTGAAAAAAATCTCTAAAGGTCACCCATTTTTCTTTAGTTAATAATGGAAAAAGGGTGAGTGTGGGTGTTTGTGCCTGGATGGGTGCCGGGGCTTCACCTCCAAGGCAGATCCTCAGGGCAGTGGCTGGATCATGGCTGAGGTGATTGAGCCCCTGGAGCCTCTAGTGCCTGTGGACTTGGGAAGTCATGAGGCAGTGGTGCAGCTGGAGAAAGCCATCATCTTCGCCCATGGGCTCCAGGCTGTGGACACCGACAGGTGGAGCCCATGGAGTCGGTCCTGGAGGGCAGATGTCTGTACCTGAGATCCGACAATGTAGTAGAAGGCAACTGTGCTGAAGAATTACTACAAAACTCCCATTGCGTCGTGAAGGAGTATTTTGTGGCTCCCCAGGTAATATCTCTTTGCCAAAGCTGGATGAACAAGAGGCTTTCTCACACAGCCGAGTAGCTCATTCTGGAAAGGGGGTACTCTGTAAATACGTGGAAGCATAATGACAACATTTTCTTACCATGAACACTAAATTTTCCTGCTTTTTCCAGTCACTTGAAAAAATGGGTGCTTAAGCATTTCTTTTTTTTTTTTTTTTTGAGATGAAGTCTCTCTTGTCCCCCAGGCTGGAGTACGATGGTGCGGTCTCGGCTCACTGCAATCTCTGCCTCCTAGGTTCAAGCGATTCTCCTGCCTCAGCCTCCCTAGTAGCTGGGATTACAGGCACCTGCCACCATGCCTGGCTAATTTTTGTATTTTTAGTAGAGAAGGGGTTTCACCATGTTGACCAGGTTGGTCTTGAACTCCCAACCTCAGGTGATCCGCCCACCTCGGCCTCCCAGAGTGCTGGGATTACAGGTGTGAGCCACTGCGCCTGGCCAGCATTTCTTAATAACAGACTCTTCTGAAGACAGAATTGGGAAATATCTGGCGCCAACAAAGCAATGAGTTCCTGATGCTAACTGAAGTAAAAGGAAAGCAAAAGTCAGCTTCCAAGGAAATAGCTTCCAAGGTATTCAGTTAACAGGCCTGTTCAGTATGGAAGATACTATTTATCCCCCTTTAACTCTCACCAAAAAACTATACCAACTGCATGAAAGTGAACTTTTACGTCTATGTAAATGGTAGGCAGAGCATCTTGATCACTATGTGACAACCTTGGCTATCATTTTCAGTTGCTATTTGAATTGATTTGAGTAGCCCTATCTTCACTGAACATACCTGAATTTGTTCCTAGGTACCCACTTTGTTTCTAGAAAAGGGCTAACTTTCTAGTATGGTTTGAAGAGTGTTCAAAGTAGACTAGAGCTTGGAAACTCCTAACCTAGAACCATCTGCCATCCCACAAAGTGATTATATGCAAAAGGGATACTAGTCATACCTAGTGTTTCTCTTTCTGAAAAGAGAACTTATCCTAAAAGTAGCCCTGGGCCTGGGACAGAGTAGCCCTTTCCACCCCCAAAATGATTATTAAATTGACATGAATCCAAGATCGTGGAGTTTTTTTGCTTTTTGTTTTAAAACTCAGATACCAAGGATAAATGAAACCTATTTCGGGATTCATTCTCTAATAGATTCTAAGTAATAGAATCAGAGAGAGACTTTTCCTCTAACCAGACTGCCAAAGTTGGTTTTGGCTAAGAATTTCCCAATGACCTTTGTGCTGCTGCTCGTTTCTTTTATTTTTCTGAGACAAGGTCTCTCTCTGTCACCCAGGCTGGAGTGTAGTGCTGTGATCATAGATCACTGCAACCTCCAACTCCTGGGCTCAAGTGATCCTCCCACCTCAGCCTCCTAAGTACCTGGGACTACAGGTGTGTGTCACCATGTCCAGTTAATTTGTGTGTGTGTGTGTGTGTGTGTGTGTGTGTGTTTAAGTAGAGGTGGGGTCTTGTTATGTTGCCTATCTGGTCTTGAACTCCTGGCCTCAAAGGATCCTCTGACATGCCTTGGCCTCCCAAAGTGCTGGGATCACAGGCGTAAGCCACGATGCCTATCTTGTTGCTCATTCTTAAAAGTCTGTGTTTGTTTTTCCTATACCCTTCTTTCATCTGCAGTGCTTCTTTTTTCTTTAAGGCAGCTTAATTTACAAGCCTGGTCTTGAATTAAAAGAGAACCCTGAACCTGCTCTTGGAGTTGAAGTTCTCAAACCAACAGCAGAGCAACTATCTTGATCCCCATACAAACAAAGTTATCTACTCCTGCTCCTTAAAAAAAAAAAAAAAATGTAAAAATGACTGCATTGACATGCTTACATTCCCAGCAACTTCAGTTGTTTCGGGATGGACTAAATGACTGGTATCATCACTTTAAAATGTGTCTTGAACTTGATGGAGCTATGTCGATAAATAAAATTTATAGTTTTAAAATTTTTATTTTATTTTATTTTTATTTTTATTTTTTTTAGACGGAGTCTCACTCCGTCGTCCAGGCTGGAGTGTGGTGGTGCGATCTCGGCTCACTGCAAGCTCCACCTCCTGGGTTCACGCAATCCTCCTGCCTTAGCCTCCTGAGTAGCTGGGACTACAGGCACCCGCCACTACGCCCGGTTAATTTTTTAAATTTTTTTTAGTAGAGACGGGGTTTCACCGTGTTAGCCAGGATGGTCTCGATGTCCTGACCTTGTGATCCGCCCGCCTCAGCCTCCCAAAGTGCTGGGATTACAGGCAAAAGCCACCGCGCCTGGCCTATGGTTTGTTTTTGTTTTGAGATGGAGTCTCGTTCTGTCACCCAGGCTGGAGTGGAATGGTGTGCTCTTGGCTCACTGCAGCCTCCGCCTCCCAGGCTTAAGCCTCCCAAGTAGCTGGGATTGCAGCTGTGTGCCACTACGCCCAGCTAATTTTTGTATTTTTAGTAAAGATGCATTTCACCGTGTTGGCCAGGCTGGTCTCAAACTCCTGACCTCAAGTGATCTGCCCGCCTCAGACTGCCAAAGTGCTGGGATTACAGGCGTGAGCTACTGTGCCCAGCCATTAGGTTTATTTTTTAATTCCATTTTTCCACAAACTTTTTGAAGTCCCCTCATATTTGTGATAGCCCTAAACTGGCAACAACCCAAATGCTCATTAAAGAAGAATGAACACATTGTGGCATATTCATGCAATAGACTATTACTCAGCAATAAAGGGAAAAAATTGCTGATTCAGGCAACAACATGGATAAACTCCTAAAACATTTATGTTGGAAAGAAAACAGATACAAAAGAATATATATGCTGGATGATTCTTTTGGTGTAAACTCCAAGAACAGCCCAAACTCATCTGTGGTGATAGAAATCAGAAGTCTGTTGGGTTAGAGGAAATTGATTGGAAATGGGCATGAGGGAACTTTCTGGGGTAATGGAAATATTCAGTATTTTTGTTTTGGATGGAGGTTACATAGATGATCACAATTGCCAAAACTGATTTACCTTAATATTTAAATTGTACATTTTATTGTATAAATTACAACTCGGTTAAAAAAAAAAGAGATTTAGTGTCTTAACTAACTAAACGTATATTGACAACCTGATTATACTGTTCTACTCATTACAAGAAGGCAAACCCTTATGTGATGGGACCCATCCAGTGAAAGTCTGTCTCTGAAGCTAGCATAGAATTCTGGAATTGAGTCCTGAGGAATGATCCATCACTCACATTAGGGAGTACTCGGGGGAGTGGGCATCAGTATGTGATAAGTTATGTCCTAGTTTCAGAAAATCAAATGAAAAATTCAAAAACCATGGTTTAGAAAGAAAGAAATGGGTTGTAGAAGCTGTTATCAGCTAGGCAGTTTTGAAATCAATTGTGGGGATAATGTGTGGATTTGGGTAGAGGGAGAAAAATACTTTGCGCCTTCTAAGGAAACTAAATGTTAAAAGTTCATCCACTTAGTAAGAAATATACAAGCCTGAAACAGCTTTTCTATTTGAATGGTGCAGCTGTTCCTGAATAATTACTTCTGAAGATTTACTGCCAGGAGGTGGTTTAGAAAAAGAGGGGAAATGAGATACTCTTATGACTTAACCACCACTGTAGTGAAACTCCTCTCGAAGATTTCCAGTAAATTCTTACTTAGTTAATTTTAAAAGTTAATTTTCTGTCCACATTTTACCTGACCTCTCTCCCGGTTTTAACATGGTTAAATACTTCCTGGAGTTCTGCCATCTCTGGCTTTCAGAAACCATAGTCCTGGATTTCCTCTCCTCTTTGATTTTTCCATTTTATTCTATGATACCTCAGAAGTAAATGGCTGGTTTTCTTCTGCCTGTCATCTAAATGTTGGTATTCCCTGGGGTTCATATCAGTGCTGTAGCTCTTTCCCAGACTCATCATGCTCTTTGATACCCTTTATATTTGTACATGCTTCTCCCCGTGCCTGGAATTATTCTGTTTCCTTTTCCACATAGCTCAAATACATGTCATTATAGGTACTGACTTCCTCCTTCTTTCTTTCTTTTTTTTTTTTTTTTTGAGACGGAGTCTCACTCTGTCGCCCAGGCTGGAGTGCAGTGGTGTGATCTCCACTCACTGCAAGCTCCGCCTCCCGGGTTCACGCCATTCTCCTGCCTCAGCCTCCCGTGTAGCTGGGACTACAGGTGCCCACCACCTTGCCCAGCTAATTTTTGTATTTTTAGTAGAGACGGGGTTTCACCGCGTTAGTCAGGATGTTCTCGATCTCCTGACCTCGTGATCCGCCCGTCTCGGCCTCCCAAAGTGCTGGGATTACAGGCGTGAGCCACCGCGCCTGGCCTCCTCCTTCTTTCTTAACAGATTAATCATTGTCTTCTCTGTTGTTCCTTTTTTTTTTTTTTTAAGAGATGGGGTCTTGCTATATTGATTAGGTTGGTCTTGAACTCCTGACCTCAAACAGTCCTCTCATCTCAGCTCCCAAAGTGCTGAGATTATAGGGGGGAGCCACTACACCCAGCCTCAGTTGTTCTTATAACACTTCTTTTTTTTTTTTTAACCTCTTTTCTGTTATTTTAATATATTGCACTATAATTATTTTCATAGTTTTTCTGCCCTGTGAATTATTCATTCCTTGAGAGAAAGAACCACATATAACTTTTTTCATCAATACCTGGAAAAGTGCTTTGTGTTATTAGACATGCAATAAAAGTTTGTTGCATGAGTTAAACAAAGGATAATCCATTTTCTGTCTTCAAGCAAGGGAGCTGAAATCAAAAGGTTTATTTATTTCCCTCTCTACCTTACGAAAGCAGTCACACAGGCAGAAGTGGAGAAAGGTGGGTTAATGCGTGTTGAGAAACCTTTCAGTCTCCTACTTCCCTTCTCTTTTTCCTGCCCAGTTTGCAAGCCAACTTTCCTGATTTATTTGGATTAACACTTATTTTATTTTAAAATGAAATTGTGGCAGACTTTTCAGGAAAGATGATGAAGTGATGCCAAATCATAAAATTTCCTTCTCCAAAGCCTAATGAAATGAACAACAGTGAATAAAAGTGAAAGCCAGGAGACTTCTAATTCTAGCAGAGATAAAATAAGGCTACTGGAGCCCATCTTTCCCAGTGGTTACAAATAATAATAATGATAATAATAAATAACCCCAAACAAAAAAACAAAAACAATTACCTGAGGCCTCCAAACAGTAAATATAGTAGGTGAAATAGGGAGATAAAACAATACCTAATGAGCGACCAGTATAACAACAGTGAGTTTCATGGTTAATTTTCATCTTTATACCTTGAGTTTGACCCAAGGGCAGTCTCAATCAGGGAACTATATAGTAGGTGTGGTCAACAGAGACTCAGAAAGAAGCGCATCTCTCTGGCCTGAGCACAGTTTCCAAATAAAAAAGGTTGATGGTGACTGCAAGCTGGAGAGCTGGGGGAAAATCCTTGTTTGTTTGTGTTTTTCTCATTTTCTTTCCTAGTCCTGTCCTGAGGTCAGCCCTAGTTGTGGAACAACTTTACTAGGATACAACAGCAATATTGTGGGCACTTAAAACCCTGAGAAGAAACTGACCATTGAGAAAAGGGACGGCTGTTAGGTGAAGAGTGGGGGAAAAGCCACATTATTTGTTTCTTTCTATCTTTTCTTGCCTCTTCATCATGAGGGTGGGCCCACTTGCATAGTACAGGGAGCTGAAACTCTGAGAGAACCCCATATTTCTGGCTGACGAGCTGGGAAAGGTGTCTTTGACAGCCAGAGGGTATGGGAGAAATGACATGAGGAGAGACATGGAGGAATGGATACCTTACCAGAGCACTACATGTATAGAATATTCCTAAAGAAGCATAGCAAAAGCTTTGAAGTATGAGCTGACATTGGAACCAATATGCACAGAAGGCCAAGCAGAACTTGTAATCTGAAACTAACTGGGTTGATTCCTTGCTAAAACAAAAAAGTCAATAGTCCCCGGAGGCTTTTAATAGAATCCAGAGTCTCATGACCTAATATTCAAAATGTCCAGGATGCAATCCAAAATCAGTCAACCAGGAAAGGAAATTGGTTCCCTTGAACCAGTGTTAATCCCTACAACTGCATCATTTTGGGGTTGGTATCTATTGATTGGAAAAAACTTGGAAATTTGCAAGGGAAAAGATAATGATACCCCCAAAATGACCCAGTTGTAGGGATTCTTAAATACTTTAAAGCAGCTAGTGCAACCATGTACCATAAAGGTGGACACTCTTGAAATGAATGGGAAGAGGAATTCTCAGCAGTGAGCTATATATAAAAAACTAAATGAAAATTCTAGAAATGACAGACTATAATATGTAAAGTAAAAAAATTCATTGGCTCAGACGTGGAGGTGTGGCTAGCAAGATGGCCGAATAGGAACAGCTCTGGTCTGCAGCTCCCAGCGAGATCAATGTGGAAGGTGAGTCATTTCTGCGTTTCCAACTGAGGTACCCGGCTCATCTCACTGGGACTGGTTAGACAGTGGGTGCAGCCCCTGGAGGGCAAGTTGAAGCAGGGTGGGGCGTTGCCTCACCCGGGAAGTGCAAGGGGTTGGGGAACTCCCTCCCCTAGCCAAGGGAAGCCATAAGGGACTGTACCTTGAGGAATGGTGCATGCTAGCCCAGATACTATGCTTTGCCCATGGTCTTCAAACCTGCAGACCAGGAGATTCCCTCAGGTGCCTATGCCACCAGGGCCCTGGGTTTCAAGCACAAGACTGGGAAGCCATTTGGGCAGACACTGAGCTAGTTGCAAGAGTTTTTTTTTTTTTCCATACCTCAGTGACACCTGGAATGCCAGTGAGACAGAACTATTGACTCTTCTGGAAAGTGGGGTGAAGCCAGGGAGCCAAGTGGTCTAGCTCAGTGGATCCCACCCCCACGGACCCCAGCAAGCTAAGATCCACTGGCTTGAAATTCTTGCTGCCAGCACAGCAGACTGAAGTCAACCTGGTACACTTGAACTTGGTGCAGGGGGAGGGACGTCTGCCATTACTGAGGCTTGAGTAGGTGGTTTGCCCCTCACAGTATAAACAAAGCCACCCAGAAGTTCAAACTGGGCAGAACCCACTGCAGCTTGGCAAAGCCTCTGTAGCCAGACTGCCTCTCTAGATTCCTTGTCTCTGGGCAGGGCATCTCTGAAAGAAAGGCAGCAGCCCCAGTTAGGGGCTTGTGGATAAAACTCCTATCTCCCTGGGACAGAGCACCTTGGGGAAGGGGCGACTGTGGACGCAGCTTCAGCACACTTGAATGTTCTTGCCTGCCGGCTCTGAAGAGAGCAGCAGATCTCCCCGAACAGCACTCAAGCTCTGCTAAGGGTCAGACTACCTCTTCAAGTGGGTCCCTGACCCTTGTGCCTCCTGACTGGGAGACACCTCTCAGCAGGGGTCAACAGACCTCATACAGGAGAGCTCCAGCTGGCATCTGGTGGGAGCCGCTCTGGGACAAAGCTTCCAGAGGAAGGAACAGGCAGCAATCTTTGCTGTTCTCTGCAGCCTCCGCTGGTGATACCTAGGCAAACAGGGTCTGGAGTGGACCTCCAGCAAACTCCAGCAGACCTGCAAGAGAAGGGCCTGACTGTTAGAAGGAAAACTGACAGACAGAAAGGAATAGCATCAACATCAACAAAAAGGATGTCTACACAGAAACCCCATCTGAAGGTAACCAGCGTCAAAGACCAAAGATAGATAGATCCACGAAGATGAGGAAAAACCAGTGCAAAAAGGCTGAAAATTCCAAAAACCAGAATGCCTCTTCTACTCCAAAGGATCATAACTCCTTGCCAGCAAGGGAACAAAACTGGACAGAGAATGAGTTTGAATTGACAGAAGTAGGCTTCACAGGGTGGGTAATAACAAACTCCTCGGAGCTAGAGGAGCATCTTCTAACCCAATGCAAGGAAGCTAAGAACATTGAGAAAAGGTTAGAGGAATTGCTAACTAGAATAACCAGCTTAGAAAGAAAATAAATGACTTGATGGAGCTGAAAAACACAGCACGAGAACATCGTGAAGCATACACAAGTATCAATAACCAAATTGATCAAGCAGAAGAAAAGATATCAGAGATTGAATATAAATGTAATGAAATAAAGCGTGAAGATAAGATTAGAGAAAAGGAATGAAAAGGAATGAACAAAGCCTCCAAGAAATACGGGACTATGTGAAAAGACCAAACCTATGTTTGATTGGTATACCTGAAAGTAATGGGGAGAATGGAACCAAGTTGGAAAACACTCTTTAGGGTATTATCTAGGATAACTTCCTCAACCTAGCAAGGCAGGCCAACATTCAAATTCAGGAAATACAGAGGACTCCACAAAGATACTCCTTGAGAAGAGCAACCCCACGACACATAATCATCAGATTCACCAAGGTTGAAATGAAGGAAAAAATGTTAAGGGCAGCCAGAGAGAAAGGTTGGGTTACTCACAAAGGGAAGCCCATCAGACTAATAGCAGATCTCTCTGCAGAAACCCTACAAGCCAGAAGAGAGTGGGGGCCAATATTCAACATTCTTTAAAAAAAGAATTTTCAACCCAGAATTTTATTTACAGACAAACTAAGCTCCATAAGTGAAGGAGAAATAAAATCCTTTACAGAGAGGCAAATCCTGAGAGATTTTGTCATGACCAGGCCTGCCTTTCAAGAGCTCCTGAAGGGAGCACTAAATATGGAAAGGAAAAACAAGTATCAGCCACTGCAAAAACATACCAAATGGTAATGATCATTGACAGTATGAAGAAACTGCATCAACTAATGGACAAAATAGCCAGCTAGCATCATAATGAAAGGATCAAATTCACACATAACAGTATCAACTTTAAGTGTAAACCGGCTAAATGCCCCAATTAAAAGACACAGACTGGCAAATTGGTTAAAGAGTCAAGACCCATTAGTGTACTGTATTCAGGAGACTGATCTCACATGCAGAGACACACATAGGCTCAAAATAAAGGGATGGAAGAATATTTACCAAACAAATGAAAGCAAAAAAAAAAAAAAAAAAAAAAGCAAGCAGGGGTTGCAATCTTAGTCTCTGATAAAACAGACTTTAAACCAACAAAGATCAAAAGAGACGAAAAAGGGCATTACATAATGGTAAAGGGATCAATGCAACAAGAGCTAACTATCCTAAATATATGAAATATATATGCACCCAATGCAGGAGCACCCAGATTCATAAAGCAAGTCCTTAGAGATCTACAAAGAGACCTAGACTCACACACAATAATGACTCCCACACAATAATAGTGGGAAACTTTAACACCCCACTGTCAGTATTAGATCAATGAGACAGAAAATTACCAAGGATATTCAGGACTTGAACTCAGCTCTGGACCAAGCGGACCTAATAGAAATCTACAGAACTCTCCTCCCCAAATCAACAGAATATACATTCTTCTCCACACCACATTGGACTTATTCTAAAATTGACCACATAATTGGAAGTAAAACACTCCTCAGCAAATGCAGAAGAACAGAAATCATAAGAAACAGTTGCTCAGACCACAGTGTAGTCCTGTTAGAATTCAGGATTAAGAAACTCACTCAAACCACGCAACTACATGGAAACTGACCAACCTGCCCCTGAATGACTACTGGGTAAATAAAGAAATTAAGGCAGAAATAAATAAGTTCTTTGAAACCAATCAGAACAAAGACACAGCATACCATAATCTCTGGGACACAGCTAAAGCAGTGTTTATGGGGAAATTTATAGCACTAAATGCCCATAGGAGAAAGCAGGAGAGATGTAAAATTGACACCCTACCATAACAAAAGAACTGGAGAAGCTAGAACAAACAAATTCAAAAGCTAGCAGAAGACAAGAAATAACTGAGATCAGAGAAGAAATGAAGGCGATAGAGACACAAAAGACTCTTCAAAAAAATCAATGAATCCAGAGCTGTTTTTTTGAAAAGATTGACAAAATAGATAGACCGCTAGTCAGACTAATAAAGAAGAAAAGAGAGAAGAATCAAATAGACACAATAACAAATGATAAAGGGGATCTGACCACTGATGCCACAGAAATACAAACTACCATAACAGAAGACTATGAACATCTCTATGCAAATAAACTAGAAAACCTAGAAGAAATGGTTAAATTCCTGGACACATACACCCTCCCAAAACTAAATCAGGAAGAAGTCAAATCCTGGAATAGACCAAAAACAAGTTCTGAAATTGTGGCAGTAATTAATAGCCTACCAACCAAAAAAAGCCCAGGTCCAGACGGATTCACAGCCGAATTCTACCAGAGGTACAAAAAGGAGCTGGTACCATTCCTTCTGAAACAATTCCAAACAATACAAAAAGAGAGACTCCTCCCTAGCTCATTTTATGAGGCCAACATCATCCTGATACCAAAACCTGGCAGAGACACACCAAAAAAAGAAAATTTCAGGCCAATAACCCTGATGAACATCAATGTAAAAATCCTCAATAAAATACTGGCAAACCGAATCCAGCAGCACATCAAAAAGCTTATCTACCACGATCAAGTTGGCTTCATCCCTGGAATGCAAGGCTGGTTCAGCATACACAAGTCAATAAATGTAATCTATCACATAAACAGAGCCAATGACAAAAACCACATGATTATCTCAATAGATGCAGAAAAGGCCTTCGATAAAATTCAACACCCTTCATGCTAAAACTTTCAAAAAGCAGGTGTTGATGGAACGTATCTCAAAATAATAAGAGCTATTTATTACAAACCCACAGCCAATATCATACTGAATGGACAAAAGCTGGCAGCATTGTCTTTGAAAACAGGCACAAGAGAAGGATGCCCTCTCTCACCACTCCTATTTAACATATTATTGGAAATTCTGGCCAGGACTATCAGGCAAGAGAAAGCAATAAAGGGTATTCAGATAGGAAGAGAGGAAGTCAAATTGTCTCTGTTTGCAGATGGCATGATTGTGTATTTAGAAAACCCCATCATCTCAGCCCAAAATCTCCTTAAGCTGATAAGCAACCTCAGCAAAGTCTCAGGATACAAAATCAGTGTGCAAAAAATCACAGGCATTCCTATATACCAATAATAGACAAACAGAGAGCCAAATAATGAGTGAACTCGCATTCACAATTGCTGCAATTGCTACAAAGAGAATAAAATACCTAGGAATTCAACCTACAAGGGATGGGAAGGACCTCTTCAAGCAGAACTACAAACCACTACGAACCACTTCTCAAGGAAATAAGAGAGGTCACAAACAAATGGAAAAACATTCCATGTTCATGGATAGGAAGAATCAATATTGTGAAAATGGCCATACTGCCCAAAGTAATTTATAGAATCTATAGATGCTATCCCCATCAAGCTCCCATTGGCTTTCTTCACAGAATTAGAAGAAAACTACTTTAAATTTCATATGGAACCAAAAAAGATCCCACATAGCCAAGACAATCCAAAGCAAAAAGAACAAAGCTGGAGGCATCACACTACCTGACTTCAAACTATACTACAAGGATACAGTAACCAAAACAGCATGGTACTGGTACCAAAAGAGATATGTAGACCAGTGGAACAGAACGGAGGCCTCAGAAATAACACTGCACATCTACAACCATCTGATCTTTGACAAACCTGACAAAAACAAGCAATAGGGAAAGGATTCCCTATTTAATAAATGATGTTGGGAAAAGTGGCTAGCTGTATGCAGAAAACTCAAACTGGACCCCTTCCTTACACCTTATACAAAAATTAACTCAAGATGGATTAAAGACTTAAACGTAAGACCTAAAACCATAAAAACCCTAGAAGAAAATCTAGGTAATACCATTCAGGACATAGGCACGGGCAAAGACTTCATGACTAAAATACCAAAAGCAATGGCAGCAAAAGACAAAATTGACAAATAGGATCTAATTAAACTAAATAACTTCTGCACAGCAAAAGAAACTATCATCAGAGTGAACAGGCAACCTCCAGAATGGGAGAAAAATTTTGCAGTCTATCCATCTGACAAAGGGCTAATATCTAGAATCTACAAACAACTTAAACAAATTTTCAAGGAAAAAAACCACCCCATCAAAAAGTGGGCAAAGGATATGAACAGACACTTCTCAAAAGAAGAGATTATGAAATAAAGCTCATCATCACTGGTCATTAGAGAAATGCAAATCAAAACCACAATGAGATACCATCTCACACCAGTTAGAATGGTGATCATTAAAGTCAGGAAACAACAGATGCTGGAGAGGTTGTGGAGAAATAGGAATGCTTTTACACTGTTGGTGGGAGTGTAAATTAGTTCAAACATTGTGGAAGATAGTGTGGTGATTCCTCAAGGATCTAGAACCAGAAATACCATTAGACCCAGTAATCCCACTACTGGGTATATACCCAAAGGATTGTAAATCATTCTACTATAAAGACATATGCACACGTATGTTTATTGCAGCACTGTTCACAATAGCAAACACTTGGAACCAGCCCAAATGCCCGTAAATGATAGACTGGATACAGAAAATGTGGCACATATTCACCATGGAATACTAGGCAGCCATAAAAAGGATTAGTTCATGTCCTTTGCAGGGACATGGATGAAGCAAGTAAAGACTTGCTCTGTTGTCCAGGCTGGAGTGCAGTGGCATGACTCCTCATGCTCAAGCAATCTTCCTACCTCAGCCTCCTGAGTAGCTAGGACTACCGGCGCACACTACTATGCCTGACTAATTTTTTATTTTTGTTTTTGTAGAGAGAGGTCTCATTATGATGCTCAGGCTGGTCTTGAACTTCTGGCATCAAGTGATCCTCCTGCTTTGGCCTCCCAAAGTGCTGGGATTGCTGGGATGAGCCACTGTGCCCAGCCTAAAGACTTTCTTACACAATAAAAACTGATAATTTATTGGTAGCTGTCTTACTCTGCAAGAAATGTTAAAGGATATTCTTCAGATAGAATATGATACCAAGCAGAAACTTGGAGCTACACAAAAAGAACATTGGAAACAAGCCAAGGCAAAATCACATTCACTTTTTTCTTTTTGAAAAATTATTCTGGACAATATATGTCTAAAACAAAAAATAGTAGTGTAATGTGTTTAAAGCATATGTAAAAGTAAAATATATTAGAACAATTGCACAAAGAATAGAAGGAAAGTATTGGGAATGTACCCTTGTGAGGTTCTTATTCTAGCCACGAAGTGATACTCCGTTAGTTGAAAGTAGACTGATTAAGTAAAGATGTAAATTATAAACCCTGGGGCAACAACTAAAAAATAAAGAGGTATTAACAATAAGCTAGTAAAGGAAGTAAAATGGAATAATAAAAATAGTTCGTACCAAAGTTATTAAAAGAAAAAAGTGTTCAGTTAACCGAAACTCAGGCAGAAAGGGGGCGGGGGTAGAGGAGGTGGGCAGAGAAACAAAGACCAGATGGAACAGATATAAAACTAGCAAGGCAACAGACTGATTTAGTAATGATAAAACTCTAGTCTCCTGCAGAACAACAACAACAAAAACAAAAAACAAACCAGCAAGACCACAGGTTTCAATCCAGTCATAATCAGTAATTAATAATGAATTGTCTAAACACACCAGCTAAATGACAGATACTGACTTCTAGTTAGTTGAAGACGATGAAGGCTGTATACTAATCAATGACTCAAAATCTCCCTAAATGATAAGGAACAATTTTATAACTACAGTTGTTTTTAGTAAAACTACACCCTCAGAGTTATTTCAATTCAGAGAATACTCAAAAGTACAAAACCTCTTGAGTAAAAAGAAAAACTGACAAATGCCAGTGTGGTAATTCCTCATCCCTCCCCTGAACCACACCCGCCTGCACCCCCAAAGTCTTTGGGGCAAGCATTGGCCAACCACTAAAGTTGTAGATAGATAGAAGAGGGAGGTTAGCAACCACCAGGCGGGAACAACAACTAGAAAGATTAAAGTTGTTGCTGTGAGTAGTAACTATCTGAGGCTGGTATCATGAAGACGGTAAAAAAAATTGACCAAGGCAGGTGTAGGTAAAGAAAGACAGATTCTTTAAAAAAGTGAAAACATGTTGCTAGGGTGCAATGGCCCAGTCAGCAAGAGCAGAGCTGACTTCAGGGAGACAAAGGCTTGTTGGGGATTTTATAGGATGGTGCTCGTGCTGTGCTGAAGAGGGCTTTGTGCAGTACTGATAACACCAAGGTTGCAGTTAGCTAACTTGCATTTTTCTGTTAGCTGATGGTCTAGTGATAAGTTGGGCACAGGAAGATTGTGAGTTATTTGTGCAGGAGGGCTGTGTGTCCTGGACCACGAAGAAAGGCCAACTTACAGCTTATCTGCGTTCTCTTTTTGCTTTTCCTTGGTCCTGGCAGCCTGACTTTTCCCTGATTAGGACTCCACAGTTGTAATTCAGAAAATACTAAAAAGTTAGTGGGGAAGATAAGATCATTTACTATAAGAAACAGATTTCAAAGTATACTTGATTTAAAGATTTAAGCACAATAGAAAAGCTTGGGCAACATGGTGAAACCCCATCTCTATTAAACAAGGAAAGTACATAAATTACATGGGCATGGTGGGTGTGCTTGTGGTCCCAGCTACTCAGGAGGCTGAGATGAGAGAATCACTTGAGCCTGGGAGGTGGAGGTTGCTGTGAGCCAGTATCATGCTACTTTACTGCACTCCAGCCTTGGCAACAGAGCGACTCTGTCTCAAAGGCTATACACACAATTTGAAGAGAAATATTCAACATAAAAGAGCAAGTGTAATTTAAAAAGGCCAGCACAACATAAAGGACAGTGTTCCAAACATACACTTCTCCAGGAGAAAAAAGGCAAAAAGGAAAAAAGTAGTGCCTTTTGGCAATCAGGTGGTCAACGGGAAAGAGGAGGAAAGGTAGATAGTCAGGGTTCTTCAAGGTCTTAAGTGTAAGAGTTAAAGAAAGAGGAAAGAAACATGAAAAGCAGCTCAACAGTCAAAGACAGGTTTATTTTGGAGAATAAACATGAGAGGGGCTTCTGGCTGATTTTGGTCAGGAGCGCTCTCTCTTACAGACTAAGTATTTATTAGCCAGGCATGGTGGCTCATGCCTGTAATCCCAGCACTTTGGGAGGCCGAGGTGGGTGGATCATGAGGTCAGGTATTCGAGACCATCCTGGCTAACAAAGTAAACCTCACTCACCAAAAATACAAAAAAGCCAGGTGTGTGGTGGCGCCTGTAATCCCAGCTACTCGGGAGGCTGAGGCAGGAGTAGGAAACGCTGAACCTGGGAGGCAAGGTTGCAGGAGCTGAAGATTACTTTTCACTGCACTTCATCTGTAGCTGGTGACAGTGCGAGACTCAGTCTCAAAAAAAAAAAAAAAAGAGGCATTGGATTTGTTTTTTTTAGGGTAGGCTTTATCACAAAGCTCTGAGTTTCTTATCATAATTCTTAACACAATGTTTCTGTGTGGGAGGGAAGTTTATGGTAGAGTTGGAATGTCTCTGGTCAGAGGGGAAGTTATCTTGGGGCTGACATCTCTCAGATTAGAGGGGAGGATGTCTCGGGGCTGGCGTGTCTCTGGTCAGGGAGGGGTTTATTTTATGGTTGGAATGTTTCTGGTTGGAGGTGTCATTTGTGATTTTTGGTCATGCTGACCTTAGCCGTTAGGCTGATGCCCTTTGGATTTAGGCAGTTTTTGATCAAAGTGAACTTTAAAATGGCAGTGCTTGTCCAAGATGGCGATGCTCCTGCTCTGTCACTGAGAACCACAAAATCAGAGGTTCTTGTAACCCCTTCGCTGTCAATAAAACACATACAAATCCCTCCAAAGGTCTGGATTTCCCTAGGCAAAGAAAAGTGTGCCATTAAACTAAGAAACTTGAAAACATCCAAGTATTGTAAAAGTGAACCAAAAGAAAAGTCTATAACGATTGCAGAAAACAGGGAAACAAAATTTCACAGAGGTCAGTCCTCCAACCTCCCAAACAAACATGAAGCAGAAAAAAACAGTAAGTTTTCACTCAAAACAGAAATGAATGTGCTCAAATTAGCATTTGAAGATATGAAAAGCAATCTTGAATTTCACACACACAAAAACGGAAAAATGAAAAAGAGTTCGTTGAATTCAGGAAGGAAATGGAAGAAAAATAAAAAATTACCTCAGAAATGAAACATAATATGAGATGCACAAGAGAGAATAGATTCAAATGAAAATTTAATAAAGGCCACCAAAGAAAAAACAACCAAAGAGAATGAAAAGGTCCCAAAGAAAGAAATGATGAGAGGCAGAGAGAAGTAGTGGAAGTGGAAGACGGGAAACAAAGGACTCAGAGTCTCTGAAGAAGAAAAGCAAGAGCTAATATTTAAAGCTATTATCCAGGAAAACTTTCCAGAACTAATGAGAGACCTGCTTCTATACACTGAAAGATTTCATTAGGTAACTGAGAATATTAACCTAGAATAATCAACTCTGAGACATACTGTAGTAAAACTATCAGAATTTAAAGATAAAATTATTAAGACTTTCAGGCAAAAAAAAAAAAAAAAAGAATCAAACAACTTACAAAGGCAGAGGATTCAAACCAGCATCAGACTTTTGAAAAATCAACATACAAAATACGGCAACAATGCAGCAGTATTTTAAAAGTAACCAGTGAGGCTGGGCGCGGTGGCTCATGCCTGTAATCCCAGCACTTTAGGAGGCTAAGGTGGGCGGATCACAAGGTCAGGAGTTCAAGAATAGCCTGGGCAAGATGGTGAAACCCCATCTCTACTAAAAATACAAAAATTAGCCAAGCATGGTGGCAGGCACCTGTAATCCAGCTACTCAGGAGGCTGAGTCAGAGAACTGCTTGAACCCAAGAGGCAGAGGTTGCAGTGAGCTGAGATCACACCACTGCACTCCAGCCTGGGCGATAGAGTGAGACTCCATCTCAAAAAAAAAAAAAAAAAGTACCCAATGGAAGTGTGAGTGGCTGATTTTTATCTAAGGAAGCTGTCTTTCAAATATAGGGAATTCTGCACCCATTAGCTCTTTCTGAGGAACTTTCTAGAGGATTAGCTTTATCCAGTGAAATGACATCTGGGAAAACTTTATTGAAAAGACTGATGGTAAGTATTTTAAAATATAAAAATGTTTATGTAAGAGCAAAACAGTGGAAATGTTTCTACAGTGGAGTGTGGAAGACTAATGTAAAAATGTTATACACTGACAAATAATATGATGAAAAAATGGGAGGAGAAGGGATAGGAAATAAGTAAAATGGAAAAACCTTTTATAGTCAACAGGTGGGTGCTACAAAATACTGGGGGAAAAATCCTATTAATCCAGACGTAGTAAAATAAGTGAGAAAATGAGGGAACTAAGGTCATCAAAAAAGATTTAATCACAAAGGAATTCGCTAGAAAAACACATAAATCTTCCTAACTACCAAAATTTAAAATATAAAGGCAAATAGCATGTATCTTTTGGAGACAGAAGCTGCAAATATAATATAATACATATCTTTATAGATTATTGTGATAGAGCCAAAATCAAGCGTATCAGTTATAACAATAACCATAAATAGGCTTAATCCATATATTAAAAGAAAAAGTTTCAGTTTGGCTTACAAACAAAACAATACTGTATGCAAGAGACACACTTAAAGTCATACAGAGAGGCAGAAAATAAAGGGATAGACAAAATTATAACAGGAAAATGGAAACAAAAAGAAAGTAAAGTAGATGCCAGGCAAAGTGGAACTCAAGGCTAAAAGCATTAAATGTGACAAAGAAGGATACTTTGTAATGATTAAAGCCACAATCCACAGTGAAAATATATTACTCAGTATATGTGTAAGAGATAACACCACAACAACCTTTATAAAGCAAAAACCATGGAGATGTAGAGAGATATAGCTAGAAACATATGAATAATACATTTTATTAGCTCACTTTTAGTACAAGAGAGATAAAGTAGATAAATAAGTAGGGAGTATGCAATCTAAATCACCTATTAATAGAGTAGATCTTTTATATATATGTCAAGTTCTTCACCTTTATAGTAGAGAATACATATTCTGAAGTACCCTGAGCACATTCAGAAAAATTCATTATTAGATGACAAAGTGTCAATAACTCAAAGTAGAAATGTTACAAACCACATCTCTGATCACAGTACAATAAAACTAGAATTTGTTAACAGAAAGAAAAAGACCCTTCCATCAGAAGACTTTAAAATCTTTATTTCTGGGTGAAAGAGGAGATGCAAACTTAAATAACAGAATTTTGGGGAAAAAAGGCAAATCGCTTCATAAACTACATATCAATCTATAGACTATATAGCACTGTAAGACGACTGTAGTTAACAATTATTTATTATGTATTTTCAAATAACTCAGAGAGGATTTTGAATGTTCCCAGTAAAAGAAATGTTAGATGTTTGAGGAGATGGACATGCTAATTACCCTGATTTGATAACTATGCATTGTATGTATCAAGACATCACTGTGTACCCCCTCAGTATATACAATTATGTGTCAATTAAAAATAATAAATCTATATGGTGAATTAAAGCAGTGATCAAAGTAAAACTCATTGCAGTGAATACCTTTTATCAATGAAAAGGAAGGAATAAAAAATGAATTAAATTCTTAGCTCAAAAAAACTAGGTAAAGAACAACAAAGTAATTCAAAAGAAAGCACATGATAGAAATTAGTATAGATAAAAACAGAAAATAATGAGGAAAAAATAGACAAACATCTAATTATTAAATCAAAATCCTAGTTTTGAAAAAATTAACAATATAAATAAACCGTAAGCTAAGTTGATGAAAAAAAGGAGAAAGCATAAATATGCAAAATAAATGACAAGGGGGAAACAGAAGAAATGTAAAAATCAAAAAACAAATTTTTAGTCTTTGAAATAAATTTGAAACCTAGATGTAATGGATAATTTCTTAGGCAAATACAGGTTGTCAAAAATGACCCTATTTTTTTTTTTTAATGGGGAAACACTAGAGGCATTTCCACTAAGATCAGGAACCAAGGCAAGGATGTTCATTATCTTCACTGCTATTCAATGTTGTACTAGAGGTATTTAGCAATGCAGTTAGACAAGAGAAACCAAGTTGAGACATAAGAAGGAGTTAACAAAGAAGTAAAGCTGTCTGTTTTTAGATGATGTGATAGAATACCTAGGAACCCCAGATAATCAGTGATAAAATGAGTTCAATAATTTAGTGGGATAGCAGGATATAAAATTCATATATAATAATCAATAGTCTTATTTCTCAAAAGAAGATATACAGATAGCCAACAAACATATGAAAAAATGCACAACATCACTAATCATCTGGGAAAAGCAAATTAAAACCACAATGAGATACCACTTTATTTCTGCCAGAATGGCTGTAATTAAAAAGTCAAAAAACAATAGATGTTGGCATGAATGTGATAAAAGGGGAACACTGTTACACAGCTGATGGAAATGTAAATTAGTACAACCACTATGGAAAACAGTATTGAGATTCTTTAAAGAATTAAAAGTAGAACTGCCATTTGACCCAGCAGTCCCACTGCTGAGTATCTACCTGAAGGAAAAGAAGTCATTATATGAAAAAGACACATGCACATGCATGTTTATAGCAGCACAATTCACAGTTGCAAAGACATGGAACCAACCTAAGTGCCCATTAGTCAACAAGTGGATAAAGAAAATGTGGTGTGTATATACACCATGGAATACAGCCATAAGAAGGAACAAAAGAATGTCTTTCACAGCAACTTGGGTGGAACTGGAGGCCATTATTCTAAGTCAAGTAACTTGAATGGAAAACCAAGTATCATATGTTTTAACTTATAAGTGGGAGTTAAGCTACATGGACACAAAGGCATAAGAATGACATAATGGACTTTGGGGACTTGGAAGAGGGGAAGGTCAGGAGTGGGTGAGGGATAAAATACTACATATTGAGTACAGTGTATACTGCTTGGGTGATGGGTGCACTTAAATCTCAGAAGTCACCACTACAGTACTTATCTATGTAACCAAAAACCACTTGTACCCCAAAAACTATTGAAATAAAAAAGTAAAAAAAAATCATTAGTCTTCATAGAAACAGCACATAGAGAACATAATAGTAGATAGACAGAACCCCATTTACAACAACAAAAAGGATTAAACACTAGGAATAGATCTGACAATAAATGTACAAAACTTAGAAAAAATGTTAAGCCCCTTACTCTTGTCTGAATGTTTGTGTCCCCGCCACCCAAGTATATTTTAAATTTCTAACCCCCAAGTTCATGGTGTTGGGAAGTGGGGTCTTTGCGGGGTAATTAGATTATGAGGATGGAGCCCTTGGGATCGGGATTAGTGCCCTTATGAAAAGACTGCAGACCACTAGCTAGTCTCTTCTACCATGTGAAGACACAGCTAGAAGAGATGCCATCTGAACCAGGAAACAGGACCTTGCCAGTCACCAGATTTACCAGTATCTTGATCTGAGACTTCCTAGACTCCAGAATTGTGAAAAATAAATGTTTATTGTTTATAAGAAGCCTAGTCTGTAATATTTTGTTATAGCAGGCCAAATAGACTAAGATACTCCTGAAAGACTCAAAGTATACTTAAACAAATGTAAAGATACCTTGTTTTTTGGAAAAAAAATATTGTTTTATTTTTCAGTTTTTTTCCTTGAGACAAGGTCTCATTATGTTGCCCAGTCTGTCCTCAAACTCCTGGGCTCAGGCAAACCTCCCATTTCAGCCTTCTGAGTAGCTGGGACTGTAAGCGTGTACCACCATGCCCAGAGTTGTTGCCTGTTTTTTAATAGACCAACTCAACGTTATAAAAATTTTACTCTTCCCTAAACTAATTTATAAATACAGTGGAATCCAATGAAAATACCAACAAATCATATTATGGAGTTAGGCAAGTTGGTACTAAAGTTCACGTGGAAAATATAATGTAAGAATAGCTGGGAAGTCATTGAGAAAGGAAAAAGCATGAGGGATGGGGATAGAGGGGAAAGGAAGCTAGCTCTACTAGTCAGTAAATCTAAGGCCTATACAATTAAAACAGTGTGGTACTGGCACATGAACAGACTAATAGACCGTGGAATAAAATTGTATGGTGACTTTGTAATGTGGTGACCTTGGTCAGGCTGGTCTACGTTTTTCAGATACAATCTGATACAGATGGAAAGTACAGAATTAGACCCAAATACATACGGAATTTAGTGTAGTGGCATACTGTTTAACAAGGTGGCATTTCTAATCATTGGGGTAAACATGTACCTTTTAATACGTGATGCTGGAACAGTTAACCATTTGGAAAAAGATAAAATTAGACTCATATTTCCTGTCATACCCATGAGTAAACTCCAAATGGATAAGGCATATAAATTTTTAAAAAATAAAACCATGCATGTAATAGAAGAAAAGATGGATGTATTCTCCTTTAACCTTGGTGTAGAGAAAAGCTTTGTTAATTACGACTACAGTTTTAGAGGCAATCAAAGAAAAGGTTGATACATTTGACTCCATGAAAATTTTTTTTTAATTACCTGTCAAAATCAACATAAAATGTAAAATGAGCCAGGGGTTTGCAGTAGGTCCAGGTTGTGGTACAAACAGCTATTTTTGATTATTGTAATGGAATCCCACGTGACTTTGCCACCTATTTTATTGGAAAAGCAGTGTGGTAGTGAGCTCAGGACTACAAGATCCAACAGTTTTACTATACTATGTTCCACCTAGGAAACATATTGAGTGCTCAGCTGAGGTACTGGGTTGAGGATGGGACCCTGTGAGGTTAGGGAATTTTCCTCTGGAATGCAGCATATGCATTAGATTGATAGCCTGTGTATGGTGCTATCACCAATAAATACAATATGTAGGTCCAGAATTCAAGAGATGGAAGTAGGATTGGCCCCCTTCACTGTCACTCACAGTGACCCACTTGTAGAAACTGTGCATCTGCTATGGTTTGAATGTTTCTGTTCTGTCAAAATTCATGTTGAAACTTAATTCCTACTGCAGTAGTATTAAGAGGTAAGGCCTTCAGGAGGTGAGTATGTCATAAAGGCTCTGCCCTCATGAATGAGATTAATGCCCTTATAAGAGACTTCAGAGAGCTCCCTTCCTCCTGCCACCGGAGGATACCTAGATGGCACCATCTGTGAGGAATGGGACCTGCACCAGATACTAAATTTGCTGGCTCCTTGATCTTGAACTTCCCAGCCTCCAGAACTGTGAGCAAATACATTTCTATTCTTTATAAATTACCCAGTTTAAGGTATTTTGTGATAACAGCTGGAATAGACTTAAGACAACATCCCATCTGTACCCCAAATGTGAATTAGAGACCCTGGTTCCAGGGGTCAGTGTTTTTCAGGGGTGAAAGGACAGAAGCATTTAACTCATTGGCTCTTGATTCCTGTTGGTTGAGGATTATCTTTAGCACAGAAACACCCACACTTCAGGATTATACATGTCTGAGTGACACGTTGGCAACCACAGGCAGCTGATACTCCCATGTCAGAGAAGTCAGGGCCACAAACTGAGCCAGTCTGCATATTTGGAATGATGATCACTGTTAGGTCACTTTGGGTTCTTCATTCTAGTGAAGGCAGAGGTCATTGACCTTGATTCTTATCAGGAGCTAGGATCATTTCTGTATAATGGTGGCAGAAAGGACTCTGTCTAGAATTCATGGTATTCACTTGAGTGTATTTTGGTGCTTGCTTGCTTGCCTCTGGGAGTGTTGGTAGGGATAGAGAACAACCAGTGGTTCAATCAGGGTACACCCAACACAGGGCTCACATCCTTTGGGATAAAGGTTTGAGTCAACTGTTGGACACGTAGCCAAAACTAGATGAAGTGCTGGCCAGTGGGGAGGGAAATGTAGAATGGGTGGTTTTAGGAAGGAGATGATGAATATCAATTATGGCCTTGGCATTAGTTGTAGCAGCAAGGATTGAACCATGTTCCACTCACCTTCCTTTATTTAGTCTTTTGTAGAAACAGTGATTGCTACCGTGTTGAAGCCTCCATGATAGATTAGACTTAATGGAGGACATGAACAAATTTGAGGGATGGAATGGGTAGCCTGTATTGGATATCTCTTTTGAGTCACTTTGCATGGTCCCAGGCCTTATCTTTGATTCCAGCTGTGGCATGATGAGCAGTTCTTTAGGGGCTCAGCTCACTGGCATTGTTATTGCCTTACTTCAGGTATGCACTGAGTGTTTTTTTGCCTCCTCGGATTCACTTCAGCTCACATGTATACTCCCCAGAAGTATGGGGGAATTAGTACTCTGGGGTTAACATTCAGCCAGGGGCTAACAGTTAGTGGTTCTGAGATGTATTTCATAAGGCTCCTCAGAAGATTGCTCATTAAATAACCAGTTGCCAGCATCAGTGACCCACTCAAGGAAAGGTCTTTATATTGCTTTTACCTCCTTCCCTGTTCATTTCCCTGTCATTCACTTCTCCCTCTGAACACCTTCCTAAATAAACTACCTTTATGCAAGCCTTTGCTGTCAGGACAGCCAAAGCTGTGACAGAGGTATAGAACATGGGTTGGCAAGCTATGGTACATGACCAAAACCATGTAAATAAAGTTATGTATGTATGTATTTATTTATTTATTTATTTATTTATTTATTTATTTATTTTTTGAGATGGAGTCTCGCTCTGTCTCCCAGGCTGGAGTGCAGTGGCATGATCTTGGCTTACTGCAACCTCCACCTCCCGGGTTCCAGTGATTCTCCTGTTTCAGCCTCCTGAGTAGACATGCGCCACCACACCCAGCTAATTTTTTGTATTTTTAGTAGAGATGCGGTTTCATTATGTTGGCCAGGCTGGTCTCGAACTCCTGACCTTGTGATCCACCCACTTTGGCCTCCTAAAGTGCTGGGATTACAGGTGTGAGCCACCGCACCTGTCCAGTTTTTCATATTTTTAGTAGAGACGAGGTTTCACCATGTTGGCCAGGCTGGTCTTGAACTCCTGACCTCAAGTGATCCGCCTGCCTTGGCCTCCCAAAATGCTGGGATTACAGGTGTGAGCCACCGTGCCCAGCTGTAAATAAAGTTTTGCTGGAACACAGCCACACTATTTCTTAATGTATTGTATATAACCGCCTTTGTGCTGCAGCTACAGAATTGAGTAGTTGTGAGGAGATCATATAACCTGTAAAGTCTAAAATATTTACAGAATAAGTGTGCCATTCCTGTGCATTGATTTCCCAGTGCTGCTAGAACAAGTTACCACAAACTTAGTAACTTAACAAATCTGGTGACTTAAAACAACACAAATTATTTTACAGTTCTGGAGACTAGAAGTCTAAAATCAGTTTTACTCGGCTGATGTCAGAGGTATAGGCAGAGCAGGTTCCTTCTGCAGGCTCTAGGGGAAAATCTGTTTTCTTGCCTTTTCTAGCTTCTGAGGCTACCTGTATTCCTCAAATCCTAACTCCCCCTTCCCATCATTCCAGTCTCTTGATTCATTGTGACATATGCTTCCTGTGTCAAATCTCCCTCTGCCTTGTTCTTATGGGGACAGTTGTGATTACATTTAGGGCTAACCCAAATAATTCAATGTAATCTCCCCATCTCAGTGTCTTTAACTTAATCACGTCTGCAAAGTACCTTTTGCCATATGAGGTACATTTTTACAGGTTCTAGGGAGTAGGACTTTGATGTCTTTAGGGGCCATTATTTAGCTTACCACAGGCTTCCATCTGGTCCCTAAAGATTTACATTCATCCTACATGCAAAGTACATTCACTGTATTGCAATAATCTTCCAAAATCTAAACCCCATTGCATTAACTCTGGTCTAAGATGTCATTAAATATTACAACTCCAGAGTCCCAAATCTCATCATCTAATCATCTAACTCCAGTATAGGTGAGTTTCTGGGTATGATTCATCCCAAGACAGAATTCCTCTTTATCTATGGACCTGTGAAACTAGAAAACAAGTTACGTGCTGTGGAAATACTGTGGTGCGACAGGCCTAGCATAACAATTATATACATTCCAATTCAGAAAGGGAGACAATGGGAGGAAAGAAAGGAGTCACTAGCACCAGACAATTTTTAAATTTAATCAGGCAAACTTTTAGATTTCAAGGGTTGGGAATAATCCCTGTGGCACCCAGCTCTACTCTGTGGGCCAGAGGGTTGTGTATGTATTGTGTATGGCTACTTTCATGTTACAGCAACCAAATCAAGTGGTTGTGGGGTGGTCATACAGCCTGCAGAGCCTGAAATATTTACTAGATTGTTCCCTGTCAGAATGTATGCTTGTTGAGGGCAGGAATCTTTTTCTCTTTTGCTTGCTAAAGTATCCTAAGTGACACTTAATAGACACTCACTGAAACGCTGAACTAAAAGAAAAAAATTTAAGCAATTTAATAGAGATGAGAGGGCAAAACTTTTGACATTGCTGAAGTAGTAACCCTATTTATAGATAAATAAAACATTAAAAAAGAGAACTTTTAAAAACATAGCTACATATTAAAATAAATCTACATTTTAAAATAGCATACTGTATTCCAACAAAATTGTAGCAGAATGACTAACACCAACATGCATCTTGGTTAACTTGTACTGTGGAGAGAAATAATTTTTAAGACTTCTGGCAGAAGAAGCTAGTCATTTAAAAGTGAGAAAAACTAAGTCCGACTTCAGCCATTCATGGCAGTTTTCAGTGTCAGAAAAGAATGAGGACAGTGTCTGCAAAGTTTTAAGAAACAGAACATGTGATACAAGAATAATACAGCAAAGCGAATTGTCATTCAAGTACAGGGATAACAAGCAGACTTCCACACTGTAAAGAATTCAGGGGCCATAACACCTGTGAGCTTTTCTTGAAAAATAAAATTAAGCATTAAAGTTATGTTAAAGCATTAAATCAAAAGAGTGAATTCTGTAAGAGGGGCTACAGGAAATGAATTACCAGTGAGCATTGAATTTATTCAATTATAGAAGTAAGGTTAAACTACTATAGAAATTATGATTAAAGATAGAATATGTTATAATCCATGATAATACAAAAAGAATAATACTAACAAAAATTTGGAGATACACGGGAGGGCAGATGAGAGAGGAGAAAGCTCATGTGCATTATTTTTTTTGCTTTCATAGCTTAAGTCTTTTATCTAAAGTTTTATGGCAGCAACAAAAAGAACTAGAGTGTAAATCTTCCATATTTCAGAAGGAAAACACATTCACTTAGAAAACAAAACACACTCTTACATCTGTATTGTCTAATAAGATAGCTATTAGATACATATGGCTGTTATAGTGAACATTAATTGAACTTTTGTAAAATTAAAAATTCAGTTCACTAGCTATATTTCAAGTGCTCATTAGCCACATGTAGCTTGTGACTACTATATTGAATGATGTTAGAACATTTTCCATCATTGCATAAAGTTCTATTGGATAACACTGCCTTATAGGAAACAAAGAAAGTGTTAAAAATAGAGATGTAACACAAAACAAATTGACAGAATTAACACCAGATATTGCCTATTAAAAGAAATACAGATTAGTTTAAAAATGAAATACAACTAACTATATGCTATATATTGTGATGTATATAAAACAAGGCAAAGCAAAATTTGAATATAAAAGGAGGGGTGAAAGCATATAAGGCAAACACTACTGAAAGGAAGCTTGGGTGAAGGTGTTAATAATTAGAAAATGGAATTAAATACAGAAAGTTTTGAATGAGACAAGAATGAGGCACTTTATCCAAAATGAGGAGAAACTGTCATGAATTATTTATTAATATATCACCAAAGTACATAAGCCAAAAATCACAAAAAAATGTAAATAGAAACAAAATAGTATCAGCCCTTGTTTTAAAAAGAAGGAAAAACCTAAGGGTATAAAGGATATGAATAATAAACTTGATACAGATTAATTAATACTTATGAAAACCTTACCTTTATAATAGAAAAGTCACCTTTACAGGTATTCATGGAACACTTACAAATTATTCAACATTCAACCCCTGAAAACCCGTTAATTCTAGAATGTGGAAATGTAGTCGAGACTTACTCTGTCATTACAATGCAATCAAACAATACATTTATTTTGAGAAGAAAATGAACAGATAGTACCCAGATATGTTAAAATGGAAAAATAAAAAGAAAGCCTCAACGTTTGGGCCAGTATATAAGTAAAAATTGAAATTAAAGAATATTTTTAAAATCTAATGATGAAAACCTATGATTTCAACTAAAGCTATGCTCAGAGGAAAATTCATAGCCCTTAGCACTTAAATTACTGGATGAGTGTATTGTTCAGGGCTCCCCGTTGCTAGCAATAGAATCTAGTTCATAGATACTCTTGGAAATCCGGAAAACCAAGCTTGCATCTGATAGAGCCAGAAAGAGTGCGTCAGAGAAAAATGCCCACGCTGCAAAAATTTTTAAGTACAGGACACTTCCAAAAAAATGTCTTTTTTTTTTTTGAGACAGGGTCTCACTCTGTTACCCAGGTTGGAGTGCAGTGGCGCCATCTCAGCTCACTGCAGCCTCTGCCTCCTGGGTTCAAGCAGTCCTCCCACCTCAGCCTCCCAAGTAGCTGAGACTTCAGGCACATGCCACCACGCCAGGCGAATTTTTGTATTATTTGTAGAGACGGGGTTTTGCTATGTTTCCCAGGCTGGTCTTGCATTCCTGAGCTCAAGTGATCCTCCCTCCTTGACCTCCCAAAGTGCTGGGATTACAGACGTGAGCCACTGCACCCGGCCAAATTACTTTTCTAATTGAAAAAGAAATGAAGGACTATCAGTCAAAACTTTTTCCTCTTGGTGTGCTAATGGAGGGAGTCAGAGTTGTAGGTCATTTTGGATTATGTGAGAGGAGTTGAGGTAGTGGAGAGATTGATAGCAGTAGGATAAATGCATGGGGAATTAAAGAAGGGAGGGTAAAAGGTTAAAAACCTCTTTAAAGCATGGGTGTGGAATTTTGTAGCTCAGTTCACACTTCTGCCTGTTTTTGAAGCTCAGCAGAAAGGTCTGAAGCCATTGATAATTTTAGAAAGCCGTGCCAAAGAGCGTTACCTCATGAGTTAATTATTTTTGTTAATTTATTTTAAAAAGTTATGTCTAGTCTGATGGGACTTTAGGATTTGGAGATATGTCAGACTAGGACTCTTTATACCATTGTCCTTTGTTTGTTTGTTTATTTATTTATTTATTTATTTATTTGAGACGGAGTCTTGCTCTGTCACCCAGGCCGGAGTGCAGTGGTGCGACCTCGGCTCACTGCAAGCTCTGCCTCCCGGGTTCACACCATTCTCCTGCCTCAGCCTCCTGAGTAGCTGGGACTGCAGGTGCCCACCACCACGCCTGGCTAATTTTTTGTATTTTTAGTAGAGACGGGGTTTCACCATGTTAGCCAGGATGGTCTCGATCTCCTGACCTCGTGATCCACCTTCCTTGGCCTCCCAAAGTGCTGGGATTACAGGTGTGAGCCACTGTGCCCGGCCTGTCCTTAGTTTATTTTTTATGCCAATTACCAGTATCTAAAATTATGGGGAAAGGGTTGTTTTGTTTATGTGATTATCTTTCTTCCTCCTAGAATGTAAGTTCCATGAAGGTGAAGGACTTTTTGCCTTTTACTAATTTTGCTCATTGCTTTATTCTTGAATTAGAACAGTTTTCTATGCAGTAGTCTTAGCATATATACAAAGAATATTTATATTTGTTTATGGAATATAAAATAAGTATAAATATTCCTCCATAAATTTGTTGAATCAGTAGCTGCATTAAGATAATTATGGGACAACTGGAAATTGACTAGGGGTGAACTCCACGGGAGAGATTTTAATTGATCTTATGTTAACCAATTTGATTTTTCTTAGTCTGACTAAAGACATGACTGGAAAAGAAGATGTATACCGAGGCCCGGCCATCAGGGCTCTCTGCAGAATCACTGATGTAAGTTCTCTGTTTTACTGAGTTATCAAATGGAACACTATGTTTATCTGCGGGTAGCCATGTAGATTTCGTAGGATTTCCTAGTCTAACTTTGTGAATCTTCAGTATAAGAGAAACATGATCACCAGAAAGACTTTTGTGGCTCCAGTCTTTCTTTTTTCTTCAAATTTTTTTCCTTTAATTTATTTATGTTAGTCCATTTTCTCTCTTTATTTGCCCTCTTAAACTGTTGTAATGAGGGTACATTGCTTGCAGGAAACAAAAACCCGTTCAAATTTATCTTAAAAAGCTTTATTATAGGACACAAATCTCTCAGAATTTGAGGTGAAGCTTACAGGTAGGCACCAGGGCAAGAAATTGGGCAGCTTTAAGAATTCAACAGAAGATTTTTTTTTCTTTTTCTTTTTTTGAGTTGGAGCCTCACTCTTTCGCCCAGGCCAGAATGCAGTGGCACGGACTCGGGTCACTGCAACCTCCGCCTCCTGGGTTCAAGTGATTCTCCTGCCTCAGCCTCCTGAGTAGCTAGGATTTCAGGCACCCACCACCACACCCAGCTAATTTTTTTTTTTGTAGCAGTTTGAACAAACTGAAAACTGTATTCTTCTGTGTGAGCTGAACTCAAGTTTCAGAATAATCATCGCCATGTAGGAGGCTTTTTGTTAAAATGCAGAAGAAATCTCAAAATACTGTATTTATATCCGCCTTCCACTGCTGCCAGTATAGTACGCATCTCCTACACAATCAACAGTAAACAGCAAATGATGCAGTTCATAGAGTATTTTGCACTTGGGAAAAAATATGTATCTGAATTTTAAAAAGAAATGTTTAGATTTTGTATGTCTTTTTTATTATTATTAAAATACTAAGTGAAACTCCTCAGCCTGGCATCTTTTCCTCTATCTCAATAGCTTATCCCAGAGCCAGAAAAAGCCTTGAGGAGACGATGTCTTCTGGCTTCCAGATAAAACTTACCCAAATTTTTTGGCAACTCATCCCTAATGATTTTAAAATTCAAAAAGGCTTGTCTTTTTGTCTGTCCTTAAAAGCAGTATCAAGTATTATCTCCTAAGGGGGATCTAAGGAGTGGGGGAAATTTATAGTTCCTCCTCACCGCAGTACAGTTCACAACTGCTGGCCAACCCACAGGTGGCTCAGCACCTCCCTAGTCAAGATGTCCCAACTCCAGGAAAGTGCCAGCATTGGGGGTCAGCCAGTGTCATTCTTTGTATACACTCTTGGCCACCAAATAGTATTGTGAAATGCAGATCATTCAGCTGCTACCATCATCACTACTCCTACAGAGCACGAGAAAGCAATCTCCAATCTCTTTTATAAATGAACAGTCCTAACTTCTAGGCTCAGAGATGATAGATAAAACTTAGCTGTTGCAATTGTATAATTCCCTGACATGAAATTTTGTTGGATTTAATATCTATATGATATAGCCATTTAAGAGTATAATTTGAGAAAAAAGGAAAAAATCTACCTGATCAAAAAACATGTTGGGGTGACCTATAAGAATCGTAAACTTCCCCTTTAGCATCTGTATTGAAGATATAGATGAAGTACATTCATTCCATAATTACTAAGCTCCTATTATGTGCCAGGCAGTGAGCACCTGCTCATCAGCTCATTGGCAATAGCCATGCTCAAGATCCACGCTCCTCATGTAACTTTCTGATTATAACTGATCTTCCCAGATAAGATTTCCCCAACAGGAGCGATAATCCAGTTCACTTGGTGGGTATAAGTGTAAAAGAATGCACTGGCATTCTATTATGTACATAACTTCCTATGAGTTTGATTTAATATGACAAAACGTGAATACCTTTGTGTAGAGTGACAAAATCACACTTCTAGAACTGCCAAGCCAAGGACCGTATCCATGACCTTCACACTACACCAACTTGGAGCCATCCTCTTTGACTTCTCTCATAACTCACTTCTATTCCAAGAACAAGTCTTCCTCCTTACTTCTGGGACATTTGCTTTGGTGTCTCAAAATAATGGATAGTCAGGGACATTGGAGTTTGGATATGCCTTTATTAAGAAGTCTTCCAAGTGGGGTAAATGAAGATTTTCCTAGGGTATGGGAAGACTGCAAGGAATACTTAGGCAATATCCTCAAATCAGTCTGAGAAGAGTTTTAAAGGAATACATTTCCAGATCTCCAACTTCCCTATGTAATATTTTCTAAAACCAGGCTGACGCCAGGCTGATTTTTATATTTTTAGTAGAGACAGGGTTTCACCATGTTGGCCAGGCTATTTACTGTGGTGATCCGTCATATACTAGACACAGGCCCTCTTGTTCCAATATTTAAGAGAGAGAATCTGATTAGCCAGCAGTAGGCCAGTAGCTTATATCTACCTGTGTCTGAGTCAGGTGTTTAATTTTGATCCAGTTCATTATATCTGGAGGGATGAGATCATGTGGTATGTTTGGCTGTCTCTTTCTGGGAACTCTGAGTAGGAAGGGCAGGCCAGGCATTGCCAAGCAAATTGAATAATAGCTATATACTCATGCTTGGGTGTATTTTAGGTGTATGTTTGTAACCTTCTCAAGTTGTAAAGGTTGAGCAGGACCAAATTATATATTTGATAACTCTGGATCCTAGAAGGAGTAATAGAAATGCTGTAATATTTTTTGGTGCACTGTTGTTTTGTTGTGATTGTTTTAATTTATTTTTAGCATTAAATTGGTAGCAGCATGAGCCTTGACCATGCTAGTGCTAGCAGTAAAACTCTTTTTTTCATCTGAATATTGTTCTCAGTCTTTTTACTCATCTTTATCTGCCACCATCTTCCCAGTGCTTTTTCCCAGTTAAAGTTGAAAAGAACTGTATTTCCAGAGGATGTTATATTGAGGGCTCATTATGGTAATATGCTACACATTTAGTTCTTTATGTATCTCAGATAATCAGGGATTACATTTGATTTCTAGGACTTTCTGGGATCTGTATGTAATATGTACCCTTCACATAGAGGAATCTTCATAACTTCAAAAGCAGGCTCCATCTCCATATAGGAATTTCTTTATAACTTTCCTGATGGGTTCAGCGTCTACTTCTGTATTTCTTCCAAACTGTGATTCTCCATTTTGGGACAGTTTATTTCATTGTTGAACAGTTATTCTTCTTTATATGTAATCTAAAATGTTCTTTCTTAAAGCTTCAACTTCGTTGTTGGGGTTCTGCGCTTTGGGATATTATTACTATATTATCATCCTTTCAGTGCATTCTAAATATTTGCACAGAAACAAATACAAGATTGGTTTTTGAAAAGTATTTTGAAGCATAAGAGTGATTTTGCATAAAAATGTTTTTCCTTAACAATTTTTTCTTTTTGAATGTTATTAGGGAACAATGTTGCAAGCCATTGAAAGATACATGAAGCAGGCCATTGTGGATAAAGTTTCCAGTGTATCCAGTTCAGCACTGGTGTCTTCCTTGGTAAGTGAACAAGCAGCTTCCTAGTTCTTACGCATGGTACAGTTTGGAGTTGCAAAAACAAGGTATCACTAGGATTCTCTCACAAATGAAACAGTTAAAAATATGTATATACCTCTATTACTTTATCCAAGTGTGTTTTATCTAGAGCAGGGGTCCCCACCCCAGGGCTTCAGACCAGTACTGGTCCGTGGCCTGTTAGAAACTGGGCTACACAGCAGGCAGTGAGTGGCAGGCAAGCGAGTATGACGGCCTGAGCTCCGCCTCCTGCCAGATCAGCAGCAGCATTAGATTCTCATAGGAGCTCGAACCCTATTGTGAGCTGCCCATGCAGGGATCTAGGTTGCTGGCCTCATATGAGAATCTAACTAATGCCTGATGATCTGAGGTGGAACAGTTTCATCCAAAAACTATCCCCCTGCCCACTATCCATGGGAAAATTGTCTTCTGTAAAACCAATTCCTGGTGCCAAAAAGATTGGAGATTGCTGATCTATAGGATCATTGAGCAATTAAAAACATAACATTTTCATATGTTTGAAAGGTTTTGGAAATCTAAAAGTTATGTTGTACACATAATAAAAGAGGGGTAAGTGTGGGGTATGGGACAGGGAAGAAACCTAGGGCCCTTTTCTTTCATTTAAAATCTTCTTTATGACCTGCCTTTATGACTTCTACTACTTTTCTGTTTGTCCTCTGCTTTTTCTGGTGCCCTTTGTCTACGTGTATCCTTCAATCCAAAGTTTCCTGTCCCACTTCTGAATTTCCTCCCAGGAAGTGGTCTTTTTTTAAGTAATATATTTTTCTTTCTGGTTTTCAGCAGAACACAATTTATACATTAAAACCTATCACATTGCATTTGATTTACATCACTTACATAGTGTGAATGTATAAGACATCTAAATACAAGAGTTCCTGATTCTGGAATATAATTGGCTAAGTTTTATAGCAGAGAATAATACACAAGCAGAGAACTTGTGTACTGTCTGTCTTCCAGGGGAGTTTCCCGGAAATAAAGCTTATAATGATGATGTTATTTAAGCACCTTTCTGTTGACTGTCCATCCCCATCCTGTTCTTCCTCTTTCATTACTTCCTTTTACATACCTCTCCCAGCTCACAAACATATACTCACCTTTGTAACAGGTGTGGGAAAAAATACTTCTCGTTTATCAGTTGCTCCAGGAGTAGAGACACAAAATAGACTTATAAGAGCTACATAGTTTGCTTCCTCTTTGGAAATGTCTGTTAGTGATTTTCCAAGAAAACTAACTCATGTTTCTAAGCTTCTAGTGACATGCATTATTTATTCTCATTTTTTTTTTCTGTATTTAGCACATGATGAAGATAAGCTATGATGTGGTTAAGCGCTGGATCAATGAAGCCCAAGAAGCTGCATCAAGTGATAATATTATGGTCCAGGTACTGTCAGTGAATAACATTAGCTTATGTCTCAGGATCAGCATTCTTTAAACCTGTATTGTAGGGGCAGTGTATTGATTCCCTAGATAAACATTAACTAAAGGTAAATTAAGCAGCTACTAGTATATATTCTGAAGTAGGAGTCTCACTAATTATGATTACTACCATTTGAATACTGCCCTTCAAGTGTTTCGTAGAAGCTCGATGACCCTGTGTAGGGATATTTGGGAAAGATTATAGATTGAGATGCTCATTTCAGTGTTTGAAAAATAATTTGTGTAAAAAGATATTCAATTCCAAGTTCTGAGGCCTTGATTATAGACGTTAAAAAAATCATAAGGAGCAGCTTTTACTTTATGAAACTTTGAAACCATTTTGTCAAAAAGAGCTTCTTTTCATATTTATCAGGTTATTCTTTATTAAGAGGAACAAGATTAAATTCTTAACTGGAAATTGTATGTAAAGTACCCCATTTTGTTTGAGAGGGTGTTTAGGCCCTCTTGATGTTTATAACTTCTATGGTAGCACATTTAGTTATTAGGAAACAAGAGTAGCCATTTTTCCCTTGGGAAACACTCTCGTTCTGGTGACTCTGATCATGTGGTTTTATACAAATTGTCAAGATAATGACATTCTTGTAGCATGCTTTAGATTAATCCTTTAATTACTAAGGTGGCCACACATGATGTAAAGCCACTCGTAGAGACAGATAGCACCAGTAAAGCCCTGGGCCTGAGCACGTGTGTACTGAGGATGTGTGAGCCAGTGTTGAGCCTGCTAGAGCCATCTTCAGATTGTATGTCACCTCCTTTATACCTGCCAGTCTGAATTGACAACTTCTGGGGGGTAAATTAGAAACTCTTAATCTTTTTAGTCTTGCCTGTGTTTAGTTCAGTGTGAAAAAGATATTCGTGTACATGTGACCTGGGTATTTAAAAGAAATCTTTAATCTAGTTCCATGTGATTCTATTTTTGTGTAAATATTTTGATGTCTTTCTAATCCATGTGCTGCCTTCTTTTTCGTTTTCTTTAGTACCATGCATTGGGAGTCCTGTATCACCTTAGAAAGAATGATCGACTTGCTGTTTCCAAGATGTTGAATAAGTTTACTAAATCTGGTCTCAAGTCACAGTTTGCTTACTGCATGCTGATCCGAATTGCCAGTCGTTTACTGAAAGAAACTGAGGATGGGTAAGTGTCTTCACGTAAACCTGGGTTATTTTCCATTTGCAAAGTTAATATACCTTAGAGTTTATTTCCTTTATGAATTTTTTTTGGGCAGTGCTGACTTTACAGATGAGTTTGACGTTTTTCAATTTTTTAAAAAAATTATGGAATTTCAAATCACACTTTTTGTTTTTACCTTAATGTATACTCTTGTGTATGTACTTAATTATTAATAGCACATTAAGAAACTGATATTGAACAAAAAATATATGCATTGATCATAAGATATATAGATAATTAAATATGAAAGTTGGAAGGGACATTAAGAATTATCCTATCTATCCCTTTTATTTTTATAAAAGAGAATGTTGAAGTACTGCATTTAGTGATTTGCCCAAGATCATTCCGCAAGTCTGAGGCACATATGTTACCAAAAAAACTTTGAAGGCTAGGGAAGGGCAGGAAAGAGAGATCTTTTGAGGTATAGTAAGCTGGGGATGGATCTAGGGAGCAAAGAAGACCCCTTCCCCAGCCTGAAAGGCTTATGGCTGAACTCCAAAGATTTCTTATGTGGCCTGGGAAACTGAGTTGTAACACAGAGAAAGATCTCTAGAATCTGCCACTACTACTAATGTCCCGCTGAAAGGGGAAGCCTGATTTGTTCCTCAGGTCATTTGTCAATAGCAGATAACTGAATTTAATTAAAGCTGCAGCAAAGTCCTGACCCAGATCAACTATTAGCTGCTAAAAATGAAAAAGGACCTGCACTTTTTGTAATGATAAGTATTATTTACATCAGTCTCTACTGCACCTTTATAAGTAGTGTCTAGCAAACAATCAAAAAACACAAAGGCAGGGACATGTAACCCATAAACAAGAGGAAAAAAAGCAGTCAGTAGAAGCTGATTTACAGATGACCCAAATACAGAAATTAGGAGGCAGTGACTTTAGAAATTATTAGACAGTGACTTTTAAACAACTTTTGTAAAGTGAACACCAAAGGAGTTTTGTAAAATGAACTTTTTTAACTTTTGTAAGTTATATCTTTTCAATAAAGAGTGGAAAAGATGGACAAAATGTGTAAATGGGTAAGGAATTTAATAGATAAATAGAAACTAGAAAAAAAATCTTGAACCAAAAACTACAATATCAAAAATAAAAATTTATTTGAAGTATAAATTTTTCAAATTTATTTGAAGTACTTGGACACAAGCAGATTGGACACAGTAGAAGAAAAATTAGAGAACTTAAAGACAAGTCAATAGAAATTGTCCAAACTGAAGCATAGGGAGAAAAATAAGAAAAGAAAATAAAAGAATAGAACATCTGAAGCCTAGGGAATATATCAAAAAGTCTAATACTTGTGTAATAAGTCTCAGAAGGAAAGGAAACAGAATGGAGCAGAATAAGTCTTTGAAGAGATAATGGATGTATTAGTCCATTTTCATGCTGCTGATAAAGACACACCTGAGACTGGGCAATTTACAAAAGGAAGAAGTTTAATGGACTTACAATTCCACGTGGCTGGGGAAGCCTAACAATCATGGTGGAAGGCAAGGAGGAACAAGTCACATCTTACATGGATGGCAGCAGGCAAAGAGAGAGAGAGCTTGTGCAGGGAAACTCCCATTTTTAAAACCATCAGATCTTATGAGACTTACTGTCATGAGAACAGCACAGGAAAGACTTGCCCCCATGATTCAGTTACCTCCCACTGGGTCCCTCCCATAACACGTGGAAATTCAAGATGAGATTTGGGTGGGGACACAGCCAACCCATACCAATGGATGAGAATTTTCCAAAATGAATGAAAGGGGCTGGGTGCGGTTGGCTCACAGCTGTAATCCTAGCACTTTGGGAGGCTGAGGCAGGTGGATCACTTGAGCTCAGGAGTTCGAGACAAGCCTGGGCAACATAGTGAAACCCCATCTCTACCAGAAGAAAATACAAAAATTAGCCAGGCATACTGACACAGGCCTGTGGTCCCAGCTACTCAGGAGGCTGAGGTGGGAGGATCAGTTGAGCCTGGGAGGCAGGGAGGCGGAGATTACAGTGACCTGAGATGACACCACTGCACTCCAGCCTGGATGACAGAGTGAGACGCCCATCTCAAAAAATAACAACAAACCCAAAATGAATCCAGGATGGCCAGTGACACTCAAGTAGGATAAATAAAAGCCACACCTAATCATAACCTAGTCATATATATCACAAGTAAAAAGTTGAAAACTAAAAGAGAAAGAATGAAAGAAAAGCTTGAAAGTTGCTTTTTTGAAAAAAGGCACATTAGATTCATTAGATTCAAGGAAACAAAAAATAAGAATGGTTGACTTTTCAGAAAAATGGATACCAGAGGATAATGGACATCTTAAAATTGTTGAAACAAATAACTGTCAATCTAAAGTTCTATACTCTAAAAGTATTCTTCCAAATGAAGGTGAAATTAAAACATTTTCAACCAGGAAAAAACAAAAACCTGAAAAGATTCGTGTCCACATATCTGCATCATGAAGGATGCTAAAAGAAATTTTTCCAGCTAAAAAGAAATGATAGTAGATGGATGCCTGGATCTTCAGGAGGAATGAAGAACAGGAAAAAGGGTAAATATGTAGGTAAATTAAAAGGTAAATATGTAGGTAAATTATAAATATATACAATTTTTACTAAAACCAGCAGCAAATTGTGGGCTTATATATATGTAGAAGTGAAATATATGAAAATAGTAGTATAAAGGGCATGAAGGAGAAAAATGGACATTTGTAAAGTTTTTGTATCATTCATGTAGTAGTATATTATTTGATGATACACTATGATAAGGATGAATATTGTAATCTCTTGATGAATATTGTAACTAACAAAAAATCTTTGTGAAACATATGGATCTTAAATGTCAACAGGGAAGATAAAATGGAATATTTAAAAATATTCAGTTGAGCTTCCTCCTTCCAATAATGGTGTAGCTTGGCCAGCTTAATCCTCCTGCAAATAATGATTGTCATTAGTACAAAGATATTCCTTCCCCAAACTTCTGGACAGAGTGGTCAAAACAGTTTGAGGTTGGAAGAGTAACTGAAAACTTAGAGTAGAAATCATGGAAAGGAGGGAGCCATAAAGGGAATAAGTCTCAAAATGAATTTTAAACTCTGCAAAAATCACTGGCTGACCACTGAACTACATATATACAGGAGAATACTCTAGGAGACCTGCCGGAAGCAGTAGTTGTAAGATGAAAGAACTGAATGGGGAATCCAGCTGCAACTCACTATGGAGGAAATAAAGTTTGGAGTTTGATCCCAGCCAAGCTTCTTGCTAAAGAAACTCCATAAGTTCTAGAGTCTTTACAGTATATCATTACAATGTTTAACAGATGGTAAAAGTTATCAGTACAAAGAATTTAGAAATGTGACTAGTGGCCAAGAGAAAAAGCAATCAATAGAAACTGACCCTGATGTGATCTAGACATTGGAATTAGCAGACAAAAACTTTGAAGCATCTATTATAAATTTGTCCATGACTGACTTTATTTATTTATTTATTTATTTCAGACAGAGTCTCTCACTCTGTCACGAAGCATGGAGTGCAGTGACGTGATCCTGGCTCACTGCAACCTCTGCCTTCCACATTGAGGCAATTCTCTCACCTCATCCTCCCAAGTAGCTAGGACTACAGGGATGCACCACCACACCTGGCTAATTTTTGTACTTTTTGTAGAGATGGGGTTTTGCTGTGTTGCCCAGGCTGATCTCAAACTCCTGAGCTCAAGCAATCCATCTGCTTCAGCCTCCCAAAGTGCTGGTGTTATAGGTGTGCACCACCGCACCCAGCCTTGTCCATGACTTTAACGGAAAATAGTTATCATGATTGAACAGGGGAAATGGAAACTACAAAAAGAGCTAAGTAGAAATTCTGGAGCTTAAAAGTACTCTGTCACGATTCAACCAGAGAAATAGAACCTGGAGGATATAAATATGTAGAGATTTATTTATTATGTAATTTGGGGACTAGCTAAGCAAATCTAAAATTCATAGGACAGGCTGTCAGAAAGGGAAGATTGTGGGGAGGCTGGAACTCAGGGGCCCAGGCCGAAGTTGCTCTCCATAGGTGAAATTTATCATTTCACATTTTACTGTAAACAGCGAGATAAAACTGGGTCATATCTTCATTTTTGGAATTTTCTTCAAGTAAATATCCAACTTCATTGTTTACAAGTTCTGCTTCACAAATAACTACAGGGCACAATTTCACTAAGCTGTCTGCCAATACATAATAACAAGGATCTACCTTACTCAAGTTTACATTAACATGTTTTTCACTTCCTTCTGAGCCCTCACTACAGCATCTTTTAAGTCCAGATTTCTGTAGGCAGTTCATAAGCCCTGACCAGCAGTGTCCTTAAAAACCAGATTTTTCTTTTCTTTTCTTTTCTTTTCCTTTCTTTTTCTTTCTCTCTCTCTTTCTTTCTTTCTTTCTTTTCTTTCTTCCTTTCCTTTCCTTTCCTTTTTCCTTTCCTTTCCTTTCCTTTTTCCTTCCCTTTCCTTTCCTTTTTCTTTCCCTTCCCTTCCCTTTTTCCTTTCCTTCCCTTCCCTTTTCCTTTCCCCTTTCCCTTCCCTTTTCTTTTCCCCTTTCCCTTCCCTTTCCTTTTCCCTTCCCTTCCCTTCCCTTTTCCCTTCCCTTTCCTTCCCTTTTTCCTTCCCTTTTCCCTTCCCTTCCCTTCCTTTTTTCCTTCCCTTTTCCCTTCCCTTCCCTTCCCTTCCCTTTCTTAGATATAGTCTTGCTCTGCTGCCCAGATTGGAGTACAGTGGCACAGTCTCAGCTCACTACAACCTCTGCTTCCTGGGTTCAAGCCATTCGTATGCCTCAGCCTCCTGAATAGCTGGGACTATACACATCCCAGCACTTTGGGATGCTGAGGTGGGTGGATCACTTAAGATGAGATTTCCTATAAGTCTCTTCAAAACTAGGCTTCATCCATCATGCTCCTCAAAAATTCTTCCCAGCTTCCACCCAGTGCCTGATTCCAATCAGTTCTATGATTTGAGGTATTTGTTGCAGTAACACTTCACTTACAGGTGCCAAAATCTGTTAGTTTTTTTTTAATTGCTGCCATAACTAATTACCATTAAATATAATGGCTTACAACAAGATCCATTTATTATCTCATAGATCTATAGATTAGAAGTCTGATACAGGCCTCATGGGGCTAAAGTGAAGATGTTGGTGGAGTGCTGTTGCTTACTGGAGGCTTTGGGGAAGAATCCACTTCCAGTCTCATTTAAGTCGTTGGCCAAATTCATTTACTTGAGATTGTAGGTTGTAGGTCTCTGTTTCCTTGTTAGCTTTCAGCTGGAGGTTAGTCTGTGCCTCTGGAGGTTGCCTGTATTCCTTCTCATGCTTTCAGTGAGCAACTGAAGGCCTCTGTTGAGTCCCTTGCTTATGGATTCATACGTGTCAGAGCCAGTAATGGTGTGTTGAGCTGCACTTTGAATCTCTCTGACTTGCCCTTCTGCCACATTTCTTCTGCCTCCTCTTTCAGCACATCTGTTTTAAAGTGCTCATGTGATTAGATCGCACCTACCTGGGTAATTTAGGTGACAATCTTAATCGTATCAGCACAGTTCCTTTGCCATGTTGTAATGTAACATACTCATCAGTTCTAGGAATGAAGACATAAACATCTTTGGGGAGCCATTCTGCCCCAGCACGTACAGTAACTGAATCGGATAATTTGCTGAATGGACTTAACAGCAGATTAGAGATGGCTGATGAGAGAGTCAAAGAGAGTGAATTTGAAGATAGAGCAATAGAAAGTAGCCAATTTGAAGAACAGAGAGAAAACATATTAAAGAAAGTAAAGAGCCTCAAAGAACTATGGGATAAGATCAAGTGTCCTAACACATATGTAATTGGAATCCAGAAGGAAAGGTGATAGAATGGAGCAAAAAAGATATATGGAGAAATAATGTCAAAATATTTCTCATTATGGGTTTACTCTAGTAGTATAAGGTTGATCTAACAGTAAAACATAGCATAATATACCTCATTTTAAAAATACAAGAGAAGAGTCTTAATGTCTTAATGGGTGCAGAAAAAAGCAGTTGATACAATTTAATGGCAATTCATGATTGAAATCTCTGCAAACCAGCACTGGAAGGGAACATGATTATTCTGACAACAGTACAAAAAAATTCCACTAAACTTTGTACTTATTGGTGGACTATTAAAAGCTTTCCCCTTGAGAGTGTGAATGAGAGAGAGAAAAATGCCTGCTATTTTTATTTTTTAAACAGTATTTTGCTAGAAGGCCTACTTTGTACAGTAAGTGAAGAAAATAAAATATCTAAAAATTTGAAAGGAGGACATAACACTATATTTGGAGACAATATGGCTGTATATTACAGGAAATGCAAAATAATCTGTACATTATCTATTAAAGTTCGTATGTAAATTTACCAGTGTTGCTGGATAAAGGGTCGATATCCAAAGTTGTTTTATTTCTTATTCCAGCAACCCATCAAAAAGATAAAATTTTGAAAAGATGGTATAATTTATAATTATATTGAAATCAAATCCTTGGGAATGTATCTACTAAAATTTGTATATATCTCTACACAGAAAATTATACAATATTATTTAAAGTATGACCTAAGTAAATGAGGTATATACCATTTATGGAATATTCAGTATTGTAAAGATACAATCTTAAATTCACCTATGGATTCCACAAACCCCTAATTACAATCCCAACTGACTTCAAATAAGTCACCAAACAGAAATGCATACATTTGTGTGTTAAAAGACATACAGCTGATCCTTGAACAACATGGGTTTGAACTGTGTAGGTCCACTTACACATGGATTTTCTTCCGCCTCTGCCACCCTTGAGACATCAAGACCCCCTCTTCCACCCCAGCCTACTCAATGTAAGATGATGAGGATGAAGACCTTTATGATGATCCACTTTCACTTAATGAGTAGTTAATATATCTTCCCTTCCTTATGATTTTCTTAATATTTTCTTTTCAGTAGCTTACTTTATTGTGAAAATACAATATATATTACATATAACATAAAACGTGTTAATGACCTATTTTTGTTAACAAGATGATCAATAGTAGGTTATTAGTAGTGATGTTTTGGGGGAGTCACAAGTTACATGTGAATTTGCAACTACATGGGGGTTGGCACTGTTAATCCCATGTTGTTTGAGGATCACCTGTACAAGATGCCTGTAGTACTATTATTCATAATTGTCACACAAAAAAAATTTTTTTTTTTTTGAGACTGAGTTTTGCTCCTGTTGCCCAGGCCAGAGTGTAATGGTGCCATCTCGGCTCACTACAACCTCTGCTTCCCAGGTTCAAGTGATTCTCCGGCCTCAGCCTCCCCAGTAGCTGGGATTGCAGGCACACGCCACCACGCCCTGCTAATTTTTTGTATTTTAAGTAGAGACGGGGTGTCACCATGTTGGCCAGGCTGGTTTTGAACTCCTGACCTCAGGTGATCCACCGCCTCAGCCTCCCAAAGTGCTGCCATTACAGGTGTGAGCCACCATGCCCAAATTGCCGCAAAATGGAAGCAGTCCAAATGTCTGTCAGTGCTAGAATCAAAAAATAAATTGTGGTATATTCATATAGTCAAATAGTATACAATAATGGAAATGAACAATTACTGTTAAATGCAATCACATAGATAAATCTCACCAAGAAGTCATACACAAATGAATACATTTTATATAGTTCCATTTATGTTAATTTTAGACTTAACTAACATAGGTACAACTAACGTATGGTATTGAAAGTTAGTATAGTGATTATCTCTGAGGTAGGAGCACATTAATTTTGTAGTAATTCATTTAACGACTTTCATACTGTCACGTCTAACACCAGATTAAAGGGATAGTAAATATTTATTATATAATTTTTGCAGATCAGGGGTTTGAGAGTGTCTTAGTTGGATGGTTCTTATTTGGGATATAAAAGTTGATAATTCTGAATTGATGTTTAAAAAAAATTTTTTTTTAATTAGTAACAAGCTCTGAAATTCCAGAGGATGACAACATGATAAATAATGGTGTAGAAGGTGGTATTAATTTATGACCATACCTCCCTAACCAACCCTGATCTCATCTGATCTTGGAAGCTAAGCAAGGTTGGGCCTGGTTAGTACTTGGGTGCGAGGCTATCTGGTAATACCGGATGCTGTAGGCTTTTTTAAAAAAAAGGGAAGTGGTTCGCTGGGTGCAGTGGCTCATGCCTGTAATCCCAGCACTTTGGGAGGCTGAGGCAGGAGGACCACTTGAGGTCAGGAGTTTGAGGCCAGCCTGGCCAACATGGTGAAACCCCTGTCTCTGCTAAAAATACAAAACTTAGTTGGGTGTGATGGTGCATGCCTTTAGTCCCAGCTATTCCAGAGTGCTGGAGTACATGTGCAGAACTGCTATAGAACGTCCAGTTTTGAGGCAGAGGTATGCATGTGCCATAGCTGAGATTGCTGCCACTGCACTCCAACCTGGGCATCTACATGAGGTGATACTCCTAGTGCTGTCCCAGAAAAAGCTTCCGAAAAAAGGAAAATGATATTAGATGGAAGTAAAAGTATGCTGTATGTATGTGTTGTCATCTTGTTTAGGAGGAAAATATGGTAATAATATAAAACTTTATTGTAATATTATAAATATAGCTAATATAATTAATTATATGAACAATGTAAATTGAATGTAAAGCTTTCAAAAATGGAGTGAGGAAAAGTTGATTGAAAATTGTTAAGGAAAAAATTGATTGAGGTAAAACCTTCATATAGACAACAGAAAAGTAATCGGATAGAAGTAAGTGTTAATTGTATGTGTTATCTCTTGCTATGTGGTATATTGCGACAGCCAACATATGTGTGCATCAGTCTTATATAGTAGAATGATTTGATTATATTCCCAGTTGCTGTGGTCAGGGATCTGAGAAAATCTGTCCAGTTTGGTTCAAGTTCCCTCCTTCGTATGAGTTTATAATCAAGTTGTTGGCCAAGCCTGCAGTCACCTGGGCCTGGAAGATCCACTTAGAATTTTACTCATATAGTTGTTGACAAGCACTCCAGGTTCTCCACATGGCTGTTGGCCAGCATGCTGTTAGTTTCTTCACTTTTTAATGATCGCCATTCTGAGTGGCGTGAGAAGATATCTCATTGTGATTTTGATTTGCATTTGTCTAATGACCAGTGATGATGAGCTTTTTTTCTGCCTGAATGTTCTCACAGCATGGCAGCTGGCTTCTCCCAAAGCGAGGGAATTGAGAGAGAGAGCAAGCCTGATATGGAAGTTGCAGTGTTTTATAACTGAATCTCAAAAGTGACAGGCCATCACCTCTCATGTATCCTTTGGTCACACAAACTCTGGTATATATAATGTCTACACAAGGATGTGGAATTTTAGAAGTGGATATTTTGGGGGGCCATCTTGGAGGCTGGCTAGAACACAAAATATAACAGTTATCATAATGAATTAATTTACATATTAAAAGAGGCTCAGATTGGGTAAATAAAAGGAAACAAGAGACCTTTATGCCTTTACAAAAGACACTTATAAACAAAATGACAGGAAACATTTAAAATAAATACATAAAAGATATATACTAGCTGTATACTCACACACATAAAAAATGCCATGTAACAATATTAATGTAAGCCAGAATAGGAATTTTAGTGTGTAGAGCACTAAAAATGACAAAATGGGCCAGGCGTGGTGGCTCACGCCTGTGTTCCTAGAACTTTGGGAGGCAAAGGTGGGTGGATTTCCTGAGTGCAGGGGTTTGAGAGCAGCCTGGGCAACATGGAAAAACTCTGTCTCTACTGAAAATACAAAAAATTAGCCAGGCGCGTGGTGGCATGTGCCTGTAGTCCCAACTACTTGGGAGGCTAAGGCACGAGAATCTCTTGAACCTGGGAGGCGGAGGTTGCAGTGAGCCAAGATTGTGCCACAACACTCCAGCCTGGGCGACAAGAGTCTCTGTCTCAAAAAATAAATAAATAAGTAAAAATGACAAAATGGAATTTTGTATTTTGACAAAAGTAATGGTCTAAAAAAAATAACAGGAATGAACTTATATACACTTAATATTAACAATATATAGTTTCAAAATATGCAAAGCAAAATCTTAATATAGGAAACTAAGTCCCCTTGATCTCTTCATGGAGACTTCAGCACAACTATCTCAGAAACTGAGAAATCAAGTATAAAAATGTAAGACTGCAACTGATTTGTATGTTACTGATAACAAAATTGACCTCTTATTTAGAACCCTGCATCTGAGAAAGAATATACAGTATTAATTCTTTCTAAAATTTTAAATTGAAAACTGTACTTAGAGAAAACTGCATAAAACATAATAGTTGTGGGACCATTATATACAGTTGCTATGAAACGCCCTTATAGTGACCACATGCATTAGGAAGTAGCACATTTCTTTGTACCCCAGAAATGCTTTATGTATCCTCCTTGATCATGATTATTTACCCCCAGAGAAAATTACTATCCTAATTTCATGTCAAATTTTTACCTGGGTATGCATCCCTAAACAGTAAAGTTTAGTTTTGCCTTGTTTGGAACGTTCTGTCAATAGAATCATGTTACATTTTGTGTCTTCTTTTCTTTTTCTAGTGAAAGTATAGAGAATGTACAAACTCAAGAAAGGGGAGTATGGGCATACTCAAGAAAGAGTTCCATACAAGGAGGGTTTGGGGCTGCTGCCTTTGTGTGTTGCTTTAACTGGTTAAGGGGTAGAATATTTACGAAAATCTCTAGGAAAGGTGGAGATATCTCTGAACTGTAGTGCCACCCACTCATACCCAATGCGGGTGTTCTTGGAACTGTTATGGCGCCAGTGGGTGTGTGACTCAATATGCTAATGAGCATATAATGAGGTCCTAGGTGAAAACTAGGTCAAATCCAGTGCCATATTGGGTCTGGTTGGTCTTAGCCAGCATGGTTCACATGCTGTTTTTCAGAGACTTATCAGCCCATAGCCTCTAGCATGTGAAACTGCTGCCTGGAGTTTTCTATTCTCAGGTGACCACCCAGTATTATTCCTGTCTCATTTTATCCCCGTCAGAGACTTCCATCCCTTATTCTTAAGGGTTGGTTGATGAGGGAGGAGGACAGTTTTCTATATCTGCTTCCTGCTGATTTAGGGGCGTTGGCCCTGCCTGACACCAGCATGGAAACCTCTGGCTGCCTGCTCTAAGGGTCCCAAGGGTGGGTCATCAGAAGAGTCTGCATCTGAGGCAGGGATTGCTTGGAATCCTTGCATGTTATTGAAAACCCTAAATGCGACATCACACATTTGATTAATAGGCATTTGGGATCCCAAAGCTAATTTCTGCGCTTTCCTCCTCATGTTCCTCCTGATGTCAGATGCTGATAGACTAATAAAGTATGTCCTTAGAAAAATTTGGCCAGCATCAGTACTGGGGTCAGTGTTAGTATATATTCTTTTAGGGCCTTCACAAGCCTCCCCTGGAACACAGCAGGGTTTTCATCTTTTCTTTGAGTTCTTTCCCTTATTTTATCATAGCTCACAGGCTTAGTGGTACATTTTTTTCATTCCTTTCACTAAACAAGTCACCATGTGATTTTTTTTTTCTTAGATAAGTCTGGCCCTGTTGATAGTTCCAGTTAGGGCCACTGTTAGGCACAGATGTGGCCTCCATAGTATATTGTTCGGGGTCCTAAGCCGACAAGTTGTCAGTATAAGCCTGGACCTGTGCCCAAATATACTGCTTTTCCTCAGGGGTACAACACATGGACAAGGTAATATGAATATGTCCCCAAGTTAACTCAAATGAGAGTGAGAGAGGCCAAAACCCCTCCATAACTTTAGTTAGGTCCTCTGAAAATTGGCCCAACCTCTGTCTGCAGTAGGCTAGATCAGACATGGAAAAAGGTATACGTGCCCAGATAGTCCCAGCACCCCCACTGGCCACCTCCCTAAGTGGACATAACTTAGAATGATCAAGAAGCTAGGAAATGTACTGTGGGCAACCCCAGCCGGGCTCTGCTCCTTCTGGAGAAAAGGGTATGAAGGTTGGTAAGGAGATGGACTAGCAGGAGTCTGAGGGTAACTGAGGGTACGTTTCCCAAAAGGGGGATCATGCAGGGTATCTGGTGTCCCGTTTGGTTCCCCTAAAGGGGTGTGAGCATAACGAAGGCAGCAATTCCTGCGAGGTTCAAGATTCTGATAAAGAGCTGTAAAGGCTTGTATTAATACTTATGCTATTTCAGTCCACTTCTGATGTTTACAAAAAAGATTTAATTCCAAGATGGTATTGCATTTTAGGATCCCAGTCTCTAGCCATTGCACCCCATTTTCTAAAAGAGAGTTACCCATAGCCTTGACTTGTTCTCAGCACAACCTGAAAGAGAAAAGAACAGTATAGTTGGGACTAGTTCCAGCATTTACAAAATGCCAGGTGAATGAGCTGGTGGTTCTAACGTGGCTGCCGATGCTCTGGGCTAGGTGGTCATAAAGATGATACTGGTGGGCTGCAGGGGAGTCCCCAAATGCCAGTGGGACCTCATCCCCAGCCAGTGTCCAACTTGACACCACCTCCATTGCCAGGCCAAGGAGACAGTCATCCCTGTTCCTTTGGCTGGCTGCCTTGGTGTCCAGGTGTCCCTGGAGCCCTAGTGTTGCCCAGGCATCCATGCCCCCTGGGGCTTTGCTTTCAAGGTTGAGTAGGATAAGTGTGGACTTAATTTGAAAGCAGTGAGCCTGCCAAAATCCATCTCAATATTTATTACCAAGTAAAACTTGGGAGTAGAGATAATTCAGCATAGCCAATTAATAGCGACCTTGAAGGGCCCCCTTAAGAACAATAGGCCTAGAGTTGGCATTCCAGCAGACCTATTTGGCTGTGTCCAGAGTTCACTAAACTTTTGTATGAAGTATGAGGAAGAAGCATGAGAAGAGAAAACCGCAAAAGCAGGGTTTAAAGAAAGATGGGAAAGGGAAAACAGTTCCCAACCAAGGTCAGTGTCTTAGCACAACTGGTCCCTTGGGAGAACAGAAGACTTCCCAGGAAAAAGTCATCATGCTCCTTGGCAGCTGTCCAGCACTGGGACATGGGATTTTACCCACCCACTCTCATTGGCCTCTTGTCCAGGAGGACTGTGACACCTCAGAGCTCAGGTGTAGGTCAGAGCCTTCCCACCTCCGTTTGTCACTGTCGGGGTGAACTGCGTTTTCCAGCGGCTGCGGCGGAGTCAGGCTGTGGGAACAAGGAAGAAAGTAGCAGTAACTCCAGAGAACAAGAAGACTCCAGTTAAGGCCCCAGTGGGTCTTACCAACTGCTGGTGGTTCTAATGTGGTTGATGATGCTCTGGGCTGGATGGCCATAAAGATGATACGGGTAGGCTGGAGGGGGGTCCCCAGATGCTGATGGGACCTCAGCCCCAGCTGGTGTCCAGACTCTTGACACCATCATGAGAAGGAATTCAAGGATGAGTCAGAAAATAGTGAAAATACAAAGATTTTATTTCAAAGCAAAAAGTGCACACTCAAGAAAAGGGAGTGTGGGCGTACTCAAGAGAATTGCATCTTGTTTTGTTCATTTAGTATTTTCTTGTAAGATTTCACCCTTGTTTTTGCTTATAGCTTTTGTTCACTTAAATTCTATTTTATATTCCCTTGATAATTTCCCAGTTTATAACTTTTGAGATGTAACTCATAAACCATAAAACTCACCTTTTAAACGTATACAGTTAATTTTTAGTATATTCACAAAACTATGTAACCACCAGACATTTTCATCACCTCACAGAGAAAGCCCCCAACCCATTAACAGTCACTCTGCATTCTCCTTTTCCCTCTCCCGCTGGGAAATACAAATCCATTTTTTGTCTTGGATTTGCCTGTTCTGGACATCTCATATAAATGGAATCACACAATATGTGGCCTTTTGTTTCTGGCTTCTTTCATTTAGTATAATGTTTTCAAGATTCATTTATATTGTAGAAGTATCAGTACTTCTCTTTACGGTTGAATAATATTACATTGTATCAATATACCATATTTTATTTATCCATTTATCTATTGAGGGACATTTGGCTCATATCCATTTTTTCCATTTTTTGGCTGTTAATGAATAATGCTGCTATAAATGGTCGTGTAATTTTTTATGTGACAATACATTTCAGTTCTTTTGGGTACATACCTAGGAGTAGAACTGCTAGATCATAATATAACTCTGTGTTTAGCTTTTTGAAGGCCTACCAAACTGTTTTTGGGCTGCACCATTTTACATTTTTATCAGCAGTGTTTGAGAGTCCAGTTTCTCCACATCCTCACCAACACTTATCATTGTCTGTCTTTTTTATTATACCCACCCTAGTAGGTGTAAAGAGGTTGTGTGAATCTAATTGTGGGTTTTGATTTGCATTTCCCTAGTGACCAGTGATGTTGAACATCTTTTCATGTGTTTATTGCCAATCTCCGTATCTTCTTTGGAGAGATGCCTATTTAAAATCTTTGCTCATTTAAAAAATTAGGTTGTCTTATACACACGTTATGTTTATTGCGGCACTATTCACAATAGCAAAGACTTGGAACCAACTGAAATGTCCATCAATGATAGACTGGATTAAGAAAATGTGGCACATACATACCATGGAATACTATGCAGCCATAAAAAAGGATGAGTTCATGTCCTTTGTAGGGACATGGATGAAGCTGGAAACCATCATTCTCAGCAAACTATCACTAGGACAAAAAAACCAAACACCACATATTCCCACTCGTAGGTAGGAATTGAACACTGAGAACACTTGGACACAGGAAGGGGAACATCACACACTGGGGCCTGTCGTGGGGTGGGGGAAGGGGGAAGGGATAGCATTAGGAGACATATCTAATGTAAATGACGAGTTAATGGGTACAGCACACCAGCATGGCACATGTATACATATGTAACAAACCTGCACGTTGTGCACATGTGCCCTAGAACTTAAAGTATAATAATAAAAGAAATGAAGAAAAAAAATTAAAAAATAAAAAATTAGGTTATCTTTTATTGTTGAATTGTATTCTTTGTATATGTTGGATACTAAACCCTTATCAGATACATAATTTACAAATGTTTCCTCCAATTCTTTGGGTCATCTTTTCACTTTCTTGATACAGTGTTCTTTCAAACACAGAAATTTTACATTTTGATAAAGTCTAATTTATCTATTTTTTTTTTTGCTTGTGCTTTTGGTATTACACCTAAGAAACCATTGCCTAATTCAAGGTCACAAAGATTTACACCTGTTTTCTTCAAAGAGTTTTGTAGTTTTACATTTTACATTTGGGTCTTTGATCCATTTTGAGATCGTTTTTGTGTATGCCGTGGGATAGGGGTTCAAGTTAATTCTTTGCTGTGGCTGTCCAGTTGTCTCAGCACCATTTCATGAAAAACGATTTGTTCTCCATTGAATTGTCTTGGTGTGCTTGTCAAATAATTGTGATTTTAATTTGCAATTTCCTAATTACTAATGAGTTTGACAACTTTTTTCTATGTTTACTATCCATTTGGATATCCTTTCTAATGAAATATCTATTTGAGTTTTACCTAGTTTTTAACTCGGTTTTCTGCTTTATTCCCACTGATTTTCTAGGAGTTCTTTATATCTTCTAAACATGAGTCCGATGTTGATTGTATGTGTTGCAAATAGCTTTTCCTGCGCTCTAGCTTGTCTCTTCCCTTTCTTGGTGTCTTTTGATGAACAGAGCTTCGTAAGTGTAAGGTAGTCACATTTATCAGTCTTTTACTTTAGAAATAATGTGTTTGGTGTCTTGCTCAAGAAACATTTTCTTACCTCAAGTTCACAAGTATATCCTCTGTATTATTTTCCATAAGCATTATAGCTTCAACTTTCATATTTTAGGTTTGTAATCTACCTGGAATTGTTTCATTTTGTTTTTCTTTTTTGGATTTGGTATAAGGTAGCAATTTAATTTCTTTCTTTTCTATATGAATATCCAGTCATCTCAGCACCATTTGTTGAAATATGTGTCTTTACCCACTACTGTGCAATATTAGCTTTGTTATAAATCAGGTGTCTTTATATGGATTGGTCTATTTCTGGACTCATATTCACCACTGCTTTTTATTTCCATTTATGTGCCAGCAACACTCCGCCTTATTGTAATAGCTTTCTTTATGTTAGTGTAGAAAGAGAAATGTACGCTAGAGAAAATCTTCCTCCCTTACTTTTCTGTAAGAGTATTTTCCAGCTCTTGTTTTACATCATTACTTCTCTGTGTGTGTCTATATAATTTCATCAGGGATTACTTAACCTTCCCTTCAGTGGAGTTTACCTCTTCCTAGTGGATTCTCACCAAGGCCATTAATAGCAACCAAGGAGTTCCAACCTGGCCAGTCTTATTTTCCAGATATTTTATTCACTGGGACTTTAGGGCTATTTCCCAATCACAGTTAGTGATTAGCCATCCTGATGACTGGGCATGCTGCCAAAATGCCAGAATGAGTCTTTCACCTCTGGTCCTTTGCTTTACAGAAAACTGCAGTAGAAACCTGACCTGATGTCCAATTTTCTGTGACAATTATTATGTAATCAAGCACAAATGGCCAAGCGGAATTCATGCAAAGCCTACTAGAGTAATATTCAGTGGGAAAAACTTACAGAGCCTGGAGTAATACCAGATGCACTTGTCTCCCCATTGCCCATTCTTTCTGTGTTAGTGTATAGAAGTCTAATGGCATTTTCATACTGAGACAGGTCTTACATCCTTGGGCTTTATAGTTTTTAAACTGCATTAAGTACAGAAGCTCCAGCTACTCACTGTTGTGATCAGGTGGCATACAAGAGCAGCATAATGTGGCATAGTTTTGGTGTAAGCCCAATTTTGACAACCTAGCATAAATTTTGAGGGGAAGTAGCCCTTCCCTGGTATAATCAGAGGCTGTGACCCAGATCTTACAGGTATATGACATGGCATGCCAGTAGCAGGAATCTCTGTCACCTTTCACGGTTAAGGAAGTATTTAATATCAGCCCTTCCCTTGGCATGATGAAAAGTCTGGTGTATTTGCTGTATTTTTTAAAAAAGATATCCCTTATCAAGTTATAAGTTATTTTTAATCCTAGTTTATTGATTTTTTTATGATGAATAGATTTTTTAAAATTTTATCATGCTTTTCCTGCCATAATGGAATCATAAGATTTTTCTTCTTTATTATTATAATATTGTTTAATTTTAATCTGTTCATATTATTTTCTAGTTTTGTAGTACCTTGAGAAATTTGGATTCTTACATTCATAAAAATAGGTTATAGATGGGGTAAAGGCTTAAATAAACAGAACCTCAAATTTTCATCTAGTTAAAACTAAACATAAGAAAAAAACAATATTTTGATAGGAAAAATAATAGAAAATATTGATAGTTTTTGCAACAAAAATTTAACATCTTTTATGATTAAAAAACACATACAGTTAGACAAAAATAGACTGAGAGAAAAATATTTGCTACACATATATTCACTACTCAGGGAGGACTAGTATCCAAATATATAAAGAACTGCTACAAATCAGGAGGAAAGATATCCTGATGGAAAAAATTGGGATTAACAGACAGCTCCAGATGAGGAAATGAACCTGCCAATAAACAAAAAGAAGCACCACCTCACTATTGATTAGAGAAATACAGACTAAAACAAGATGATATGATTTTTTCATCTATCAGGTTGGCAAAATTTTAAATATTTTGTAGTATCTAATGTTGTCTAGAACATGGGTATTCTCATACCACATTGCTGAGAGTATAAATTGGTAGAAATACTTTGTAAGGTAATTTGGTAGGGTCTATTAAAAAGTAAACATGGCCAGGTACAGTGGCACACACCTGTAGTTCCAGCTACTGGAGAGGCTGAAGTGGAAGGATTGCATGAGGCCAGGAGTTCAAAACTAGCCTGGTCAACATAGCAAGACCCTGTCTCTAAATTTTTTTTTTTTTTAAGTTAGCCAGGTGTGGTGGTGAGCACCTATAGTCCCAGCTACTTGGGAGTCTAAGGTGTATCACTGAAGGCCTTCGAGGTTGCAGTGAGCTGTGATCATGCCTGTAAACTGCTACTGCACTCTAGCCTGGGTGACATAGTGAGACCTGACTCTTACAAAAAAGGGGGTAAACCTGTACAGTGTGTGGGATCCAGCAGTTTCTCCCCTGCATATCTGCTGCAGAGAAGCACTTGTATACTTTCACAAGGAAATGTATACCAAGATTTCAATTCCAGTATTACTTATAATACCAAAATATTGAGAGATGTCTTTAACATCCATTGAATTAACGATTGGACAAAATAGTTGTATTATGGGATGTTATAAAATATTTAATCAGGAATTATTGTTTCATGAAAAAAATGTGAAGTAAATATGCAGCCAATGCCATTTCTATAAAAGAAAAAAACTGCACACTGAATATAGTTTCTCCCTGTTTGTATATGTGTGTGGCGGGGGGTAATTATTTTTTTAAAGATCGGTAAAGATAAATAACAAATTCTCATTATAGTGATTGTCTTTAGGGAGCACAGAGGAGAGGACTGCATTGGGGAGGATTGTCAAAGAGGACTGTCCCCATGTTCTAAATTTTAAAAGAGGAATTTAAATTTAAAAATGTAAAGGTGATTATTGTGCAATTAAAATTTTTATTCAAAAGCGAGTATTATATTTTTATTTGCATTTAATGTTAACAGAATGATTTTTGTAATAACAATATCCAGTTGGATATTGGAAAGCATTTTAGGACTATAGAGAATAGAGCCGTCTGTTACTTTCTTGAATAGTGTTTTTCTTTTTTTCTTTTTTTTTTTTGAGATGGAGTCTCACTGTGTCGCCCAGGCTGGAGTGCAGTGGCGCTATCTTGGCCCACTGCAGCCTCTACCTCCCGGGTTCCAGCAATTCTCCTTCCTCAGCCTCCCGGGAAGCTGGGATTACAGGCATGCACCACCATGCCTGGCTAATTTTTGTATTTTCAGTAGAGACGGAGTTTCAATCGTGTCGGTCAGGCTGTCTCAAACTCCTGACCTCAGGCGATCTGCCTGCCTTGGACTCCCAAAGTGCTAGGTTTACACGCATGAGCCACCACGCCCAGCCAAATCGTATTTTTTAATATAGTAGAATTTATGATGGGTTAATATTAAAGTATAGGAATTATACGTAATTTATAAACTGTTAAAATGCAAGAGTTTTGTGGTACTGTTAAGAGTGTTGGCTAATAACTATGGTTCTCATCAATCATAGTTTGTTGATTGGAATTGAATGAAGTTACTTTTGGTGCCACTTACAGATAGGAAGGAAAAGATTCATATTTAGGATGCTGTAAATACTTATTTTTAAAAAAAATTTCCCGTAAGTTAGCCAGGTGTGGTGGCTCACGCCTGTAATCCCAGCACTTTGGGAGGCTGAGGCGGGCAGATCACGAGGTCAGATGGAGACCATCCTGCCTTACATGGTGAAACCCAGTCTCTACTAAAAATACGAAAAATTAGCCGGGTGTGGTGGCAGGCGCCTGTAGTCCCAGCTACTCGGGAGGTTGAGGCAGGAGAATGGCATGAACCCGGGAGGCAGAGCTTGCAGTGAGCCAAGATAGCGCCACTGTACTCCAGCCTGGGTGACACAGTGAGACTCTGTCTCCAAAAAAGGGTTTTTTTCCCATAAGTTGTTGCGGTACAGGTGGTATTTGGTTACATGAATAAGTTCTTTAGTGGTGATTTGTGAGATGTTGGTGCACCCATCACCCGAGCAGTATACACTCCACCATATTTGAAGCCTTTTATCTCTTGCCCACTTCCCACCCTTCCCCCAAGTGCCCAAAGTCCATTGTATCATTCTTATGCCTTTGAGTCCTCATAGCTTAGCTCCTAATTTAAGTGAGAACATACAATGTTTGGTTTTCAATTCCTGAATTACTTCACTTAGAATAATAGTCTCCAGTCTCATCCAGGTCACTGTGAATGCTATTAATTCATTCCTTTTTTATGGTTGAGTAATATCCCATCATATAAATATACCACAGTTTCCTTATCCACTTGTTGATTGATGGGCATTTGGGTTGGTTCCATGGTTTTGCAATTGCAAATTGTGCTGCTATAAACATGCGTGTGAAGCATCTTTTTCATATAATGACATATTTTCCTCTGGATAGATACTGCGTAGTGGGATTGCTGGATCAAATGGTAGTTCTACTTTTAGTTCTTTAAGGAATCTCCACATTGTTTTCTATAGTGGTTGTACCAATTTACATTCCCACCAACAGTGTAGCAGTATTCCCTGTTCACTGCATCCATGCCAACATCTACTGTTTTTTGATGTTTTTGATTATGGCCATTCTTGCAGGAGTAAGGTGGTATCACATTGTGATTTTGATTTGCATTTCCCTGATCATTAGTGATGTTGAGCATTTTTTAAATGTTTGTTGTCCATTTGTATATCTTCTTTTGAGAATTGTCTATTCAGTTCCTTAGCCAACTTTTTGATGGAATTGGTTTTTTTTTTTCTTACTGATTTGTTAGTTTGTTGTAGATTCTGGATATTAGTCCTTTGTCAGATGTATAGATTATGAAGATTTTCTCCCACTCTGCGGGGTTGTCTGTTTACTCTGCTGTTCCTTTTGCCATGCAAAAGCTCTTTAGTTTAGTAAAGTCCCAAGTATTTAATCTCTGTTTTTATTGCATTTGCTTTTGGGTTCTTGGGCATTAAATCCTTGCCTAAGCCAGTGTGTAGAAGGGTTTTTCCAATGTTATCTTCTAGAGTTTTTATAGTTTCAGGTCTTAGATTTAAGTCCTTATCCATCTTGAGTTGATTTTTGTATAAGGTGAGAGATAAGGATCCAGTTTTATTCTCCTACATGTGGCTAGCCAGTTATCCCAGCAACATTAGTTGAAATGGGTGTCCTTTCTCAACTTTGTATTTTTGTTTGCTTTGTCAAAGATCAGTTGACTGTAAGTATTTGAGTATATTTCTGGGTTCTGTATTCTGTTCCATTGGTCTATGCACCTGTTTTTATACCAGTACCGTGCTGTTTGGTGACTGTGACCTTATAGTATAATTTGAAATCAGGTAATGTGATGCCTCCGGATTTGTTCTTTTTGCTTAGTCTTGCTTTGGCTATGGGCTCTTTTTTGGTTCCATATGAATTTTAGAATTGTTTTTTTCTAGTTCTGTGAAGAATGATGGTGGTATTTTGATGGTTTTGATGGGGATTGCATTGAATTTGTAGATTGCTTTTGACAATATGGCCATTTTCACAGTATTGATTCTACCCGTCCATGAGCATGGGATGTGTTTCCATTTGTTTGTGTCATGTGTGATTTCTTTCAGCAGTGTTTTGTAGTTTTCCATGTAGAGGTCTTTCAACTCCTTGGTTAGATATATCCCTAAGTATTTTATTTTCTTTGCAGCTATTGTAAAAGGGGTTGAGTTCTTGATTTGATTCTCTGCTTGGTTGCTATTGGTGTATAGAAGAGCTACTAATTTGTGAACATTAATCTTACATTCGGAAACTTTGCTGAATTCCTTTATCAGTTCTAAGAGATTTCTGGAGGAGTCTTTAGGGTTTTCAAGGTAAATTATCATATTGTCAGCAAACAGTGACAGTTTGACTTCGTCTTTATCAATTTGGATGCCCTTTATTTTCTTGGGCATCCTTGTCTGATTGCTCTGGCTACAACTTCTGTGTTGAAGAGGCGTGGTGAGAGTGGGCATCGTTGTCTTGTTCCAGTTCTCAGAGGGAATGCTTTCAACTTTTCTCCGTTCAGTATTATGTTGACTGTGGGTTTGTTGTAGATGGCTTTTGTTACATTGAGGTATGTCCCTTGTATACCAATTTTGCTGAGAGTTTTAATCATAAACGGATGATGGATTTTGTCAAATGCTTTTTCTGCATCTATTGTGATGATCATATAATTTTTGTTTTAAATTCTGTTTATGTGGTGTATCACATTTATTGACTTGTGTATGTTAAGCCATCCCTGCATCCCTGGTATGAAACCCACTTGATCATGGTGGATTATCCTTTTGATATATTGTTGGATTCGGTTAGCTAGTATTTTGTTAAGGATTTTAGCATCTGTGTTCTTTAAGGATATCAGTATGTAGTTTTCTTTTTTTGTTATGTCCTTTCCTGGTTTTGGTATTAGGGCGATGCTGGCTTCATAGAATGAATTAGGGAGGGTTCCTTCTTTCTCTGTCTTGTGGAATAGTTTCAAAAGGATTAGGACCAATTCTTCTTTGAATGTCTGGTAGAATTCTTCTGTGAATCCGTCTGGTCCTGGACATTTTTTTTTTTTTTAGATGGAGTCTCACTCTGTTGCCAGGCTGGAGTGCAGTGGTGCAATCTTGGCTCTCGGCAACCTCCGCCTCCCAGGGGTTCAAGCGATTCCCCTGCCTCAGCCTCCCAAGTAGCTGGGACTACAGGTGTGTGCTACCATGCCTGGCTAATTTTTTGTATTTTAGTAGAGACGAGGCTTCACCATGTTGGCCAGGATGGTCTCGATCTCCTGAACTCATGATCTGCCCGCCTCAGTTTCCCAAAATGCTGGGATTACAGGTATGAGCCACTGTGCCGGACCTGGACTTTTTTTTTTGTTGGTAATTTTTAAATTACCATTTCAGTCTTGCTGCTTGTTATTGGTCTATTCAGGGGATCTAATTCCTCCTGATTTAAGCTAGGAGAGTTATATTTTTCCAGGAATTTATTCATCTCTTCTAAGTTTTCTAGTTTATGTGTGTAAAGGTGTTCATTGTAGCCTTGAATGATCATTTGTATTTCAGTGGTGTCAGTTGTAATATCTTCTGTTTTCTTAATGAGGTTATTTGGATTTTCTCTCTTCTTTTCTTGGTTAATCTTACTAATGGTCTGTCAATTTTATTTATCTTTTCAAAGAACCAGCTTTTTGTTTTTACTTACCTTTGGTGTTTTTTGTTTGTTTGTTTGTTTCAATTTCATTTAGTTCTGCTCTGATCTTAGTTATTTCCTTTCTTCTGCTAGGTTTGGGTTTGGTTTGTTCTTGTTTTTCTAGATCCTTGAGGTGTATCCTTAGAATGTCAGTTTGTGCTCTTTCAGTCTTTTTGATATAGGCACTTGAACTTTTTGAGCTTTTGAACTTTTGAGCTTTTGATGTAGGGCTATGAACTTTCCTCTTAGCATTGCCTTTGCTGTATTCCAGAGGTTCTGATAGGTTGTGTCATTGTTTTTCAGTTCGAAGAATTCTTTGATTTCCATCTTGATTTTGTTTTTGACCCAGTGCTTATTCCGGAGCAGGTTATTTAATTTCCATGTATTTGCATGGTTTTGAAGGTTCCTTCTGGAGTTGACTTCCAGTTTTATTTCACTGTGGTCTCAGAAAGTTCTTGATATAATATCAATTTTCTTAAATTGATTGAGGCTCGTTTTATGGCCTTGTCATATGGCCTATCTTGGAGAAAGTTCCATACGCTGTTGAATAGAATGTGTATTCTGAGGTTGTTGGATGATATATTCTGTATATTTGTTAAGTCCATTTGTTCCAAGGTATAGTTTAAATCCATTATTTCTTTGTTAACTTTCTGTCTTGATGACCTGTCTAGTGCTCTCAGTGGAGTATTGAAGTCCTCCAGTGTTATATTGTGTTGCCGTCTATCTCATTTCTTAGGTCTAGTAATAATTGTTTTATAAATTTGAGAGCTCTAGTATTAGGTGGCTATATGTTTAGGATTGTGGTATTTTCCTGTTGGACAAGGGTTTTTACCATTATCTAATATACCTCTTTGTCTCTTTTAACTACTGTTGCTTTAAAGTTTGTTTTGTCTGATGTAAGAATAGCTACCCTGCTCGCTTTTGGTGTCAATTTGCATGAAATGCCTTTTTCCACCCCTTTGCTTTATGTGAGTCTTTATGTGTTAGATGAGTCTCCTGAAGGCAGCAGATAGTTGGTTGGTGAGTTGTTATCCGTTCTGCAGTTCTGTATCTTTTAAGTGGAGCATTTAGGCTATTTACATTCAATGTTAGTATTGAGATGTGAGGTACTGTTGCATTCATCATGCTATTTGTTGCCTGTGTATTTTTTTTTATTTGTTTTTTTTGTTTTTGCTTTTTAACTTGTATTTTTGTTTTATAGGTCCTGTGTGACTTATGCTTTAAAGAGGTTCTGTTTTGATGTGTTTCCAGGATTTGTTTCAAGATTTAGGGCTCTTTTTAGTAGTTCTTGTGGTGGTGGCTTGGTAATGGCAAATTCTCTCAGCATTTTTTTGTCTGAACAAGGCTGTATCTTTCCTTTATATATGATGCTTAGTTTTGCTGGATACAGAGTTCTTGGCTAGTAATTGTTTTGTTTGAGGAGACTGAAGATAGGGCCTGATCCCTTTTAGCTTGTAGGGTTTCTGCTGATAAATCTATTGTTAATCTGATAGGTTTTCCTTGATAGGTAACCTGGTGCTTCTGTCTCACAGCTCTTAAGATTCTTTCCTTTGTCTTAACTTTAGATAGCCTGATGACAGTGTGCCTAGGTGATGATCTTTTTGCAATGAATTTCCCAGGTGTTCTTTGTGCTTCTTGTATTTGGATGTCTAGGTCTCTTGCAAGGCCGGGTAAGTTTTCCTTAATTATTCCCCCAAATGTGTTTTCCAAACTTCTAGATTTCTCTTCTTCCTCAGGAACATTGATTATTCTTAGGTTTGGTCGTTTAACACAATCCCAGACTTCTTGGAGTCTTTGTTCATATTTTCTTATCCTTTTTCTTTGTCTTTGTTGGATTGGGTTAATTCGAAGGCCTTGTCTTTGAGTTCTGAATTTCTTTCTTCTACTTGTTCAATTCTATTGCTGAGATTTCCAGAGCATTTTGCATTTCTATAAGTGTATCCAGTGCTTCCTGAATTTTTGATTGTTTTTTCTGTAAGCAATCTATTTACTTGAATGTTTCTCCCTTCACTTCTTGTATCATTTTTTGGATTTCCTTGCATTGGGCTTCCCCTTTCTCTTGTACCTCTCTGATTAGCTTAATAACTAACCTCCTGAATTCTTTTACAGGTAAATCAAGGATTTCTTCTTGGCTTATATCCAGTGCTGGTGAACTAGTGTGATTTTCTGGGGGATGTTAAAGAGCCTTGTTTTGTCATATTACCAGAGTTGGTTTTCTGGTTCCTTCTCATTTGGATAGGCTCTGTCAGAGGGAAGGTCTAAGGCGGGGAAGGCTGTTGTTCTGATTCTTTTGTCTCATGGGGTGTTCCTTGAATGTAGTGCACTCCACCTTTTCCTGTGGATGTGGCTTCCTATGAGCCAAACTGCAGTAATTGTTGTCTGTCTTCTGGGTCTAGCCACCCAGCAAGTCTACCTGGCTCCAGGCTGGTACCAGGGATTGTCTGCAGAGTCCTGTGATGTGAACTCCCGACCTCAGGTGATCCGCCTGCCTCAGAACTTCCAAAGTGCTGGGATTACAGGCATGAGCCACTGCACCTGGCCTCACTTCTTTAACTTTATGCTCTTTCACTTAATATAATATTTTTGAGGTTCACTGTGTTGTAGCATGCATCAGTACTTCATTCCTTTTTGTGACTGAATACTCTTCCATGGTATGGCTAGACCAGATTTTGTTTACTTGTTCATTAATTGATAGGCATTTGGTTTTTTCCCCATTTTTATCTATTATGAATAATGCTGCTGTGAACATTCATATACAAAGCTTTATATGTACATATATTTTTCCATTCTCTTGCAAAGATTTCTATAAATAGAGTAACTGGGTCATATAAGTTTATGTTTAATTTTTAAAAAATTTTTTTATTATACTTTAAGTTCTAGGGTACTTTTAAAGAAATTGCCAAACTGTTTTCCAGAATAGCCATACCATTTCTATTATGTATGAGAATTTCGATTTTCTGTGTCTTCACCAACACACTTATACATTGCTGGTGTGAGTGTAAATTAGTTCAACCATTGTGGTTGAACTTACCTATGTAACATATACCATTACCTATGTAACAAACCTTTACATGTACCCCTGAACCTAAAATTAAAAGTTTTTAAAAAATCACACATGGGTGTTAGATTTTGTCAATTGATTTTTATTCATCTATGAAGATGGTTATGTGGTTTTTATCCTTTATATTATTAATGTGTGTTAGATTTTGTCAGTTGATTTTTATTCATCTATGAAGATGATTATGTGGTTTTTGTCCTTTATATTATTAATGTAGTATATAATGTGATTTTCTGATGTTAAACCACCTTTACATTCCTGTGATTAATGCCACTTAATTATGTATATAATTCTTTTTACATATTACTGGATTCAGTTTGCTGATATTTTGTTAAGAATTTTTGGTTTTGGTAGAAGGAATACTGTACTGTAGTTGTCTTGTGAAATGTTTGTCATGCTTTTTTATCTGAGTAGTACTAACTTCATAGAATTAGTTGAGTAGTAAATGTTCTTTTCCCATTTATTTTCTGAAAGAGTTTTGAAGAATTGGTATTATTATATCAAATATCTGATAGAATTAACCAGTGAGGCCATCTGGATCTGTGTTTGTTTTTGTGTGTGTGTGTGTGAGGTGTGTTTTTTTTTTTTTTGGAGGTATGGTTTTTAATAATTAACTCATTATAAATTATTTAGATTTTCTGTTTCTTTTTTAGTCAGTTTTAGTAGTTTGGTATTTCTAGGAATTTTTCCATTTCATGTAAGTTATCTAATTTGTTGGCATACAGTTGTTCATAATAGTTCCTCATAATTTTTTTCATTAGTGTCAGCAGTGACGTGTTCCCTTTTTCATCCCTGGTTTTGGTAATTTGTGTCTTTCCTCTTTTTTTCTTGGTTAGTTTAGATGAAGGTTTGTGAATTTTGTTGATCTTTTCAAATAACCAACTTTGGGTGTCACTGATTTTTTTATTATTATTATTTTTCTGTATTCTAGTCAGTTAACCTGTGCTCTAATATTTATTACTTCCTTTCTTCTGCATGCTGCAGGCTTAGTTTACTCTTCCTGATTTCTTCATGTGGAAGCCTAGGTTATTGATTTGAGACCCTTTTTTGTTTTTGGTATAGGTTTCTAAAATAAAATTTTCTCCAAGCATTGCTTTAGTTGAGTCCCATACATTTTGATTTGTTGTGTTTTCATTTTCATTCAGCTTCAAATATTTTCTCATTTCCCATTTGATTTCTTCTTGATCCCTGAGTTACTTGGAAGTGTGGTGTTTACTTTCCAAATATTTAAGGATTTCCCTGGTTTCTTTTCTGTTGTTCATTTATAATTTAATTCAGTTGTGATTGAAAAACATACCTTGTATGATTTCTGTCATTTTAAATGTATTGAGATTTGTGACTTGGTATTTAATTCATTCTTGGAAATGATTAGCACTGAAAAAGAATTTGTATTTTTACAGTTACTGGGTTGAATGTTTTCTATAATCAGTTAGCTTGAGTTGGTTGATCATGTTGTTCCAGTCTTCTATATCCTTGATGATTTTTCTGCTTAGTTGTTTTTATCAATTATTGGGTGGGACTAGACATCTACTACTACTATTTTTATTTTTATTTATTTTATTTCAACAGGCTTTTGAGGAACAGGTTCTGTTTGGTTACATGGATAAGTTCTTTAGAGGTGATTTCTGAGATTTTGGTGTACCCGTCACCCAAGTAGTATACACTATACCCGATGTGTAATCTTTTATGCCTTACTCCCCTCCCTCTCTTCCCCCCAAGTCCTGAAAGTCCATTATATCATTCTTATGCCTTTGCGTGCTCATAGCTTAGCTTCCACTTTTAAGTGAGAACATGCGATGTTTGGTTTTTCTTTCCTGAGTTACTTCACTGAGAATCATGTTCTCCAGTACCGTGCTGTTTTGGTTACTGTAGCCTTGTAGTGTAGTTTGAAGTCAGGTAGCGTGATGCCTCCAGCTTTGTTCTTTTTTGCTTATGATTGTCTTGGGGGCAATGCAGGCTCTCTTTTGGTTCCACATGAACTTTAAAGTACTTTTTTCCAATTCTGTGAAGAAAGTCATTGATAGCTTGATGGGGATGGCATTGAATCTATAAATTACCTTGGGCATTGTGGCCATTTTCACAATATTGATTCTTCCTATCCATGAGCATGGAATGTTCTTCCATTTGTTTGTGTCCTCTTTTATGTCGTTGAGCAGTGGTTTGTAGTTCTCCTTGAAGAGGTCCTTCACATCCCTTGTAAGTTGAATTCTTAGGTACTTTATTCTCTTTGAAGCAATTGTGAATGGGAGTTCACTCATGATTTGGCTCTCTGTTTGTTTTGGGGTATAGGAGTGCTTGTGATTTTTGCACATTGATTTTGTATCCTGAGACTTTGCTGAAGTTGCTTATCAGCTTAAGGAGATTTGGGGTTGAGATGATGGGGTTTTCTAAATATACAATTATGTCATCTGCAGACAGGGACAATTTGACTTCCCCTTTTCTTAATTGAATACCTTTTATTTCTTTCTCCTGCCCAATTGCCCTGGCCAGAACTTCCAACACTATGTTGAATAGGAGTGGTGAGAAAGGGCATCCCTGTCTTGTGCCAGTTTTCAAAGGGAATGCTTCCAGTTTTTGCCGTTTCAGTATGATATTGGCTGTGAGTTTGTCATAAATAGCTCTTATTATTTTGAGATACATCCCATCAATACCTAGTTTATCAAGAGTTTTTAGCATGAAGGGCTGTTGAATTTTGTCGAAGGCCTTTTGTGCATCTATTGAGATAATCATGTGGTTTTTGTCTTTGGTTCCGTTTATATGATGGATCATGTTTATTGGTTTGCATATGTTGAGCCAGCCTTGCATCCCAGGGATGAAGGCAACTTGATCATGATGGATAAGCTTTTTGATGTGTTGCTGGATTCGGTTTGCCAGTGTTTTATTGAGGATTTTTGCATCAATGTTCATCAGGGATATTAATCTAAAATTCTCTTTTTTTTTTGTTGTGTCTCTACCAGGCTTTGGTATCAGGATGACGCTGGCCTCATAAAACGATTTAGGGAGGATTCCCTCTTTTTCTGTTGATTGGAATAGTTTCAGAAGGAATGGTACCAGCTCCTCTTTGTTCCTCTGTAGAATTCAGCTGTGAATCCCTCTGGTTCTGGACTTTTTTTGGTTGGTAGGCTATTAATTACTGCCTCAATTTCAGAGCCTGTTATTGGTCTATTCAGGGATTCAACTTCTTCCTGGTTTAGTCTTGGGAGGGTGTATGTGTCCAGGAATTTATCCATTTCTTCTAGATTTTCTAGTTTATTTGCATAGAGGTGTTTATAGCATGCTCTGATGGTAGTTTTTATTTCTGTGGGATCAGTGGTGATATCAGCTTTATCATTTTTTATTGCATCTATTTGATTCTTCTCTCTTTTCTTCTTTATTAGTCTTGCTAGCAGTCTATCTGTTTTGTTGATCTTTTTGAAAAACCGGCTCCTGGATACCAAAACAGAGATACAGACCAATGGAACAGAACAGAGCCCTCAGAATTAATATAACACATCTACAACCATCTGATCTTTGACAAACCTGACAAAAATAAGAAATGGGGAAAAGTTCCCTACTTAATAAAAGGTGCTGGGAAAACTGGCTAGCCATATGTAGAAAGCTGAAGCTGGATGCCTTCCTTACACCTTATACAAAAATTAATTCAAGATAGATTAAAGACTTAAACGTTAGTCCTAAAACCGTAAAAACCTAGAAGAAAACCTAGGCAATACCATTCAGGACATAGCCATGGGCAAGGACTTCATGACTAAAACACCAAAAGCAATGGCAGCAAAAGCCAAAATTGACAAATGGGATCTAATTAAACTAAAGAGCTCCTGCAGAGCAAAAGAAACTACCATCAGAGTGAACAGGCAACCTACAGAATGGGAGAAAATTTTTGCAATCTACCCGTGTGACAAAGGGCTAATATCCAGAATCTACAAAGAACTTAAACAAATTTACAAGAAAAAACACCATCAAAAAGTGGGCAAAGGATATGAGCAGACACTTCTCAAAAGAAGACATTTATGCAACCAACAGACACATGAAAAAATGCTTATCATCACTGGCCATCAGAGAAACGCAAATCAAAACCACAGTGAGATACCATCTCACGCCATTTAGAATGGCAATCATTAAAAAGTCAGGAAACAACAGGTGCTGGAGAGGATGTAGAGAAATAGGAACACTTTTACACTGTTGATGGGACTGTAAACTAGTTCATCCATTGTGGAAGTCAGTGTGGTGATTCCTCAAGGATCTAGAACTAGAAATACCATTTGACCCAGCCATCCCATTTCTGGGTATATACCCAAAGGATAAAGACACATGCACATGTATGTTTATTGCAGCACTATTTGCAATAGCAAAGACTTGGAACCAACCCAAATGTCCGTGAATGATAGACTGGGTTAAGAAAATGTGGCACATATACACCATGGAATACTATGCAGCCATAAAAAAGGATGAGTTCATGTCCTTTGTAGGGACATGAGTGAATCTGGAAGCCATCATTCAGAGCAAACTATCGCAAGGACAGAAAACCAAACACCGCATGTTCTCACTCATAGTTGGGAATTGAACAATGAGAACACTTGGACACAGGGTGGGGAACATCACACACTGGGGCCTGACATGGGGTTGGGGGAGGGGGGAGGGATAGCATTAGGAATATATCTAATGTAAATGATGAGTTAATGGGTGCAGCACACCAGCATGGCACATGTATGTGTGTAACAAACCTGCACCTTGTGCACATGTACCCTAGAACTTAAAGTATAATAATTAAAAAAAGAAAGAAATTTATAACACACACACATACAAAGAATAATGGTCTCCAACTGCATCCTGGTTGCTGCAAATGCCATTATTTCTTTCCTTTTAATGGCTGAGGAGAGAGAGAGAGTGCACATTTTCTTTATTCACTATTGATTGATGGGCACTTGGGCTGGTTCCATATTTTTGCAATTGTGAATTGTGCTGCTATAAACATGCGTGTGCAAGTGCCTTTTTCATATAATGACTTTTTTTCCTCTGGGTAAATACCCAGTAGTGGGTTTGCTGGATAATGGTAAATCTACTTTTAGTTAAGTAATCGCCACACTGTTTTCCATAGTGGTTGTACTAGTTCACATTCCCACCAGCAGTGTAGAAGTGTTCCCTTTTCACCACATCCATGCCAACATCTATCTTTTTATTTTTAAATTATGGCCATTCTTGCAGGAGTAAGGTGGTGTCACGTTGTGGTTTTAATTTGCATTTCCCTGATCATTAGTGATGTTGAGCATTTTTTTCATATGTTTGTTGACCATTTGTATATCTTCTTTTAAGAATTGTCTATTCATGTCCTTAACACATTTTTTTGATGGGATTGTTTGTTTTTTTTCTTGCTGATTTGTTTTAGGTCCTTGTAGGTTCTGGATATCAGTCCTTTATCAGATGCATAGTTTGCAAAGCTTTTCTCCCACTCTGTGAGTTGTCTGTTTACTATGCTGATTATTTCTTTTGCTATACAGAAGCTTTTTAGTTTAATTAAATCCCATCTATTTATCTTTGCTTTTCTTGCATTTGCTTTTGGGTTCTTGGTCATGAAGTCTTTGCCTAAGCAAATGTGTAGAAGGGTTTTTCCAGTGTTATCTTTTAGAAATTTAATGGTTTCAGGTCTTAGATTTAAGTCTTTGATCCATCTTGAGTTGATTTTTATATAAGGTGAGAGATGAGGATCCAGTTTCATTCTCCTACGTGTGGCTAGCCAATTATTCCAGCATCATTTGTTGAATAGGGTGTCCTTTCCACACTTTATGTTTTGTTTTCTTTGTCGAAGATCAGTTGGCTGTAAATATTTGGGTTTATTTCTGGGTTCTCTATTCTTTTACGTTGGTCTGTTTGCCTATTTTTGTACCAGTGCCATGCTGTTGTGGTGACTGTGGCTTTATAGTATAGTTTGAAGTCAGGTAATGTGGTGTCTCCAGATTTGTTCTTTTTGCTTAGTCTTGCTTTGGCTATGTGGGCTCTGTTTTGGTTCCATATGAATTTTAAGATATTTTTGTGTGTGGTTCTGTGAAGAATGATGGTGGTATTTTTTTTTTTTTTTTTGGAGACAGAGTCTCGCTCTGTCGCCCAGGCTGGAGTGCAGTGGCCAGATCTCAGCTCACTGCAAGCTCCGCCTCCCGGGTTTACGCCATTCTCCTGCCTCAGCCTCCCGAGTAGCTGGGACTACAGGCGCCCGCCACCTCGCCCGGCTAGTTTTTTTTGTATTTTTTAGTAGAGACGGGGTTTCGCCGTGTTAGCCAGGATGGTCTCGATCTCCTGACCTCGTGATCCGCCTGTCTCGGCCTCCCAAAGTGCTGGGATTACAGGCTTGAGCCACCGCGCCCGGCCGATGGTGGTATTTTGATGGAAATTACATTGAATTTGTAGATTGCTTTTGGCAGTGTGACCATTTTCACAATATTCTTCTCATCCATGAGCATCGGAGGTGTTTTCATTTGTTTGTGTCATGTATGATTTCTTTCAGCAGTATTTTGTAGTTTTCTTTGTAGAGGTCTTTCACCTCCTTGGTTAGGTATATTCCTAAGTATTTTATTTTATTGCAGCTGCTGTAAAAGGGGTTGAGTTCTTGATATGATTCTCTGCTTGCTCACTGTTGCTGTATAGCTGTGCTACTGATTTGTGTACATTGATTTTGTAACCTGAAAATACTGAATTCATTTATCAGATCTAGGAGCTTTTTGGATGAGTTTTTAGGGTTTTCTAGGTAGACAATCATATCATCAGTGAACAGCAACAGTTTAATTTCCTCTTTACCAATTTGGATGCCCTTTATTTCTTTCTCTTGTCTGATTGCTCTGGCTAGGACTTCCAGCACTATGTTGAATAGAAGTGATGAAAGTGGGCATCCTTGTCTTGTTCCAGTTCTCGGGAATGCTTTCAGCTTTTTCCTATTTAGTATAATGCCGACTATGGGTTTGTCATAGATGGATTTTATTACTTTAAGGTACATCCCCTCTGTGCTGATTTTGCTAAGGGTTTTAATCATAAAGATATGCTGGATTTTGTCGAATGCTTTTTGGGAACCATTGAGATGATGATGTGATTTTTGTTTTTAATTCTGTTTATGTGGTGTATCACATTTATAGACATGTGTATGTTAAACCATCCCTGCATCCCTGATATGAAACCCACTTGGTCATGGTGGATTATCTTTTTGATATGCTGTTGAATTTGGTTAGCTATATTTTGTTGAGGATTTTTGCATCTGTGTTCATCAGGGATATTGGTCTGTAGTTTTCTGTTTTTGTTAAGACCTTTCCTGGTTTCGGTATTAGGGTTATACTGGCTTCTTAGAATCATTTAGGGATGATTCACTCTTTCTCTATCTTTTGGAATAGTTTCAATAGAATTGGTACCAATTATTCTTTGAATGTCTGATATAATTCAGCTGTGAGTTTATCTGGTCCTGGACTTTTTTTTATTGGCAACTTTTTTATACCATTTAATCTCGCTGCTTGTTATTGGTCTGTTCAGAGTTTCCATTTCCTCCTGGTTTAATCTAGGAGGGTTTGTATATTTCCAGGGATTTATCCATCACCTCTAGATTTTCCAGTTTGTATGTATAAAGGTGTTCATAGTAGCCTTGAATGATCTTTTGTATTTCTGTAGTATTGGTTTTAGTATCCCCCGACTCCTTTTTAATTGAGCTTACTTGGATCTTCTCTCTTCTTGGTTAATCTTGCTAATGGTCTATCAATTTTGTTTATCTTCTAAGAACTAGCTTTTTGTTTCATATCTCTTTTGTATTTTTGTTGTTGTTGTTTCAGTTTCATTTAATTGTGCTCTGATCTTGGTTCTTTTCTCTTGCTGAGTTTAGGTTTGGTTTGTTCTTGTTTCTCTAGTTACTGGAGGTTTGACCTTAGATTATCTGCTTGTACTCTTTCAGACTTTTTGATGTAGGCATTTAGTAGTATGAACTTTTGTCTTTGCACCTTTTTTGCTGTATCTCAGAGGTCTGTATACACTATTATTGTTCAGTTCAAAGGATTTTTTTTTTTTTTTTTTTTTTTTTTTTGAGACGGAGTCTCGCTGTGTCGCCCAGGCTGGAGTGCAGTGGCCGGATGTCAGCTCATTGCAAGCTCCGCCTCCCGGGTTTTTACGCCATTCTCCTGCCTCAGCCTCCCGAGTAGCTGGGACTACAGGCGCCCACCACCTCGCCCGGCTAGTTTTTTGTATTTTTTTTTAGTAGAGACGGGGTTTCACCGTGTTAGCCAGGATGGTCTCGAACTCCTGACCTCGTGATCCGCCCGTCTCGGCCTCCCAATCAAAGGATTTTTAAATTTCCATCTTGATTTCATTGATGACCCAACAAACATTCAGGAGCAGATTATTTAATTTCCATGTATTTGCATAGTTTTCAAGGTTCCTTTTGGAGTTTATTCGGCTGTGGTCTGGGAGAGTACTTGGTACAATTTTGACTTTCTTAAATTTATTGAGACTTGTTTTGTGGCCTGTCATATAGTTTATCTTGGAGAATGTTCCATGTGCTAATGAATAGAATGTATATTCTGCAGTTGTTGGGTAGAATGTTCTGTAAATATCTGTTAAGTTAATTTGTTCTAGGGTGTAGTTTAAGTCAATTGTTTCTTTGTTGACTTTCTGTCTTGATGACCTGTCTAGTGCTGTCAGTGGAATATTGAAGTCCCCTACTATTATTGTGTTGCCGTCTGTCTCATTTCTTAGGTCTAGTAGTAATTGTTTTATAAATTTGGGAGCTCCAGTGTTAGGTGCATATATATTTAGGATCGTGATATTTTCCTGTTGGACTAGTGCTTTTAACATTATATAAGGTCCCTCTTTGCTTTTTAAACTGTTATTGCTTTAAAGTCCGTTTTGTCTGATATAATAGCTACTCCTGCTCACTTTTGGTGTCTGTTTGCATGGAATACCTTTTTCCACCCCTTTACCTTAAGTTTATGTGAGTCCTTATGTGTTAGGTGAGTCTCTTTAAGACAGCAGACTTGGTTGGTGGATTCTCTTTTTTTTTTTGAGACAGAGTTTCACTCTTGTTGCCCAGGCCGGAGTGCAATAGCACTATCTCAGCTCACCACAACCTCCGTCTCCCGGGTTCAAGTGATTCTCCTGTGTCAACCTCCCGAGTAGCTGGGACTACAGGCGCCCACCACCATGCCCAGCTAATTTTTGTATTTTTAGTATAGACGAGGTTTCACCATGTTGGCCAGGCTGTTCTCAAACTCCTGACCTTGTGATATGCCCGCTTCGGCCTCCCAAAGTGCTGGGATTACAGGCGTGAGCCACTACACCCGGCCCTTTTACATTCAGTGTTATTACTGAGATGTGAGTGAGGTACTATTCTATTCATCATGCTGGTTGTACCTTGTTTTTTTATTTTTCATTGTGTTATTGTTTTATAGACCCTGTGAGATTTTTTTCTTTAAGGAGATTCTATTTTGGTGTATTTCAAGGTTTTGTTTCAAGATTTAGAATTCCTTTTAGCAGTTCTTGTAGTGCTGACTTGGTAATGGTGAATTCTCTCAGCATCTGTTTGTCTGAAAAAAACTTTATCTTTCCTTCATTTATGAAGCTTAGTTTCACTGGATACAAAATTCTTCGCGATAATTATTTTGTTTAAGGAGGCTATCGATAGGACTCCAGTCCCTTCTAGTTTGTAGGGTTTCTGCTGAGAAATCTGCTGTTAATCTGGTAGGTTTTTCTTTATAGCTTACCTGATGCTTGTGCCTCACAGCTCTTAAGATTCTTTCCTTCATCTTGATTTTAAATAATGTGATGACTAAGTGCCTAGGTGATTATCTTTTTGTGATGAATTTTCCGGGTGTTCTTTGAGCTTCTTGTGTTTGGATGTCTAGGTCTTTTGCAAGGCCAGGCAAGTTTTCATTAATTATTCCTTCAAATAAGTTTTCCAAACTTTTAGATTTATCTTCTTCTTTGGGAACACCAGTTATTCTTAGGTTTGGTCATTTAGCATAATCCCAAACTTCTTGGAGGCTTTGTGCATTTGTTTTGTTGTGTGTTTTTTTTTTTAATTCTTTTTTCCTTGTCCTTGTTGGATTGGGTTAATTTGAAAGTCTTGTCTTTGAGCTCTGAAGTTTTTTTCTTCTACTTGTTCGATTCTGTTATTGAAACTTTCCAGTGTATTTGTCATTTCTGTAAATGTGTCTTTCATTTCCAGAAGTTGTGAAGGGAGTGAAGAGGACTCTGTGAGGGTCCTTGGTTGTAGTTTTGTTTAGTGTCCTGGTTTTCTTGAATGCTGGTTGTACTAGCAGTAAGGTTGTCATGTGTACTGACTCTGGACCTCTGGGTAGCCAGGATGTTATAGGCGGTTGAATTAGCTGTTTTCTGTTTTCTTGGGTCATGGTTGTTCTTTTATTAGTTGCTGCAGTGGCTTGAATTGATTGGCCTCCAGCCAGGAGGTGGCGCTTTCAAGAGAGCATCAGCTGCAGTAGTATAGGGGGGATACAAGCTTGCTCTGAGGTCACTTGGATACATATTTGGGTTTCTCAAGGAATGGCTGGGGCCATAGAGCTCCCAAGAGATTATGCTTTTTGTCTTCAGCTACCAGGGCAGGTAGGGAAAGACCATCAGCAGGGGGCAGGGTTAGGCATATCTGAGCTCAGACTGTCCTTGTGTGGGGCTTGCTGCAGCTGGTGTGGGAGATGGGGGTATGGTTCTCAGGCCCATGGAGTTATGTTCCCAGGGGGATTATGGTGCTTCTGCTGCAACATACAGGTTACCGTGAAAGTGGGGGAAAGCTGCCAGTGACAGGTCTAACCCAGCTACCACACAGCCAACAAGGCCAGTCTCTTTCCCACCGTGCCCCACTAATACCATCGAGTTTATATCCAGGCAGCTGTGAGCAGAGTTGAGATCTTGTCCCTCAACGATTATTTTTATTTATTTATTTTGAGACAGAGTCTTGCTCTGTTGCCCAAACTGGAGTGCAGTGGTGCGATCTCAGCTCACTGCAACCTCCACCTCCCAGGTTCAAGCAATTCTCTTGCCTCTGCCTCCCGAGTAGCTGGGATTACAGGCACTTGCCACCATGCCTGGCTAATTTTTGTATTTTTAGTAGAGACAGGGTTTCGCCATGTTGGCCAGGCTGGTCTCGAGCACCTGACCTCAGGTGATCTGCCTGCCTTGCCTCCCAAAGTGCCAGGATTACAGTTGTGAGCCACAGCTCTCGGCATATTATTTTTAGATTATATATTTCTCTTTCCTTTTGTCAAGTTTTGCTTTATGTATTTTGTGGTTCTATCGCATGAGTTATCATTGTTAAATCTTCCTGATGCATTCATCTCTTTAACATTGTGAAATGTCTCTCCTTGTTGCATAACATTTTTGTCTTAAACTCTTGTCTGCTATTAATATAGGTGTTCATGATCTCTTACAGTTTTGTTTGCATGGCATACATTTTCCTGTCTTTTTAATTTCATCCTATCTGTGTCTTTGAATCTAAAGTGTGTCTGTTAGACATCATGTAGTTGGATCTTGCTTTTTAAACCTGTCTAGCAGTTTGTCTTTTAGTTGGAGTATTTAGACCATTCAAATTTAACATAATTATTGTTGGGTTTACCTTTGCCATTTGGCTATTTGTTCTGTGTAAATCTCCTGTCTTTTTTGTTTCTCTCTTCTTCTTTGATTGCGTTTGAGTTAAAAAATGTTTAGTATATCATTTTAATACCTTCATCAATAATTTAACTTTTAAAAAAAGTTTTTTCATAATTTCTAGGAATGATAGTAAGCATTTTAATTTACCACAATCTACTTCAGATAATACTAACTTAATTTCAGTAAAATTTAAAATCTTTGCTCCAATATAGTTCTGTTCCTTCCCTCCTATTTGCTGTTATTGGCATGTGTATTATCTGTGTATATGTTAAGAACTCGACAATATAGTGTTATAGTTATTGCTTTATACAATTTTATGTTCTTCAAAGTAGTTAAGAAATGAGAAAAATTGTAGAATCTTTCATACCAATTAATATATTTACACTTTCTGATGCTGTTTATTTCTCCCTGATTATTCATGTCACTGTCTACAGTCTTTCAGTCTGTTCTTCTTTTAGTATTTTTACAAAGCAAGTCTGTTAGCAATGAATTTTCTCAGCCTTTGCTTATCTGGGAATGTCATTTTTAGCTTTCATTTTTGGAGGATAGTTTTGTTGGATTATGGAATTCTTGTTTTTTCATTTTAGCACTTTGAATATGACATTTTACTGTCTCTGTCTTCCATTGTTTCAGATGAGAAATCAGCCATTAATCATACTGATTTTTTTCCCTGTACAGTGTGATAAGTAGTTTTTTTCTTGCTGCTGTCAAGATTTTACCTTGATCTTATGTTTTCTTTGTTGTTTATATATTTATTTATTATTATTTTTTTCTTTCCAACTTTTATTTTAGGTTCAGGGGTGCACATGCAGGTTTGTCATACAGGTAAATTGCATGTCATGGGGGTTTGGTGTATAGATTATTTTGTCACTGAGGTGGTGAGCATAGTACCACCCAGTTGGTAGGTTTTTTATCCTCATCCTTCCCCACCCTACACCCTCAAGTGGGCTCCAGTACCTATTGTTCCCTTCTTTGTGCCCATGTGCACTCAATGTTTAGCTCCCCTTATAAGTGAAAACATGCAGTATTTGGTTTTCTGTCCCCATGTTAATTTGCTTAGGATAATGGCCTCCAGCTCCATCCGTGTTGCTGCAATGGACGTAATCTCATTCTTTTTTATGGCTGCATAGTATTCCATGGTGTATATGTACTATATTTTCTTCATCCAGTCCACTGTTAATGGGTATCTAGGTTGATTCCATGTCTTTGCTATTGTGTGTAGTGGTGCAATGAACATATGAGGGCATGTGTCTTTATGGTAGAACTGTTAGTCCAAACTGTACCATTTTGTAAGCCCCCTGTCATTTCACAGACCTTGATCAAAGTGAAACATTCCTTGGGGGACTGGGCCGTGAGAAACATCCTGCCCGACTGCCTGACTTTCTTATCACATTCTGCTGGGAAAAAGTCCAAGGAACATCACTGTCTCATCCTGCCAGATCAAGGACCAAACCGCCTCATCATGGGAACATCTTATCAACATCCTCCCGGGCAGCAAGCCATATCCCTCAGACCCCTCCCTCCCAGGCCTAAAATTGCCCCAGCCTGTAAGGAGAGGTGGGCCCTGGCATTAAGTTGGTGCCCTGCCTCTGCAGATCTTACGCTGCACATAAAACCTGCATTGCTGTAGAGCTGCCAACTCTCTCTCAGTCTTTCTCTAACCCTCGCCTTCACATAAAAACCTAACAAAAGCAATTCATATTCCTTTAGGTTTGTATTTAGTAATGGGATTGCTGGATCAAATGGTAGTTCTGTTTTAAGTTCTTGAGAAATCTCCAAACTGCTTTCCACAGTGGCTGAACTAATTTGCATTCCCAACAGCAGTGTATAAGCATTCTCTTTTATCTGCAACCTCACCAGCATCTGTTATTTTTTGACTTTTTAATAATGGCTATTCTGACTGGTACGAGATGGTATCAAGCATATTAAAAAATGGTCAACATCACTAATCATTAGAGAAATGCAAATCAAAACCACAATGAGATACCATTTCACACCAGTCAGAATGACTATTTTTATGCTTTCAACAGTTTCACTCTGGTGTGTGTATATGTGAATATTTTTGTATTTATTTGGCTTGAGACTTTTTGAGCCTCTTGGGTCCATAAATTAATGGGTTTTTGTTGTTGTTGTTGTTGTTGTTGTTGTTTTAATCAAACTTGTGAGGTTTTCAGCCATGGTTTCTTCTTATGTTCGTTTTCCCCTTTGTGTCTCTCGTTTCCTATGAAAACTCCTATCATCCAAATGTGGGTACCCTTGATCATGTTACACAGGTCTCCAAAGCACTGTACATTTTTTTTCCTTCTTTTTTTATTTTCATCAGCTGGTTTATCTCAGTAGATCTACAAGTTTTCTTATTTTTTTCATCTGTCTGCACAAGTCTGCTATTGAACTTTTCTGGCGAATTTCTCATTCCAGTCATTGCACTTTCCAAATCTAGGATTTCTATTTGGTTTCTTAAACAAAAAAAAATCATTTCTGTCTCTTTATTGGTAGTCTCTCTCGTAAGACATCCTTGTTATACTTCCCTTTAATTTAAATATGATTTCCTTTAGTTTTTTGAACATATTTATATTAGCTGACTTAAAGTTGTTGCCTAGTAAGTTCAACATCTGGGCTTCCTCAGGAATAAATTCTATTTACTTTTTTTTCACATAGATGGGTCATACTTAACTATTTCTTTGTGTGTCTCATAATTATTTTGTCAAAAACATTATATTTTAAATATTATAATGTGACAACACTGGTAATCAGACTTTTCCCTTCCCCTATCCCTGGGGTTTGTTGTTTTTGTTGTTGTTTGTGAACTTCCTGGACTATTTCTGTAGTCTTTAATCTGTATCTTGTATAGACACTGAAGTGTTTGTTTGAATGTCTGAGTCACAAATAGTGATTTGACAGATTTTCTTAAATGCTTTAAACCAGCATGTCTCCCATCATTTTCCAAGGGGTGCTGTGTATGTTGGGGCATGCTTTCCATACCCCAGCAGTTCACAGCTCTGCCTTAGCCTTCACTTCCTGCTTTGTGCAGAGTCTCAGAGTCAAGGAAAAGTTAGAGAGTGGAGCTCTGTCAGGTCTTTAGTGGGTATTTGCTTAGCCCTCCACATGCACATGGCCTTCTATATCCCCAGTAATATTTTAGAAATTTTCAAAGCCCTCTAAGGACATCTCATTTCCCAAATTTTCTTTTTAAGTTTTTTGGCCAGTCTCTTGTTTGCCTCTGCTAAAATTGCTGCTTCTGGCAGCTGCAAGATTAACCAAATACTACTGATTTTTTTGGACAAACTCCCTGGGCATAGGGCTTTTCACACTGAGTGAGCTCTTGAGTCAGGTGAAATAAAGATTAGCCTGTGAATAGGGCTTTTCTCGGGGCACCAGACAGGTCACATAGTGACAGTTCTCTGGGGATGAGGTTTTGGCCGAGAGCTGCTTTTGTAGCCAGGCTGCTGGCATTCACAGTTACTGTGGTTCTGAGGCTGCTGGTTTCCAAAGCTACTATGGAACTGGGAAGAGGTACATGGAAATTGAGAATGAGGCAGGTTAAAACACCGGAAAGCTCAGCATTTTTACTAAGATTCAGCTACTTTTCTTAAATGGATGTTCAGGATTGTCAAAAATCTTTGATTAAATTTTGGAGTTCTGAAAAAGTTAATTTTGACAATTTTGCCAGTTGTCTAATTGCTTTGTGGAGAAATGAATTTTTAGAAATCCCTCATCCACCGTTCCAGAAGTGCCTCTCAATCTGCCTGTGCTTTTAATCCCTATGCATATTGCCTCTCTATTTGATATCTGTATAATGGCCTATAAATATTTATTGGCAGCCATGAAAGTCCACTGTTTGATTTCATTGAGAGTTGCTTGCGAAATAAACATGAAATGGTTATTTATGAAGCTGCTTCAGCTATCATCCATCTTCCCAACTGCACTGCAAGAGAGTTGGCACCTGCTGTTTCAGGTTTGTTTTATATTTGATGACTGGCTTTTGCTTGTATTCCTAAGTTTTTGCTTTAAGTTTCATAGGTCTGCAGAATAGGTGTTAAGACTGTTTTTTGAATGCTAGCTCTGTGTATATATAGCCTTTGCATTCTGATAGCTTATATGTAAATAGTTTATTTTAGTTGTTCCTTACTTTATTACTTCTTTTTTTAATGTTTCTATTTATGTATATAAAACTTCTGAAAGAATTTTATTTATATGTACATAGTTTGTTAATAATAATTCTTTATTGCTTTTTTTTAAAGTTTCTATTTCCTCATATGAAACTTTTGAAAACATTTTACAGTTTTCCTTGGTGTTTAAAAAGCCCATTTGTTTTCAGAACTGTCAATATTTCTACCATTTAAGTTCAAGTATTAATGGGTATGCTAATTTTTTTAAAAAAAGAGCAAACTTTGTTTCCTATTAAAGTTTTTATAAGTGACTAAAAGTGCTTTTTCTTTTTTTTTTTTTTTTTTTTTGAGACGGAGTCTCGCTCTGTCGCCCAGGCTGGAGTGCAGTGGTGCAATAGCTTGGCTCACTGCAAGCTCCGCCTCCTGGGTTCACTCCATTCTCCTGCCTCAGCCTCCCGAGTAGCTGGGACTACAGGAACCCCAAAAGTGCTTTTTCTATTTTGATAAATTTATATTTTTCATGTAAATTTTTTATGCTGTGATAAAATCTACGCATATTTTGAATGTGATTCGTTATGTACTATATTTTCAGCTATATGGTATATGATGAGATGAGGAATATTCACAGCATATATAGGTAATATTCACTATATCTATATCTGTATTTTAGTTCTTCAACTTTTCTGTAGTTCTCCTAAGCCAGGAGTATTCACAGTATGTATATGTAATATTATATATTATTATTATTTTTTAGTTCTTCAGCTTTTCTGTAGTTCTCCTAAGCCAGCCTTGAGATATGCAGCTGTGAGGACCTTGAACAAGGTAGGTGTTTCTTTGCTAACTGTTGACTTACATCAGTATTTAATTGAGAAACATTAAATGTGAAGCATTTGATTTTCTCTCCAAGGTTAATATATATGATTCATGGGCTTCACCTCTACAACACTTCACTTAACATTTGTGGCCTTGGGAATGCCCATTTTTATTATTATTTAGCTGAAGATTATAACTCATTCCTGACTTCTAAGCATTTTATATTCAAAAGCCACACTGTGCAATATGGTGGCCATTAGCCATCAGTGGTATTTCAATTTAAATTAATTAAAATAAAATAAAAAATTCAATCCTCAGTCACATGAGTCACACTTCTTGTACTCACAGCCACATGTGGTCAGTGGCTATTGGACAGTGCAGATCTTGAACATTTCTGTCATTGAAGGAAGTGCTTTTGCACAGTGCTGGCAGTAGCCCTGTCCAGTAGAAACCCAATGTGAATCACATATATAATTTTAAATTTTATAATAACCACATTAAAGTTTTTAAGGTAAAATTAATTTTAATAGTATATTTTATCATAATATGTCATCTCAACATGTAATAGATATTTTTACATATCTCAAGTTTTTGACATCCAGTATATTTACATTTACAGCATACTCAGTTTGGATTAGCCACCTTTCAGATGCTTAGTAGTCACATGTTGCTGTCGGCTACATTATTAGACTGTATAGATTTAGAGGATATAATACAGAAACACAGAATAAATTAAATAAGCATAGAAAATGTAAATGAAAGTTAAATGTAGTAGAAGACTTGTCATAGGCAATACATAATTATAAATTAATTGTGTAAACAATTGAAGAAAAGAGAAGTTTAGAGCAGCCATGGAATAAACCTTTATAGAACAACAATTTAAATTGTTTTTAATTTATTTATTTATTTTGGAGACAGAGTCTCACTTTGTCTCCCAGGCTGGAGTGCAGAGGTGTGATCTCGGCACACTGCAACCTCCACCTCCCAGGTTCAAGCAATTCTCATGCCCCAGCCTCCCAAGTAGCAGGGATCACAGGTACCTGCCACCGTGCCCAGCGAATTTTTGTATTTTTAGTAGAGTCAGGGTTTCGCCATGTTGGCCAGGCTGGTCTCAAACTCCTGACCTCAGGTCATCTGCCCACCTCGTCCTCCCAGAGTGCTGGGATTATAGGTGTGAGCCACCAGGGCCTAAATTGTTTTTTTAAAGAGTTGATACAGGTCCACAATCCCTCATCTCTAATCTTGGGGCCAGATGTGTCTCAGAATTTGCTTTTAGATAAATTTTAGAAAGGTTATATGGTGTTATATCTTATTTACTAACCCTAGTGGGCCTGGGGCAGCATCCCACCATTAAAACACATTAATATTTTTGCACAAAACATATGACTATTCTTGTCAAGTGGTACAAATTAACAATTAAAGAGTTTCACATTAGTTTGGGTCATGTTTTGCTGTTAAATAAATTTTCATCCCAATACTTTGCTTTCCAGAGTTTTTTCAGATTTTCCAAATTGTGGGTAAGGGATTCTATACCAATACTGGGATAGACAAAAAGATGGAACAACATCAACAAAAACAAGGACACAGGAGAATGGCCGACTATGTAGTAACCATAGATAATGCAGTTTGGCTGGAGTTTGCGTGTTGAAATGCAGAAGTATTTTTTAAGTGCTAAGATATTAACAGTCTTTGTCGAGCACTGTCTACTATGCTAGATCCCGTTCTCAGTGCTCCTAACATCTAATAGACATATATGAACACATGTACTATAAGGAAATACAGGCCAATTATAATTTTTTAAAAATGGTAATGTTAGAAAGGTTATAGGAACCTAACAAAAGAGAGTACGATGCTATACTCTGGCTGTTGATCATTTATTAAAAGATATACCTTGTTAACTGGAGCCATTCTTTTTGAAACAATGACTTCTAACTTATCCTGTCCTCTTTGGATTGCCAGTTACCTCAATTAAAATTTAAGTTCTGGCCTTTATCAAAAGCAATTTGCGTAATTTCTTTTCTTACCCTTCCACAAGGTGGCAATGAAGCACCCCTCTGCTGTTACTGCCTGCAATCTGGACTTAGAAAACTTAATCACAGACTCAAACAGAAGCATTGCTACCTTAGCCATTACTACACTCCTCAAAACAGGAAGTGAGAGCAGTGTGGACAGGCTCATGAAGCAGATATCTTCTTTTGTGTCTGAAATCTCAGATGAGTTCAAGGTAAGAGTTTAAACATGATCATGTTTTCTCCCAGTCTGTTGGCTGCCTATTTATTTTCTTAACAGTGTCATTTGAGAAGCAGAAGTTTTAAATTTTTATGAAGTCTAATTTATCAATTTTTTTCTTTCATAGTTATTACTGTTCCCTAAGAAACCTTTATCTACTTATTTTCTCATGCGTTAGGCTAAATGCTTTATGGTTTTAGATTTTACATTTTAGGCGGTGATCCAAGTTGAATTACTGTTTGTTTGGTAAGTTCAGTATTTTTTCCATACCGCCATCTACTGTATTCCGCCATAATTTGTTGGAAAGACTTCCTTTTTTCTATTGGAGTGCTTTGGCACCTTTGTCTACAAAGCAAATACCCATATAATTTTAGGTATATTTTTGGGCTTCTTATCATGTTACTGAACCATTTGTCAATCCAGTACCATTACCACACTAATATTGATTAATGTAGCATTATGGTACCTCTTAAATGTCAAGTAGTGTGGTCTTCCAACTTTTTCTTTTTTAATATTCTGGTTCCTTTGCATTTCCTATGAAATTTAGGACTAGTTTATCAATCTCTACTAAATAAAGCCTACTAGGATTATGACTAGGATTGTGTTGAATCTCTAAATCAATCTGGGGAGAACTGACATCTTAATTTATTATTTTTCTATTTCATGAATATGGTATATCTCTCCCTTTAGACCTTTAATTTCTCTGAGCAGTGTTTTGTAGTGTTTACTCTAGAGGTCTTGCAAGTCTCTTGTTAAATTTATATCTAAATATTTATGCTTTTGATATTTTATTAAAATTTTTTATTGTTTACTACTAATGAAAAACTTTTAAAAAATACTTTTCCATATTAACTTGGTATCCTGTAACCTTGCTGAGTACCTTTACTGGTTCTAGTCATCATTATACACATTCCTTGAGATTATCTATATAATCTATATAAATAATTATGCCATTTGTGAATAGAAACAGTTTTACTTCTTTATATCCAATCCAAATGCCTTTCCTTTATTTTTCTTGGCTAATTAAAAGAGTACTTCCAGAATAGGGTTGTATAGAACTGGTGAGAGTATGTCAGAGATGATTTAAAAAAATAAATTTCAGTTAAAAAAATAAATTTCAGTTAAAAGAATAAAAGTAGAAACATTGTATTGCTTCATTCTTTCTTTATACTCAGTCAAGTAGTATAACTAACCCTATTTACTCTCTACTTAGTATGCATCCAGACTTTCAGAAAACAAACTTTACCTGTATATTCAAGCAGACAGTTTTGTGCATCTGGTGTAGCAGTTGCTTGTTCCAGTTTTTTCAAATTGCTTTTGTAGGAGTGAGTTTTTTCCTAAAGACATATATTTTGTTATTGAGATACCTTGACTTTGATTTTGACTGCCTGTGGTAGTGGGATCTTTGTGTGACCTCTTGAGCAGTACACAGGGTCAGTGGTATCTGATTCCTCAGTGCCTTAGGGTACAGGCATTAGTTGAGGTCATGGTGAAGTTTAGCTGGGGACCTAGAAACATAGTCTTTGGGCTCCAGTAGTGCCAGCAGTGCACCACGTGTGCCTATTTTTAGGCCCAGCTTACACTGGCTCCAGTGTTGGTGGGTACAAGAGGGCTATCCTTGGGCCTCCACGTGGCTTGCTAGAAACAAATATTGAGAGCAATGAGCCCAGTGTGTGAGTGGGTTCTTCGGCCCTTGGCAGCTGGTGTGGTGTGGGTGATGGGCACTAGTGGTGTTGGAGCAACCCACAGGGTCACAAGCAGTCTGTGTTGGTATTGGTAGAAGCTGCAATGGGTTGGATAGGCTAGGTCCCAGTCCCACAACTGCCTGTAGCAGGGTGGTGAGTATTATGCTAAGTGTGTTTAGGAGAGCTTGTTATCCCCTGTCCCTCCCCCAGTTGGGTGACAGCTGCAGCCACATCATCATCATCTCAAACTCAGCCTGAGGGTGGGGCGTATCCCAGCTTTAAACTCTCAAAATGATGCCAGCTGTGGGCTTGTGACTAGAAAGGGTGGGGACCCTTCAGGTGAGCAGCATGGGCAAGAAGCTGTGGGAAGTGTGGTCCGCTTGGGGCTTGGTCTCACAGCAGCCCATTGAAGAACATTGGATATTGTCCTAACTATGCATGGGGGAACCTGGCTTTCCTAGTCCCTCCTTTGACCAAGTGGTGGCTGCAGCCACATCAACTTGAACTCAACCCAAGGTGAGGCACAGCCAGCATTAAACTCTCAAAATCGTGCCATGGACCAGGGAGCAGAGAGGGAGGGGTCCCTCCCAGGTATGCAGTGTGGGCAAGAAGCTGTGAGAAGTGTGGTCTGGTCACACGTCATGACGTCTGACAGCTCCCTGCTACAGAGCAGTGAGTATGATCCTAGATATGTATAGGATAGCCTGGTTTCCCTGCCTTCCTTGGCCAAGTAGCAGCTACAACTGCATCAGCCCTAAGTCAGGTCGAGGGCAGGGCGCAGCCCAGTGTTAAACTCTCAAAATGGCACCTTGGGGCCGGGACCAGAGAGGGTGTGGCACCTCCCAGGCAACCAGTGTGGGCAAGAAGCGGTGAGGAGAGCAGTCTGCTCACATCTCAGTCTCACGGCATCCTGCTGCAGGGCAGTAGATATTGTCGTAATGATGCATAGGATAGCAGATTTATCCTAATGCATATCCTAATTTATCCTATGTGTATCCTAATGATGCATAGGATAGCATTTTTAGGATAATACCTACTGCCCTGCAGCAGAAGGCTGTGAGACTGAGATCTCCCTGTCCCTCCTTGGCCAGGCAGTGGCTGCAGCTATGCACAAGACTAATTTAAAATGTCAGGCAAAGGAGTTACAAGTTTTGGAGGCAGTCTTTGTGGTGGTGAAGAGAATGACCTTTAGAATCAAAATCCCTAGGTTTAAATCCTGATTCTACCACTTATGAGATATGTGACCTCAGGTGAGTCACATAAATTCTTACTGCCTCAGCTTCCTTAGCTGTACAATGGAGATAATAATAGTACTTACCTCATAGAGTTATTGTGAAGTATAAATGAAATAATAAAGAATTAAGAATAATATATGTGTCATTATTATTTTATGTATGTGTAGTATGGAAAGAACTGCTAGTTCATAATTGATTTTTTAACGTCTGCACACAGAATAGTTGAATATTGACTAAGTGGGTTATTTCTTCCTTGTTTTCAGTGCAGTTATATAAATCTCTTGAAATACAGATAGATTTGTTCCAGTTTGCTTTCGGTTTTATATTTTTCCCCTTCCCATCTTTTTTCTTTTTTTTTTTTTTTTTGAGACAGGATCTCACTGTGTCACCCAGGCTGGAGTACAGTTGCATTATCATAGCTCATTGAGGCCTCAACCTCCCTGGGCTCAGGTGATCCTCCTGCCTTAGCCTCCCAAGTAGCTGAGACTACAGGCACAAGCCACCATGCCTGACTAATTTTGCATTTTTTGTAGAGACAGGGTTTCACCATTGGGAGAAAGGCAAAAGGATTGATTGTCCAGGCTGGTCTTGAGCTCCTGAGCTCAAGCTGTTCACCCGCCTCAGCCTCCTAAAGTGCTGGGATTATAGGCATAAGCCACCATGCCCAGCTGCATTTTCCCTATTTTCTATAGGATTTTTAGTCTTTTGTTTCCTTAATTTTTTTGTATATTCAGGATATTAGCTCTTTACCTGTGAAAGATGTTACGAGTATTTTCTACTGGTTTGTCATTTAACTTTTCTTATGATGTCTTTTGTCATGCAAAAGTGTTATTTTTTTTAGGTAGTCATATTTGCCAGCCTTTTATTTTATTTGACTTTGAGTCATAATTAAAAATTTATTCCCTTCAAAGTATAGAGTAATTCACTCATGTTCTCTTCTAATACATTTATAGTTTCGTATTTTACATTTAGATCTCTGTTCCGTTGAATTTTTTTATTATATATGCTATGAACAGATTCAATCTTATCCTTTTCCATTGACTACCCAGTTAGTTGCCCCCCAAAATTTTATTTAAGGCCAGGTGTGGTGGCTCACACTTTGAATCCCAGGACTTTGGGAGGCCGAGGCAGGGGCATACTTGAGTCCAGGAGTTCAAAACCAGCCTGGGCAACATAGTGAGACCCTGTCTCTACAAAAAAAATACAAAAATTAGTCAGACATGGTGGTGTACACCTATAATCCCAGTTACTTGGGAGGCTGAGGTGGGAGGATGGCTTGAGCCTGGGAGGTTGGGGCTGCAGTGAGCTGTGATGATGCCACTGCACTCTGTCCTGGGCAACAGAGCAAGATCTTGTGTATTAGTCTGTTGTCACACTACTATAAAGAAACACCTGAGACTGGGTAATTTATAAAGAAAAGAGGTTTAATTGGCTCACAGTTCTGCAGGCTGAACAGGAAGCATGGCAGCGTCTGCTTCTGGGGCAGCCTCAGGGAGTTTTTACTCATGGTGGAAGGCAAAACAGGAGCAGATGTCTTACAAGGCAGAAGCATGACCAAGGGGGGTGCGGAGGGGTGTCACACACTTTTAAATGACCAGATCTTGTAAGAACTTACTATCACGAGAACAGCACAAGCAGGGAAATCTGCCCCCATGATCCAGTCATCTCCCACCAGGCCCCACCTCCAACATTGGCAATTACAATTCAACATGAGATTTGGGTGGGGACACAGATCCAAACCATATTACCTTAACTCAAAAAAAAGTTATTTTCATTTTTTCTATAGACAATTAGGGGAAAGCTGAAAGAAAATTTTTAAGACCGTCTTTGCCCCAATAATTTGAGACATCATCTTTATCATATGTACCTGAGTTTGTATGTTTATACAAACTCAAAAAAGTTGCATACATACTTGAGTCTGTTTCTGGAGTGTCTATTCTACTTATATATTGGTCTGTTTATTCATATACTACTGCTACACTCTGTTCTAAATATAGAAGCTTCGTAGGACGCTTAGCCCTCCATCATAGTTCTTTATTTTCATTGTTTTCCTGGCTATTCTTGCATGTTTCTTTTTCTTTTTCTTTTTTTTTTTGAGTTGGAGTTTCATTCTTGTTGCCCAGGCTAGAGTGCAATGGCTTGATCTTGGCTAACTACAACCTCCCCCTCCCAGGTTTAAGCGATTCTCCTGCCTCAGCCTCCCACGTAGCTGGGATTACAGGCACCCACCACCACGCCCAGCTAATTTTTTGTATTTTTAGTGAAGACAGGGTTTCACCATGTTGTCCAGGCTGGTCTCGAGCTCCTGACCTCAGGTGATCCACCCGCCTTGGCCTCCCAAAGTGCTGGGATTACAGGCGTGAGCCACTGTGCCTAGCCACATGTTTATTTTTCTAATGAACTTTAGTATCAAGCTGTCTAGCTTCATAAAAAACCTTGTTGACATTTTCTGTTGGGATCACATTAAATTCATAAGTTAGGGGAGAACACATATCCTGATGATTTTTGAACATCCTAAGAACAAGGATGTCTTTTAATTTGTTCAAATCTACTTTTATGCCTTTCAAAAATGTTGTTTAAAAAATATTTTTATATTAGTTTTGAATGGTTTTAAAATGTTTATTTCTAAATAACTTACCTTTTTCATTGCTATTATAAATGTTGTTTATTCCATTTTATCTTCTACCTGGCTATCATTTATGTATATAAATATTACTGGTTTTGCATGTTAATTTTATATCCTGCTACCTTGGTGAATTATTGAGTTAGTTTTATTATTCATTCTCTAGGGTTTTCATGTATACCATCATGTCATCTAAAAACAAACATATTTTTGTTTGTTTTGTCTTCTGCAATTCTTGTTTCTTTGTTTTCCCTTATCTAATTGCATTGGCTAATATCTCCAGAATAATGCTAAATAATTATGGAGATAGTGGCATCCTTGCATCACTTCTGACCTCAATGGGAATGCCTCTCAGGGTTCCGTATTAAGTAATATGCTGGCATTAAGATTGAAGTATATATGTTTACCTTATGGACATATCTATTCCTTTTTTTTTTTTCAAGAATATTTAGGAATGGATGTTGGATTTTATCAAAGACTTTTCAGCATTTTGGATATTATCCTCTGACTCATGAATGTGATGTTATTTTATCAATTTTCTAATGCAGAACCATCTTTACATTCTTGATAAACCCCATTTCATCACAATGCATTATTTCTTTAATGTAGTGTTAGAATCTGTTAACTAATATATTACTTTTAGAATTTTTACATCAATATTTATAAATGATTTTAGTCTGTAATTTTTCTTTCTGTACATATATGCCATCTTTATTAGGCTTAAGTATCATTGCTTCATACAAACATTATGGAGATTTTCTTTGCTCTGAAACTGTATATATGGATTTGGGGTTATCCAGTTATTGGTAGACAATTCTGAATTATTCATGCGTCTCTTTTCTGCACATCTTGCAAGTTAGGCACTAATTGCCGTCTGTTTCCTGCTATCACAGCTGTGTTCCCTTCCCATAATATAAGACATCTTCCAGCCTTAGAAGATAGAGATCGTGTCTCCCTCTAAAGGAAAGGGAAGATTTCCTTGCAGCCCCAGAAAATACTAATAGTATTTGGAGCAAAAAGCCCTCTGGAGCAAAAAGCAAACATGTTTATGGTCTAATATAATAATGTTTTTCTTCAGAAAAAAGGACAGGCATGCTTACTCCCCACTGTAAATGTTCAGATTCCATCTTTAGGGTTCTTATCCGGTAATGCAGCCTACTGCAAGACCAGGTATTATCTGGCTCTTTGCATTGCACTTTGGGAATTTTGGGGCTCAGGAAACCCACCCCAAAATGCTCATACTCTGGCTACTGCTACTGCTGTGAGTAGTTAACTGTCTTTCATCGCTGAGCCGGGAGTCTCATGTTTTCTACCAGCATCCATGAAATTGTGACAGGTTAACTTGTTAGCCACAAGTAGGGTAAAATCTCACATTCTTCATGCATCTTGACACAGGTCTGTATTTTTATTTTATTTATTTTTTGAGACAGAGTCTCTCTGTGTCACCCAGGCTGGAGTGCAGTGGTGCATTTCAGCTCACTGCAACCTCCGCCTCCCAGGTTCGAGCAATTCTCATGTCTCAGCCTCCCCAGGTAGCTGGGACTTGCAGGCCCACGCCACCACACCCGGCTAATATTTGTATTTTTTTAGTAGAGACAGTATTTCACCATATTGGTCAGGCTGGTCTCGAACTTCTGACCTTTGGTGATCCACCCACCTTAGCCTCCCTAAGTGCTGGGATTACAGGGCGTGAGCCACCGTGCCTGGCTGACACTGGTCTTTCAAGTTGTGGTAAAATTCCCCTAGAAAGCATTTTGTGAAGTAGTTCCTTGATAGCTTTCTCTATTTCTTCTATGGAAATCAGTCTGTTCAAGCTTTTTATCTTTATAGTTCACTTTAAAATCTTTGATGTGATTATTTGTCTAAGGCAAAGGGAAGGGATCTCTTGAATGAACTTTATTTTTACATTGCTTTTTATTTTCCTTTGTGGTCTCCTTGGTTATCTTCCATGAAGAACAAGTATTGTCATTTTAGGCAACTACAGTGTCTTCTTAGCTTGCAGTAAGTAAGTAGGAAAGTATGTTTAGTAGCCAAAGTTATAAAGATGAATGTCTTTTCTGTGCTTGCTTTTGATAGGTGGTGGTTGTACCGTCATAAAAGTGAATATTCTTTTTGTTTTTCTACAGGTGGTGGTTGTACAGGCAATTAGTGCTCTCTGTCAGAAATACCCTCGAAAGCACAGTGTCATGATGACTTTCCTCTCCAACATGCTCCGAGATGATGTAGGTAGACTACTTTTTAATCGTAGGAAGTTGCTCTCTTAAATTCTTAGGATTGCCATGAAATACCATAGTGTTTTAAGGAGATTTCTTTATCATCTCAGTATGCCTCTCAAGTAGTACACTAAGTCTGGTTACTGTCTTATTAATAAACATGCCATTGCTTTACTTTCCCCACTTGGAGAAAAACCACTTTTTTGTTTCAAAAAGGTGGGAAATGAAATCTGAATTTTATAAGCATGAACCTTGGAGTGTAAGCATTTCTCCAAAACGTGTCCCTAGAATGAATGGCAGTTTTATCTTCTTTTTTGCCAGGGAGGCTTTGAGTACAAGCGGGCCATTGTGGACTGCATAATCAGCATTGTGGAAGAGAACCCTGAGAGTAAAGAAGCAGGCCTAGCCCACCTTTGTGAATTCATTGAGGACTGTGAACACACTGTTCTGGCTACTAAGATTCTACACTTGTTGGGCAAAGAGGGCCCTAGAACGCCTGTCCCCTCCAAATATATCCGCTTTATTTTTAATAGGGTTGTCCTGGAGAATGAGGCTGTCAGAGCTGGTGAGTCATTGGGACACTGATATTGATGATGCTGATCTTTTGAAATACTTAGGAGAGTAATAATGAAATTGAAAAATGAAGTTGCAGGATCTGTTAGATGGTGGGATTTTTAGAGCATGCTTAGGGCCCAGATATCTTTCTATGTACTCAATTTCCATCCTCATTTTTGCCTTAGATTAGAGACAAATAACCCTTCGCTTTCAGTATGATAGGAATACTGTGATGGCTCATCCGTTTTTTTCAGTTATAGTCATAATTATGAATGTTTGTAGAATTTGTTTATGTGTTTCTATATGTATATTTTTAAGTGACTTTTCCTCCCTAATCTTTCTTCCCCTTAGCATATGAATAGATCCAAATCTCTCCCATTAAAGATGTAAACTCTCTATAAGCCTTTCACTAGCTACTGACTCTATACTTTCCTTCCCCTCGTAGATAAACTGGAAGTAGCCATTATTAGCTGCCTGCATTAATTCATTATCCGTTTTTCTCTTTAACTCAGTGTGATGTAGCTCTCCTTTAAAAAACCTCTGAAGTAATTTTACTGAAAATTACTTATAAACTAGTTGTAAAATCAAGTTAGATACTTTAATGTTCTTATCTTTGTTTACACTCAGTCCACTTGATGTGCTATTGACTGAACACTTGGTGAAACCCTGTAGCCTTGGTTTCCACAATAGCCTACATGTTTCCATCACTCCTCACTCTTATTTATAGAGCTCTTCTTCCCAGCCCCCTTCCTTGAAATATTAGTTCTCTCTAGGGTTTTGACTTCTCAACATCTACATTCTTCTTGGTGATCATTTTCAGAGCTCTACTGATAGGCTATGACATTCCAGTCATGTCTCTTTCCTGAACTTGTTTGTCCAAATAACTTAAAGCACTTCAAATTCAGCCTGAAATTCAAACTAACCTCACATTCATCATCCACTCAGTTATCAAGATAGAATCTTGTTCTGCTGCCTTACAGCCCCTATCTGTTCTGTAGCAAAGTGCTTTCAATTGTGTCTCTTTAATATTTCTTCGTTCTCTCTTCTATTTTCATGGTGCTGACTGAGGCTGTCATCATTTCAGATGCCTAACTATCTGACTGCTTCTAGACTCACATATATCCAGCCTATTCTTTACACTCTGCTAAAAAAAGGAGGGGACTTTCAAATATACATATTTATCTCATATTTAATATCCTTTAATAATGAGATTAAACCATACCCTAATTTTGTTTTATTTCCAGTCTCTCCCTTGTCTCTTCTTGCTCTCCAACATGGGTCCTATGCTCAGCCTTCCCCAACTGTCCAGTAATATACCACACTTTCTTCTCTGGGCAGTGGCCATTTGAACTTGTTATTTTCCTCTGCCTCTAATCCTACTCTTATCCTGCCTTTTTCCTCTGGCTAACAGTACTTGTTCTTCAGATTTTAGCTCAAGTAATATGTGTTAGCTCCTTGTCTTAGTTTTCCACCACCAATTCTGATTTAGTTCCTTTCTGTGTATTCACATAGCATCCTGGATATATTTCTTCCATGGACTTACTATGATGTGCCATAATTCTCTCTCTACATACCTATCTTTCCCACTAGAGTATAGCTCCTTGAGATCAGGGACATGTCTTTTATCTGCCCCAGTACCTAGCACAATTCCTGATAAAAGTTTGGTGAACAATGAATCTTTGTTGAATGAGAGGAATTTTAATAATAGAACTTCTTTTTGTGCTTGGGGCTGGTTGTTTGAGATTAAAGCTTAATCACATCAGTGTGATATATAAGGGGTTGTGGTGGGGTGGAGATATAGCTCCTACAGAAAATCTATATGAATCTTTTTCCTCAATTCTTGGAAGATTTTCCTATTCAGAGCTCTCTTGGGCTTGCAGAATTCTATTTCTGCTTAACAGTATCAAAGAAATAAGATCAAGAAACAATAAAACAAGAGGGTTTATCTCCACTAAACATGGGAACACTTTTCTAATTTTTTTTCAAATGGTTATTGGTTAACTCTGAGAACCAATATTTATGTAGCATAATTGTATGCTTCATTATAGCTGCTGTGAGTGCTTTGGCTAAATTTGGGGCTCAGAATGAGAGTCTTCTCCCAAGCATCCTTGTACTCTTACAGAGGTAAGTTAAATAATGTCTCTTTTTAAAAAAATAAGAATTCTATATGGTTAAATAGTGAAATCCTCATTGTACCATAGAGCAGATGTACTCTAAGGCCTAAGAGTAGAGCTATTGGAGCAAGTCAGGGGCAAATGGCAATTCCTTTCTCTTTTTAGTAATTGTGTATACCTCTCAATCAATTTGATGTGCTATTGACTGATCACTTCATGAAAGCCTCTAGCCTTGGTTTACGCAATAGCCTACATGTTTCCATCACTCCTCACTCTTATTTATAGAGCTTCTCTTCCCAACCCCATTCCCTAAAACATTAGTTCTCCATAGGGTTTTATGTGCTAGGTACGTGTCACGTTAGACTTTGGCTTTCTCTCACATGATTTTGAGAAAGTGACTTAAATACATACGCCTCAATTTGTACAACAGGCTTACTTTAAAAAGCTATTAGGTAATTCACTATGCAGAGTTGAAAATAATAGTTTTTCATTATCTTCATGACTCTCTGTTTGATGAGGAAAAGACTTGCTTTAGCAAACTGTGATTGCATCTTATAATTGAAGCAGATAAATTACAAGCCAAAGGTTAGCTAGTTTACATAAATTGTCATTTGAGCAATAACAATGGCTGGATTTTGAATTTATCTTTTTAGTATCCTTGGAAAGTATAATACTCCCATTTCCTAATTACAAAAAAGTCTAAGTCTTCAACAGGGTCATGTGGTTACAGATGGAAGAAAAGACTCCAGACTGCTATTTCATGTTCTTGTGCTCCTCGTTATTTTAATGCCTACTTCTGTAGTGCTTGTGATTCACAATAACAGTATTTCTTTAGTAATTCAGAACAGTACCCAAGATTTATGGAGACTTTAGGAGCTACTGTTGGCTATTGTTGAGCACTTTTTTAAGGATAGTATCAGATGACGACCTGACCTGTGTCCTTTAGATTTGGTAGTAGAGCTATTGGAAGTCTTTGGGGTACTGTGACATGACTATTCTGTTTCTCCTGGACAGGTGTATGATGGATACTGATGATGAGGTACGAGACAGAGCTACCTTCTATCTGAATGTGCTGCAGCAGAGGCAGATGGCACTAAATGCCACATATATCTTTAATGGTCAGTGAAAGCCAAGGATGTACACTTTTGTTCCTCGAATGGTGTCTAGGAAGCATATTTCATGATTTGCATATGAGCTAACTTCACTAGGCAAATGCTTGGTTTTTGTCTTTGAATGCACTTCCGTTTCTAGAGAAACCTGTGTCTATAGGACAGTTTCTAATTTGGTAATGGTAAGTCCTGTGCAACAATCTATAAGAATATAGATTGGGCCCTTACATTTTTTAAGAACGTTGCTCACTTATTCCTGGTTCTCCTTGAACTCCTTCTTGGATGGGTTTACCTTTTTCCCGTTTTCTTATGCTATTGTTGTTCCCATATAGCTAAGTTGCTTTCTTTTCCGGGAGGTACATACATTTTGTTGAAAATGTGTATGCTATGCTCCCATGTTTCCTTGAATGAAATAAGTCAGGTTATAAGTTTATAAGGTAATTTCAAGAATATCCTTTATTTTTATATTTAGGTTATAAAGCTTTTGGTTATATTTTTCTTTTCCTTCAGAAAGCTTTGATAAATATTACAAATCTGGGCCTATTTGGATTTGGGGATTGGCAAGAGGTTATAATGCTGAGATTTCTCTGTGTTTCACAGGTTTGACGGTCTCCGTACCAGGGATGGAAAAAGCCTTACACCAGTACACGTTGGAGCCTTCAGAAAAACCGTTTGACATGAAATCAATTCCTCTTGCTATGGCTCCTGTCTTCGAACAGAAAGCAGGTTAACTCTATTCGTTTTTCTGTGTATAAGTAGTTTTGCAAAACCAAAAAATATTATCTTATTTTCTCTAATACTCATTTAATTGTCACTCTTTTTTTTTTTTTTTTTTTTTTTTTTTTTGGAGATGGAGTCTCGCTCCCGTCACACAGGCTGGTGTGCAGTGACACGATCTTGGCTCACTGCAACCTCCACCTCCCGGGTTCAAGCGATTCTCCTTCCTCAGTCTTCCGAGTAGCTAGGATTACAGGCATGCCCTACTACGCCTGGCTAATTTTTCTAGTTTTAGTAGAGACTGGATTTCACCATGTTGGCTAGGCTGGTCTTGTACTCCTGACCTCAGGTGATCCACCCGCCTCAGCCTCCCACAGTGCTTGGATTACAGGCGGGGAGCCACTGTGCTCGGCCGATTGTCACCCCTTCTAAATCTTTTAGATTTAAGACCTATTTTTATTAGAGTTTTAAAAAACTCCTGGTTTTTACATAAAAGCAGTAATATGAAATACACTCCAAGATAAAGGTTTTTTTTTTAATGCAAAGTCTTACAGTATCTGAAGTCAGTTGCCACTGTGCATCTCACTCAGAGCAGTTAATAGTGCTGTTGCCTCCTATTTTTATTTTCCGAAGTTGATAATCTCTAAGTTAATTGATTTTGTTATTGGAGGTTCGTCTTAAAAGAATTTATGGGACACAATCATAAAAAATATTCCCAAAGAATATCTAACTTTAAAACTTAAAACAAAAACAGAAGACATAAATGTTTAGTGGTTAGAACACAAAACTGGGAAGAAACAATTTTATGCTTATTTTCAACATTTTCAGTTTTTCTGTTGATATAAGTAATTTTTCCTATTTTGATCATGAGAAGATTTTTTAAATAAATTGTTTTTCCTTTTCTGAGTAATTTTTGTACATCCCAGTCCATTTAAAGCAAATTCTATATTTTTAGGGCTTACTTTATGATTCCACAACATATGTTCACTACATACATTTTAATTTGAGTGTCCCCCCATCAGAAGTGACAGATAACCTGTAAGTATGATTTAGTAATAGCTCATTATATATCTGCTAGAAATGTCTGCTCTTTTCTCTTTCTGTCTGCATTGCTAGCTTGATAGTACGGGGAGAAGTTCACTTACTTGCTCCTATCTGTCTTTATAGAAATCACATTTGTGGCTACTAAGCCAGAGAAGCTGGCTCCTTCCAGGCAAGACATTTTCCAAGGTATGATGATTTGATGGTTAGACGTAATAATCTCGCCCCTTGGCATTGTAAATATAATAAAAAGTCCACCAGTCTTACTCAATTTGATCAGTTCTCAATCTAGGAAATCTTCATGTGGCTGAACACCATAGGGTATAGTTGCTGAGGCTACCCGGAGTCCAGGAACTTTCCCGTTTGTAATTGCTAACTGGGAATGTTTTTCTTTTCTGTATCTCGTTGGTTAACAGGGAACTCATTGTAAAATAAGTATTTAGTTTCTTTTTTTTTTCTTTTGCTTTCATTATTATATAAGCTCACTTACTTAAAAGATTATTTCACTAAAACTTGGGGACGTATTAGTTGAACGTTCAACCATTAGTAAGGCTATGGAAACTAAAGCTTTTTTTTGTTTTGTTTTGAGACAGCGCCTCACTCTGTCGCCCAGGCTGGAGTGCAGTGGCGTGATCTCGGCTCACTACAAGCTCTGCCTCCCAGGTTCACGCCGTTCTCCTGCCTCAGCCTCCCAAGTAGCTGGGATTACAGGCGCCCTCCACCACGCCCAGCTAATTTTTTTGTATTTTTAGTAGAGACGGGGTTTCACCATGTTAGCCAAGATAGTCTCAATCTCCTGACCTCGTGATCCGCACGCCTTGGCCTCCCAAAGTGCTGGGATTACAGGCGTGAGCCACCGCGCCCAGCCAACTAAAGCATTTTTTAAGCATCCAGAGTAAAGCCTTTCCCTGTCTTCTTCATAGCCTGTGTTCTTTTTTCTTGATAGAACAATTGGCTGCCATTCCTGAGTTTCTGAATATAGGACCCTTGTTCAAGTCTTCTGAGCCTGTTCAACTTACAGAAGCAGAGACAGAATATTTTGTTCGATGTATCAAGCACATGTTTACCAATCACATTGTGTTCCAGGTAAGAGAATGCCCTTAACTCCTGTAGGGATTTAGTATAAACTGGTATGCTTTGAGACAAATATCCTTTACCTATAATTCTAGTTTCTTTTATAGATAATTAATTTGGCAGAATTTCTGGTTTTCTTGCTTAACGCCAGAGCTATAGAGATCTCTTCATGTGATGGGCAACTTTTGATGGTTCAAATCTAAAGGACATAAAACTGAAATGTGTGAAGAAGTTGGACAACATAAAGTATAACCAACTTTTTTAAATTATCATTTAACATCAGGGTAGATTAAGTGGGCTAATTCTAAGAACTTAGATTTGACAGCGATCAGACTTCTGCCATCTTGTTTGGTACAGCAGTCTCAGGAAAGAGAAAAAACTGGTGAATAATATAAACAAAAGACCTCAACAGTAAGGCTCTCCCTGTTGCCAAAAGAAGAATCTTAGGAGGAGACCTACCCTGCTCTTTAGAGATAGAAGGTATAGTGGGTTCCAGAGCTGAGTAGTGGGTTGTGAGTGGGAAGGATAACTTGTTATCCTTCACAACTTTTCCATTTACTGACTTTTCAGTTTGACTGCACCAACACTCTCAATGACCAGCTGCTGGAAAAAGTGACAGTGCAGATGGAGCCATCAGATTCCTATGAAGTGCTGTGTTGTATCCCAGCCCCCAGCCTTCCTTATAACCAACCAGGAATATGTTACACTCTTGTTCGTTTGCCTGATGATGACCCTACAGCAGGTACTAACCCTTAGAAGGGAGGAGATACTTACGTGATTCAGAATGCATTACCTTGAGAGCTCTTCAGCTCTTCCAATGCTCAGTTTAAGAATGTGATGCTTTTCTAGAATTTAATGTAATGATAATGAGTGTGTGTGTGTATGTGTTTGTGTGTGTGAATATATATATTTATAAAATTGGTTACTGCTGCAGAAATAATTTTAAAACTAAATCTCTGAGTAAAATTTGCTAAACACTTAATCTTAAAAGAGAAACTGAGTGTGTATAGCACAAAAAGGAACTCAAGCTTTCTGTTGGAATAATGTGACCACTTGTGACAGTTCATATACCTGATGTCTCCTATGAAGAATCTTGACCCACTTCTCCTCAAAGTTTCTATCTAGTTAGATTGAACTTGGTTATGTAGTAGATGGTTGACATTTTAAAATATATCATTTTTGAAGGTCCTGTAGCATAAGGCTGGTGTCTGAGAGCATGTCTCAGCCTAGTGAGTGGCTTAGCCAACCATGTGTGTCCACATTAAGAAGGGCTTTTAATTCCCAGCTTGACCCATATGCAGTCTTTGCAGGGGGAAAAACAGCCCCTAAAAGGCAGCCAGCTAGTGTCAATAGTAGTATTTACTTATTTGGAGACTTGGGAAGGTCTCATGACCTATCTCTTGTGAATGTCAAGTATTTGTTCTACTTGATTCCCCCCACCACCATTTTCCTCCTTGATTTCTTCTCATATTCATTGCACAATATTCATAACTGTTACCCAATTTTCACAGAAATAAGCACACACATCACATTTATGTTTTGAATAACTTTTACTGCTCATAAGTACAGGAAAAACAGAAGTTAAAAAATTAACAAATACTGGGGAAGTTACAGAGTTACAAGAAATCATAAAAGCACTAGTAAATAGTTATCCCTGGTCATCAATCAGTTACATTTGGGGCTTAACCTGCTTTCTTTTAGCCCCTCTCCAAACTCCCTTCTTAGATGTTGGTTCCTGGGAGCCTCTGTCCAGTCTTATCTGTGTTGGGTGATAGACCAGGCTACTCAGACTCTAGCACGAGGTAGATTCAAGTTGGCACCACTGCTGTGTCTGAATCCCAGGTTGTTCCCTCTGGCCCTGGGTGGAACTCTACTTCTATCCTCTAGCCACCCTGGATCCATAACCCCCTGAGTAGGAAGGCACTTTCCTATCTGGCCTCCAGTATTTCTCCTTTGAGCTCAAGGTTATCTGGCTTTAACCTTTAATTACCTCCTTTATCCCTTTGTGAGGTTTCTCTAGTTCCATTTCCTTATAACTTCGCTTTCTCTCCTGGTCTGTTTTTCTCTCCAGTTAGATTTGTCTGAAATATGTCCACGAGCCAGTAATTAAGCTGGCTCTACTCTTCAGTAAACCTAGTTTTATTTACCCTTTTCTAAACTAGTATTTGGGCCCAATCTTAATGTAGTCCTGTGGCTTCTACCATTGTCTGGAGAGATTCTGCACTTCGTCAGTTCTTTTCCAGTAGCCATCCTTCCATGTTTCAAAATTCCTCCCGCTATTCTACCTCTCACTATTCTACCTCTCACCAACATCCTGTTTTTTAAGGGATGCTATTACTTTGCCACTTACTTTCAGAGGGAAGTGAAATGCTGAACCCATTGAAGAATCAGTCCCTTGCCAATTGAGAATACTAGCTCTTCCCACTTCCCCAGGTTCATTTTGCTAACTAATAACTCAGGTGGCTCACACCCCAGGAAGTATTCTTAACAGAATCTAAGAAGTACAATTTTATAATACCAAAATACACAAAACAGCAATATAGAAATTACATATAGCATAGGAAAAAACCAACAACAACAACAGAAAACATTTCCACCAAGAGAGAAAAAGAGGAGAGGTTTTCTTGCCCCTGTTCACTAAGGATTTTTAAAACATAGATCTTACAGATTAGCCCAGAGATTTCAACATTTGGTCTGCTGGCTATGGACTCTTTTGCTTGATGGTTTGATTTTTGTTTATAAAAGTTTGGCATTTAGGGAATTGTTTAGTTTCGTTAGTAGTAAGTTTATATTTGACCCATCATATACCTACTTAAAAACAAACTCCTTTCTATTTAGTTTTTGTCAGAATTCTCAAATTTTTAATCCATGGCCGATCTAAAGTCTATGCTATGCAATGAAAGAAGTGAAATACCAGGGCATAGATGGTAATAGGTATCTTCTACCCATTCCTTCCTTTTTGCATTTTCCCATCACAGATATTCCAAATTTTACCTATCACCTCAAGGTCTTAAACATCAATATGTCTCATTTCAGAAAAATAATGTTTTTCCTTATAATCACAGTGAAAAAACAGAAATTCTTGGTTGTTTCCTTCAACTTGAAAACAGTATAGCATAATAGAAAGAAATATGGGTTTGATAGACAGATGAGGATTTGAATTCTGGCCCTGCTACATACTGACTGTGTGATCTTGGACAAATTATTTGATCTCTTAGAACTGTTAGAGGATAAAATGAAATGAAATAATAGGTAAATTGCTTCACATGGTGCCAGACACATAGAACCTTTTAGTGTTTGATTCTAGAATTATCCACTTTCTTCCTTTATCTTCTCTAAAAATGAAGTCTTCTAGAGTTCAAAAGACACGTATCCTCTAATCTCTTCCAGAAAGTTGTTCCATCAGTTATCCTTTCTTTGATCTATCTTTAATCTTTTCTACTCCCCTTACTTTATAAATGTATACAAATCTACCCTATCTGAAAAAATTTGCTGTAACCCAACATCAATATATTACCATAACACCTTCTCGCAAAGGTTGGGCAATTTCTTGAAAGACTAGGGACATGCTAATAATTAGTCCTACTTATTATCTTTCTTCCTCCAAGACCTTGTCCTTTACCTAAAAAGTTTTAGAAAAGCCTTTAAGGCAGCATTCCTTCTAAGCATTCATTCTCTTTCAGCAGCTCTGTTTCCCCTGAATATTTATTGCACCTGTAACAATATATATTATATACACAACATTCTACCAATTGTTCCCCATTTTGGACCTTTTTAATGCCACTACCAACTTAACTTTTTATTCCACTGCCTATTCAGAACCATTCTAATCTTTATATTGCTTTTATCAGGTTTTATTGTATCATATTTCTTATTATCTGGAACATTTCAACAAATATTAATAACTTATTTTAAAACAGTCTTTAATAGAAAATACTCATTCTAAGATCAGCTGTAACAGTACATGTATGTGAGTTTATTTTCTCTGATTTTCGTTGGAAATATTGCCTGCCATATAATGATTCATAATTATTTTAATTTCTCGACTTTCTGCCTACACTTCCTTAAAGTGCCATCTTAAGCTACTATACAATCTGATGGATTTCGAGGTCTTCTCTGAATCTGTAGTCGCCCTTCCATTATTTTCTGTTCAGTATTAACCATATTAACTTGGCATTCTGTACTAAAAACACAACTTCAGTTAAGTAAGATTTGCCTCAGAGTTTTTTACTTTTAACACTTCCACTCACCCACTGGGATCCATATTAATGAGGCTCAGTGAAACTGCATTCTTCTAAGCCAAGCATTTAATCTGAATTTTAACTCAAATACTAAAAAAAAGCAGGATTGGTAGAACATTATGATTCAGCCACCCTTTCCCCTTCCTTTATCACTAGAATTTGTTTCAGCCTGGCTTTAAAATCAATATTCCTACAGTCTAACCCATTGAAAGATCTGCCAGGATTCTCAGTCTGAGATCTCCTTATTTACCAACTCATTTCTCTTGTACATTCCTCAAACTCACTGAAATTGCCCTAATTTCCTTTCAAGCCATCTTCCTATCCTATTTGGTATCCCTTTTCTACCCCATCATCCTCAATGTCTCTAATTTTTATTGCTGACCTTACTTAAATGATCTTATCTCTACAGAATGCAGTTTAATCATGGTATACCCACTCATTTCTGCCTTTTGCCTTAGGGGAAAAACAAAACAAAACCCTGCTCTATTGGTACTGCCCAGTCTTTGTTCATCTGTCCTTGAAATTTCGATTCACAATGTGAATATGTATAAGCTTCCTCCGTGACCCACCTCCAGTGTTCAAAACATTTCCTTCCTGTTCTCTTGGTGTCCAACATACCTGCATCCTTGGCTAGTAGAACTGACTTCTGAGGATTGCTGATGAAGCTCATCCTTCAGACTCCACTTCATAAACCTATCTCTACATGGGACCGTTTATTCTCCTGACTCCAGCATTCATCACGTGTTTCACTCAAGGAGCTTTAAGGCAGCCACCAAATTCTCTAATAACAAGTTCTTTCTATGTACTTTTCCTCTTTGCCATTATTCCATACTTTGGATTAAGGGGCAACAATACCCACCGTACCAACTCTGACATTCCTAAATCTCAAAGTGATTTAAACTGTATACTGTCCCCTTAATTTCAATCTTGTTAAACAGAGTAATACTTCCTTCTCATTTTGGCTCTGCTGATTTTGTTGGAGACCACATTAAACACATAGTAACCTATGTCCAACCCCCACACTTGCAAATTTTACATTGTTAATTGTTTGCTTTCAAAATCCTGACTTAGTGATTGCCATCACTGCCTTCCATATCGGTTGGGGTTGCTTTACCGTCACCCTCTACAAAGTTTCTTCTTTGTTTTCCCATTCAATGAAGTAGTTACCATGACAGGTGAAGTGTTGTTACCCCACTTGCTTGTCGTCTAGGATTTAACTTCTATTCCCTAAAATTTTCTTACACTCAGCCATGATACTGAACATACCACTGACTTGTCCCTGAGATTTGTCAGTGTCCCCACTTTGGGAACTCTGCATTCCAACTTCTCCTATTCCATGTCAGCCCTTTTACTGATACTAAGCCCGGCAAAAATTAATAAGGTTATGTCCCCTCATCACACCTCTCCTTCATTCCTCCCTTGGCTTACCCACACCGTGCTTTCTCCTCCGTGACCTGTGTCAAACACTTTGCCCCTTTTGGGCAAAAAGAAGGATTCTCTACGTTCACACCCACACTCTTGCTCTTGGCATGCCTCCCTTGCTGCAACACATGCCCTGATCCTCTCAACAAGCTCACCTCTCTAAGCTGCTGGGCTCCATAACCTGCTCCAACTCATTCTTGCCCATTGGGGAACACCTCTCGTCTGTCCTGCTCTCCCATATGCTGCAAACTCACCCTCTGCTCTCGCAGCTCCCAGCTCCTGGGCCCAGGCTGATCGTATCTCCTGCTTTCCTCCTCTACTGCATAGCACGGCACTGTCCCACCTGCACCCTCCTGCGTTCTCTCAGCACCACCTGTGATTCTGCCACTGGCCTAATTCATGTTCTCAGGTGTGTCCTCCCTTCTTGACCTGGCCCCACACACACTGCTCCACCAGACGCAGTCCCCTCTGTGTCACACGTCCTGTACTGAATCCACCTGCTCTGCTGTCCATGCTCACGTCCCAGTGGCCCAGGCTCTGAGTCCTTTCCAGGGCCCCACAACCCTGACTCCCCTAAGCCTTCCTGATTCCTTTCATGTTCTTTCTTTTACATTGTGTAAAAACACTCTGGGGAGCCTCTGCCTCTGAATCTCCTACCTTCTTCCTGTCACCACAGCAGTTTTGTCTTTGTCACTCATTCATGTCTCACTCTCTGCCCATCCTCATCCCCCTGGTACAAACACACCCAGTTTCAACCTGACTCTCCTGTCCCACCCTCCTCCCGCCTCCTCCCTCCTTAGCGCCCATGTCTTCAAGACGCTCTCCTTCCACGCTGTCTCCATTCCCCTTTGCACCTTCCCTCCTTGTGACAACAGATCCCCTGCTCTCTGCTCTCACCCACACAGCCCACGTCCTCTGTGTCACTGGGCCCTTCTCTGGGCCTCACTCCTTCACCTGAGTCCTCGAGTCTGGGACCGAGGCGTTGCAAACCCCAGCTCCACCACCATGGTCCCCGGTGCCTTTTCGGCTACATCCATTTGCTCGCTGTCATCCTTGTCCTGGTCTGTTGGGAGCTGTGTTCCCACACCTGACAGTCTTGACCCTGATGCCTCCATCAGCCCTGCTGCACGTGCGTCTTCCCCTCGCATTCCACATGTCTGCCGGCTCTCCATCCTCCCGCGTCCACCAGTGATTCTCACCCGAGGATGCAGGACCCCAAGGCGGCCTATCAGAAGCATCTTTGGGGCTCGGTTTCCTCTTTTGCTATTGTCTGTGTTCCTTTTAGAGATTGCTTTTTTACCCCCCTTACTTTTTCTGAGCTGAACACTGCTCACCCCTGAGATGATTGGATAGGCCTGCCTGGGGGTCCATGCCCCCAGCCCTCCCTCGGGTGAAACCCACCCCCCCACCCCAGATAAGAATCACTGATGTGGACGGCCACTGTGACTCCCTGGCCACCTCGACTCCCTGTGGCCACCTTGGTTCCCTGTACTTCAGTCTCTACAGTTTCAGGCTTGGAGCATTCTAGTGCTTCCCTTTAACTTCTTAATCAAAGATCTCAGCATTTCCTCCTCTGCCCCTCTCAAATAGGCCTGGCACTCTCCACGTGGAACTGCCCCATTCCCTTCCTTCCTTTCTCTCTGAAATACAACATAGGTCGAGTCCCACGCCATGTGAGAGTTGTTTCAATGCCTCCCACCCCACCCTTCGTGCCCCTCCGTGCCACCTGATAGGACTCTCAGGTACTCTGTCCTTACCTTTGGCCTCCACCTGTTCTTCTGAGTATTGACTATTGTCCCTTTTCCTTAATCACCACTTTTATTTTAGATCTGTGGTAAGGTGCCACCCTCCAAGAGACTTCCCTTTTGATCCACGTAATCCTTTTTGTTTGTAAGAATCTAGCCCCTTACCTTGACCTTGCACCTTACCTGAGGCTACTCTCTTTTCTTTTTTCCCTGGATTCAGGGTCTTCCCTAGCCTGAATTCATCACCCTCAACCCTAAACATATATAATCTATCAGTTAAATACAGTGGTGTTCTCAATGCTGGCAGCTTGGCTCAACATACCCCACCCCCCACCCCCCACCCCACCCCCGATTCCCTCTCCCCATGCCCTGCCCCACTCCCACCATTCCCAACCCTGCCCACCCATGCAACCCCCACCCAAACCCCATCCCCACCCCAGACCCAAACCCCACCCCGAACCCCATCCCCACCACCCACCCTTCCCCGCCGGATCCGTAGTAAAGAGCCTGGCCCAAGATTCACACCTTTGCAACAAAGTTCAAGGCTTTAAGAGCAGCCATTCCTTCCTGTCTATTGCTGTCCAACCCTTTTACTCTTTCCCTTCCCCATGCCGAACCTTGCAGGCTGCTCTGAGCACTCCAGGTTCCTTTGTTCCTACTCTGGAACCTGCCCCTTCACCTCACTCCACCTGTGGCTGTCCTGCCTGTGGCTGTCCTGCCTGTGGCTGTCCTGCCCAGCTCCCTTCCACACGCTCTCTGCCCTCCATCCTTCCCTGGGGGCCCCTCCATCCTGTCTTCTGTAGGTGACTCCCCTGTTGTGCTGCCTCATCGTCCCACATCCACATTCTTTCTTGCAGCCTTTCCCCTTGTGACACATTTCTTCTCTTTGCTTCCTTGGCCAAGGGGAGGTACCTGCCTGTCTGTGGCCCATATTTCTCTCAATCACCCAGGGCCTGTCGCTTCATCTGACTCGGTCATCTCTTCTCCATACAGATGTTTTCACTACTTTGACCTGCTCTCCTCACCGCTCAAACTTTTCCATCCTCTCTCTATCCCACCTTCTCTTCAAGAACTATTTTCTGTTGCTCCTCCAGGTCTTCCACTGATTCAGGCCAGTGCCTTCCCTTAGTCTGCCTTTTCCTTACCCTCTTCCACTCCAGCCCTTTCTCCCCGTCTTTTTTTCTGTTCCATCAGGAAGGCTCCCACAAAACTCCACAGCCAGTCCCGCCACTTCCTTCTCTTCCTCCTTTCTCAATTCCTTTATTTCCATTTACCTCAGATGTGGCCCCAGTGAGCCGATGCATCCCTGCCCATCATATCTACCCTTTCGTTACCCATTCAGGCTGTCCAGATCACTCATTTCTTCTTTCCCTCTTGGTTGCACTACCTTCACAACACCCATGTGTAGAATTTAAGACCTTCTTACATAGGTCCCACTCTCTGTCCTCCTCTGCTTTTCCTCTTGTTTCCCCTAGATGAAGCTTTCTATAAATGAAGTCCACACTCCAGCACCAAACACCCTAGCTCTCTCCAGTCCTCAGCCATACTCTGTCCTGTGTACCCATCTGATACTGATCTAAACTCCCATTACAACTGCAAGACCCACTGTGTTTGAGACTCTCCCTTGCCTACTTTATTTCATGTCTATGTACATACTTTCAGCTGTAAGCTGCACCTCTGTCCTTTTAGCCTTCCTTGACAGCAGAAGCTCAGATTCAGTGATCATTCTGAATTGCTTCCTCTGCATTGGTTCCTCACTAGTCCTCCACTATTTGCAAGCATCTTTCTACCCACACAGTAGACTCAAACCACATGAGTCCATTGCCAAGTCCCTGAGGTTACCATGCCCAGTGCCACCTTACCATGCTGTGATGCTATTTCCTTCATTTAACCAGAGTCATTTGTGCCCATCCCCCACATTCTCCTGTGGACCTGCATATTCCTGGGCTCTGGCCTCTGTTCTGATCCTACAGCCTGGCCTTGATGACAGTCATGAAACCAACTTCTCTACCATGAGATCTGTCAATGCCCCAGTTTGAGAACTCTGCATTCCCCTTCACCTTTCCACTTTGGCCCCTTGACCAGCATTCATCACCCCCACATTTGTGAGGTTGTCTCCTGTTACATGCTTCCAGTCTCTTTCTTTTCCTATTCACTTACTTGACCCAACATGCATCCCATACGCCACCTCATGTGGATGCCGCACTACCACGTCTCTCTTTTTCTCCTCAGGATTCACATTAAAACCTTGCATCACTCATCCACGCATTTTCTCCCACTGTTGTCTTCCAGACACCCTCCACTTCATCTTCAGCATCCAGTCCTTCCTTCCCTGCCCTCACTGCTGCCGCCATTGCCACAGCCCGTTTATCCCCAGCATGCTATACTGAGTCCATCTGCTGTCTGAAACCATCCTACCTTGTCTGTTCCACCATGTTGGACACAGTCCTTTCCTCTGTCCAACTCAATCCACCTGACCTTTTGTCATCTTACCACATCCTTCATTGACATGTAGTCCCCTGTGTTTCCAAGGGGACAGCACTTCTATGCCCTGCTTCTCCCTTGGCCTCCTCCCACCTGTCCTTCATTCCTTGCTTGTCTTACCCACACTATGCTTTGTCATCCATGAACTGTGTCACACACTTTGCCCCATCTGGGGTAAAGTCCCTGGATTCTCTGCATCTGCTCCGTCCCTCTTGGTGCCTGGCGTGCCTCCTTTACTGCAGTGCGTCTCTCCTGCTCTCAACAAGCTCTCCTCTCGTTGCTGCTGGGCTCCATTGCCTGCTCCAACTCATTCTTCTTGCCCTTTAGGGAACACCTCTCCTCTGTCCTCCTCTCCCATGTGTTGCAGCGTCATCCCTTCATGTCCCAGCAGTGAGCCCCTGGGGCCCAGGTTGGTCGTTTCTCCTGCTTTCCTCCTCTACTGCATAGCATGGTACCGTCCCACCTGCACCCGCCTGCATTCTCTCAGCACAATCTGTGATTCTCCCACTGGCCTAAGTCGTGTTCTCAGGTGCCTCCTCCCTTCTTGACCTGGCCCCGCACCCACTGCTCTGCCAGATGCAGTCATCTCTGCATCACACATACTGCACTGAATCCACCTGCCCTGCCCAGCTATCATTGTCCACATCCCAGTGGCCCAGGCTATGGGTACCTTCCAACACCCCACGACCCTGACTCCCCAAAACCTTCTCAGTTCCCTTTGCATCCTTTCTTTCACATTCTTGTGAAAACACTCTGGGGAACATGTGCCTGTGAATTTCCTACCCTCTTACTGTCACCACAGCAGTTTTGTCATCAGCACTCACTCCTGTCCCTACTCCACCTGCCCACCCTCATCCCCCCTGTCCCATTGGTACAAACGCACCCAGTCTCAACCTGACTCTCCTGCCCTGCCCGAGACCCAGCTCCTCTGCTCCTCCTGGGTGCTCCTGTCAGTCCCAACCTCCTCCCGCCTCCTCCCTCCTTAGCACCCATGTCTTCAAACTGCTCTCCTTCCACGCTGTCTCCATTCCCCTTTGCACCTTCCCTCCCCGTGACAATAGATTCTCTGCTCTCACCCACACAGCCCACGTCCTCTGTGTCACTGGGCCCTTCCCTGGGCCTCACTCCTCCACCTGAGTCCTCGAGTCTGCGACCGAGGCGTTGGAAACCCCAGCTCCACCACCGTGGTCCCGGTGCCTTTTCGGCTACATCCATTTGCTCGCTGTCATCCTTGTCCTGGTCTGTCGGGAGCTGTGTTCCCACACCTGACAGTCTTAACCCTGATGCCTCCATCAGCCCTGCTGCACGTGCGTCTTCCCCTCGCATTCCACATGTCTGCCGGCTCTCCATCCTCCCGCGTCCACCAGTGATTCTCACCCGAGGATGCAGGACCCCAAGGCGGCCTATCAGAAGCATCTTTTGGGCTCGGTTTCCTCTTTTGCTATTGTCTGTGTTCCTTTTAGAGATTGCTTCTTATTCCCTCTTACTTTTTCTGAGCTGAACACTGCTCACCCCTCAGATGATTGGATAGGCCTGCCTGGGGGTCCATGCCCCCAGCCCTCCCTCGGGTGAAACCCACCCCCCACCCCAGATAAGAATCACTGATGTGGACGGCCACCTTGACTCCCTATGGCCACCTGACTCCCTGACTCCCATTTTATGCCTGGAGCCTTCTTGTGCTTGCATTTACTATTGAAGATCATTGTTTTGAAGCGCCAGAATGCCCCCTTTCTACCAGTTTTTGTTTGTTCATTTTTTTGCTACTTCTTTCATGTGCTTTTTATACTTATTACTTTGCATTTTTCATGTTTTTCGTATGCTAACTAACCTGGTAGTCTTCCCATGGAAGCACTTTCTTTTGCATACTTTCTTTTCTTCCTCTGGCATCCTTCCACCCCATTCGTCCCTCCCCTTGTTTCTCTACTCCACAGTCACCCTCTGACTCTTGAAAAGGATTTCTCTTGAAGATCTACATTGAAACTTTTACCCTTCAGTACATGAAAGCGACCTATACTCTAAACCCCCTTCATATCAGCCTGATAGCTTCCATACCCGTACAATATTTTCTGTTCTTATTTTAATATTTTCTATCCTTGAGGTTTACATACTGTGACACAGGTGGCAAGATTCCACCTTTAGGACTGCCTCCAGTTACTCCCTGCTCCTCTTATCCCCATCATGCATTCTTTTTGCTGTACTATAGTATTTTCGTTACCGTCATTCATACTGTTAATCCATGCATCTTTCCTATCTTTTCATTATTATTCAGGATGTTTTCATCTCATTTTTGGATTTTCTTAAAGACTTTCTTAGTCCTACCTTCCTACCTGGAAGCTCATTTGGCAATCTGTTCTGCACCTCTTTTTCTCTTCTTTGACAACACTTTGAAGCCCCTGTGCCACCCATAATTTGTTCACCACTGTCTTTCTGGTGCAGTGAGCAACCCTTTCTAGATGTGGATGTGCACCCTTCAATTCCATTTCCTGGTTTCCTTTCCCCTGTCTCAGCTCGGTTCCTCTTTACTCATTTCTGAACTTCTTTCCTCCTTTTTGGAATCAGATTTAAGTATACTACTCAATGTACCGTGCCTCGCCACCTTTTTTTTTTTTTTTTTTGCCTTTTTCTAATACTCTATTCAGATGCATATAGTTGTCTTCTGACTTGCTTCTTTTCTACCTCACCCTTTTTCCCTTCTGTATCTTTGGTCCATCTTTAATCTTATAACTTTTCTTAATGTATGCTCTTGTTCTTCTGACCTCATTGTTTCTGGGTCTCCTTATTGTGAAGTGGATTTGCCCTGTGTTTACTTAAGTTACTCTGAAATGTTGCCAAATCCATGCAGTGCTCTTTTTAGTGTCCATCAGGTGTTTTCTTCCTTATTCCATATGATATGATTATAGTAGCAAATCTTGTTTTTTAGTATGTTATCCTCGCATGACTTTTCCCATCCTAAGGTAAATTTTAAATGCCTTTTCCCTTTATTTTGTTGTTTTTCTTTTTCTGCCTTGGAAGAGCACATTGTTATCCACCCATCCACTGTGTGTCACTCCTCTGCATTCACTAAGATCTTCCTGTCAAGCACCTCCTTCTCTTCTCCATTCACTGCTCCATCCCTTTCAGAATTTCTTCTTTCCAGCATACTGTGCTGAACTGCTTTGGTTCTCTGTTTGTTCCTTGATAGGATCCCTGCCACTTGCCTTGTTTTATGTACACTTTACTGAATGTGTCGCTAATCTTTCTGTCAATTGCACTTTTTAATGCAAATGTACTTTCCTGGACACTGTCTCTCTTATGTCCAATTTTTAGTTATTTTATCTCGTCCCTTTCTTTCTCCCTTTAAGAACTAACTACACCGTTGTCTTCTTGACTCAACTTTTTAAGTAAAAGCAATTTTCATTATCCTGTGTGCTTGAATAATAATTTTTGGTAGCAAACAATTATATTGCATTATCTTAAATTTGATAAAGCTCTTACCCATCTCCCTTAAAACAACTCAACCTATTTTCTCAATCATCACTAAAACACTATGATTAAAAAAAAAAAACTTTTAAGTATTTCTCATAATATATGCCATTTTAAAGGATAATGACCTAATTATTTAACATATCATCAGTTCATTAGCAGACATGTTTGTGTGTAGTACAAAATGGTCTCATACTATAATAAAGACTATAATTGCATTTGCCTTTTATACTGCAAGGAACAATGGAATGTTTTCAGTATAAATAACAAATGCATTACAATTTTAAATAAAATATATAAACAAGAAGTTTTTTGGAAATACTGACTTACCACCTGATGAGCTGCTTGAATTGCCCCACTCATATTATGGGGAAGATGACAGGAATACTGCACAACACATTTAACATCCTTCAGCATAGGGAATAAGCCTATCGGCACAAGAGCCACAGCAAAAATATGCCATCTCAAGCAGGCTTGGGTGCAAGCTAAAAGTTTTTGTTAGCACAAGAATGCTAACTCACTGCGCCAGATTTTCTAAGTACTTGGTGAGATGTATATATAATGTAAATCTTTTCCTATTAACAAGTATTTAGGCTGTATGAACAGATAGCTGGTGATATCTGAATTCCTCATTCTGGTCTCAATAATATTTCCTGTTTCATACCTTGCATATTCCAAACTCAGACTAATTCATACTTTTTTTTTCTCCAACCAAGCATCTTCTCCTCTCCCTTTTCCTTTCTTCTTTTTTATATATACAAGTCTTCTCAGTTGCTTCTCTTAACTTTCAGCGAATCCTAACATTATTTCTTAACTTCTTGGCCAATTTAACATCATATTTACTGCTATGTCCTTTCATAACTCCCTTGGAATATCTGCCCTGCCATATCGTAAATATTCTACAAATCATTTACCCACTGACTCTAGAATAAATGAATGCTGTATTATTCTCTGGATGTTAACCTTATCATGATTCCCAACCAGTCCTCAACCAATAACATTCATTTGTTCTGCAAAGAAAATCCCGACCTATACCTGACAATCCTCATGTTTTTAAGGTTTCCACCAATGGCTTCTTATCAGGATTTATCTTAATTCATCTCCTTCTAACCTTCCCTAGCAAGCAGTCACTTAAGAAGTAAATTTCCCACTAAGACTTCAAGTGCCAGCCTATCCAACTTCTGTTCTTTTTTAGACTTCTGATCTTTTCTCATTCGGTATTTGGTTCTTCTGCGATCTGACAGTTCTGTTTCTTTAATTTATACTTGATCTGTTTTCTTGTTTTTCCACCTACTCAAAACTGCTTTCTAATTCATACAACGTCCCATTTATTGACTTGCTATCCTCTGTTTATTTTTTCTATCATGAGCTTTGGCTTAAGTATAGAGCAACAGCCATTTTTCCTATTATTATCTGTGACTATTCAAATAATGTCTTTCCATTTACAAACAACCTGAACATTTCCCTTCTACTCCTTTTCTCCTTTTTCTCTTTCTCCTTTGGCTGCAAACTCCTTACATTTTCTCCAGCATTCTTTCTTCATTCAGCTATATCATTTAGTGGATATAACCATCTCTTTTGGATGTTATGTACACTCTTGATATTCAGCACTATTTAACCATCTTCCATCTTCCTTATTTCTCACTTGGTACTTAATCTCTTCTCACCCTCCATTCAGTCTGGACGTCCTGGGATCCCTGCTCTGACCCATTTTAAGTCCATTGCATTAATCATTCTCTAACCTCCCATTCTGTTGGCTCTACCAATTGCTTCAAATCTTTTTCCAACACAGCTTTCTGGGCAGCAACGTATACTCCAATTCTTATTTGCTATGTTCTCACTCCCCTCTTTTCTCCCGTGGTTGGTATCTAGCTTAACGTACAACTCCACTGAACTTGTAATTCTGATTCTCGGTGCTCCTCATCCTGGCCCTCCTTATACCCTTCCCTGTTTAACTTTGCAAAATTGCATTGCATGCTCAGCACCCTAACCTAAACCATGCCTTCTCCTTCCTTAATTTTAGCTTCAGATTTTCTCAAGTTTTTCCTTCTCTACTTTTTTTTTTTTTTTTTGGAGACAGAGTCTTACTCTGTTGCCCAGGCTGGAGTGCAGTGGTGCCATCTTGGCTCACTGCAACCTCCACCTCTGGGGTTCAAGCAATTCTCCTGCCTCAGCCTCCCAAGTAGCTGGGATTACAGGCATGTGCCACCATGCCCAGCTAATTTTTTTGTATTTTTAGTAGAGATGGGGTTTCTCCATGCTGGCCAGCTGGTCTCAAACTCCTGACCTGAGGTGATCCGCCCCCCTCGGCATCCCAGAGTGTTGGGATTACAGGCATGAGCCACTGTGCCCAGGCTGCTCACTCTTTTTTTATACATATATTAATAGTTGCTCTTACAGCCAGTTCTAACATAATATTTCTTTTCTGAGCAAATCTTAACATACTTCAGCAAGTTCCTCCTAATTTCCTTTATTTGCACTGTCATATATATTAACATCACCTTCCATCGATAATCACAGTGATGGATACACCCTTCTCTCAAGGTATACTCTTGAGGTATACTCCCTCAATGCCATCCACCTGCTCCACACCAAATACAGATCACCTTCTCACCAAATAAAGCACCCACCCACGCTTTCCAGTTGCTCTGTCAAACCAGTGTCTTTCAGGTACTGTCAGTAGCTTTGAATCAAGATTCACCCTGATCTTCCCCCCTAACCTTTCTATCAACCAAGCCCTTTAATTAAAACTTTTCATTCCCCCAAAATTAATACACCCACTTCTTCCTATCTTGATGTTGTATTTGCTTCAGATCTTTTTTAAAGAAATATTGCACATATAGTTGAGACTTCCTCGGTATCACTCCCCAAATCATTTACCTCTCTCCTTTCCAAGAGAAAATCACTACATGAATCTGATACTTATCCTCATGCCTATTTTCATAATTTTACTGTGTATCCATAAATAATACGTAGTGCTGTGTTTGCAGTGCTGTATAAATGTATATGTATGCGTTCTTAATAGAAAAAAAAAATTCCCATCAAGACTTGAAGAGCTAGTCTGTTTTCTGACTCCTGCTCGTATTCAGGCCTTCGCTGCTCTTCACCATCTACACCACTCATTGCAATCTTCAACAACACACATTTCACCCATTAGACCCCTTCTGAGATTTGACAGATTTCTCCATTACAGTTCTTATTTGTCTTTTTGCAACTTGACCACTCAGAACCCTGCTCTAATTAACAGTGCTCCCATTACTTAGATGAAAACCCCTTTCTTCTTCTTCTATTATGCTCTATCATATCTTATCCATTTTGGCTACTAGCATTAAATTATCATAGCAACGGATATAGCATTATACTCTTGAGGTTTACTTCCCTCATGATTCCCTACCAGTCCTCAAGAAATACAATTAATTTCCTCTACAGACAAACTACTCACCTACCCTCCCTAAATGGTCAATACCCATGTATTTAAAGGTTGCTAGCAGTGCCTTTTTAGGATAATACATCTTAATAAAACTCCCTTAAACTTTCTTATTAACCAAGTTTTTAACCAAAAATTTCTACCTACAGCATCAAGAGCTAATCTACTAATTCCCATTCCTGCCTGGGTCCCCGAAGCTCTGTTAGATGCACCATTCATTACCATTGGGCCTTCCCACCCAATTTGACCACTTGGGCCCATTTTGAGATCTTAGCAGTTTCCCCTTTTAAAAACACAACTGATCTGCCTAGTTGCCACTCCATCTACTCTTAACTTTTGTCTATTTTATACAATGGTCCTTTACTCAGCCAGCTCTCTCTTCCTTCTTACTCCATCGTAACCTTGGTCCAAAAATGGTTCCTTTACCCACCAGTCAATATCTGCCATTCCTCCAGTCATCCCCTCACATCCGCAGGAACTCTTCACTTTCTTCTTCCATTCCTTTCTTCCTTATTTTGCCCCAGACAATCATGCTGCTGATTCTTCTACGTCCCTCCTTCTTTCAGCTATCACCTGTGTGTCATTCTTAGGGACTCCATGGGTTCTTCTGGATACTCCCCTCCCCTTGGGCACTCGCTGCTCAGCACACTGCCCTCTGCCCTTGCCACATTCTCCATTGCATTTGCCTGTGCTTTCAGATCTGCCTACACTTTCATAGGATTCTTGCCACTGGCCTGCCCTTTATGCCCATCCCACTTAGCCTCTCTCACCTCTCACCATACTGACCAAACACATTACTTCTAACGTTTTTCCAGCAAAGCTTCCTGGACAGCAAAACCTTATACCCGTGTTCTTACTGTGCCACCTTCTTACCTTACTGTCTTCTTCTTAATACACAACTCTGACAAATTCCCAACTCTCGTTTCCTAATGTTCCCATTTAGCCCTCTTTAATGCCCTTCCGTATCTGTTGTTTTTCTACACTGCATGTTCTGCCCCCTACCTCATTCACATGTCCTCTCACCCTATTTAGCATCCAGCCTCCATCTTTTGTTCTCTCCTTCTTTGCGATTTTTGCATACAAGTCTCCTCAGTTGCTTCTCTCACTTTTGGCAAGTCCTAACATTCTTAATTTTTGAGTACATCCTTAATGTCCCTCTCAGAACGTTCCTCCAAATTTCCTTTTGGAGGCTTCCCCTGTATAGCCTAACCTTTCATAGTGATGGATACATATTCTTTTTGAGGTTTCCTCCCCTCATATCCCCACTCTCTCCCTCATTCAAAACCAGTTTTCTACTCTTCAGATAAGCCTTCCCTTCCCCTTAGATAGCATCTAACCTGGCTTCTTTCTTTTCCATCATGACCTTTCGCACAAGTATGGTGCCAAATACCTCCAATTAGTATCATTGACACTTTTTTTGATCAATACTAAGTGATGCCTTCTCGTCTGGAAGCAATTTTAACTTCACTATTGTACACCTTTTTATTTTGCCTTATTAAAACTATATTCAGCATCCCTCCTTCATTCAGAGACTCTGTGTATGTCATTTCCATAGATTCAGTACTGTCTTTTGGATAAACAGACCCCTCACACTCAACACTCACTGTTCAGACTGCACACTGGATCTGAGGTCCAAAGCTTCCTGAACAGTGACCCCTCATAACCTCAATTCTTACCTAGCCACATTCTCTCCTTCCTCTGTCTTCTTGAGTGGCTGTGTCTGGATTAACGTAAAATCACTCTACCAGAGTTGCCACTCTCCCTGTCCCAGTATTCCTCATCCCGTCACGCTTCAGTGCCCTTCCTCACTAGCCCACTTACTGTGCTGCAAGTGCAGCCTCCAGCCTCATTCATTTATCCCTTCCCTTTTGAATCCTCCATCACCTCCATTCTTTCCGTCTCTCCTGTCCTTTCATTCAAATCTCTTCAGTTGCTTCTTCTAATTTTCAGCTAACCCTAACACGACAGTTGCTCGAAGAGGCTCTTTATCAGAATTGTTCCTAGCCTGCCTTGTCTAAAGCAGTGGTTCTCCAACTGCAGCTGGTTAAGACAAGCTGCAGGGCCTTACCCCATGATGTGGTTTGGATCTGTGTCCCCACTCAAATCTCATGTCGAATTGTCATCCCCAGTGTTGGAGGTAGGGCCTGGTGGGAGGTGATTGGATCATGAGGCCAGTTTCTCATAGATGGTTTAGCACCATCCCCTTGGCGCTGTTCTTGTGATAGAGTTCTCACACGATCTGATTGTTTTAAGTGTGTGGTACCTCCTCCCATCTCTGTCTTTCTCCTGTGAAGTGCTGGCTCCCCACCATTCACCTGCTGCCATGATTGTGAGTTTCCTGAGGCTTCTTAAGCCATGCTTCCTGTACAGCCTATGGAACCTTGAGCCAATCAGACATCTTTTCTTTATAAGTTACCCAGTCCCGGGTATTTCTTTATAGCAATGTGAGAACAGATTAATGTATCCTGAGTTTCTGACTGACTAGGTCTGGGGGAGGGGAGAAGAATTCAAATTTCTAACAGATTCCTAGATAGTGCCATGTAACACATTCTAAGGAGCACTGCTCTCAACTTCTCCCTCAACCAAGCCCTTTAAAAATCTTCCACTAAGGCATCAAGAGCAAGTCTACTGACTCATTCCTATTCAGGTCTTTCCTTCTCTCCCATATGCTAGTCACTGCAATCTGGCCTTATACCTACTATATTTGGCCAGTTAGGCCCATTCTGAGATCTGGCAGGATTCTCCGGGCATCTTGATGGCGCTGTGGTCTTTCTTATTACCATGCCACCTTTTCAGAATCGTTATCTAGTTTATATAATGCTCCCCTTAGCTTTAACTCCTCTTCATGTCTTTTGGCCCAAATACGGGACTATCTCGCCAGTCAGTCCTGCCATTCTTCAAATGACCGTTTCATCTGGAGGCAACTATGTTTTCTTCTATTCCTTTTTTCCCTGTTACCTGTCTTGCCCTAAAGATGTACGCTACCTTATCTTCAGCCTCCCTTCTTTTAACTGCCATCTATATTTCATTCAGATGGACTCCGTCTCCTCCTGAATGGCACTTCCTAGCCAGATTCTCTCTAGTATCTGCCTCTCATCTGTAGAAAATCTTCACGTGACAGAGTAACTTCTAAGAGTAACTTTATTTAATACAGCACTTTCATGATATTCATTTGTTTTTCCCCTTTGGTGATTTGCCCTCCCTTATCTTAATTATATAGAGTATAATTTCATCTACCATCTGTACCTGGAAACAAAGAAGTTTTACCCTTTAGATGGGTTTCCAATGTAATCTCCAGCCACTCCTCTCCCAATATTAGTCATCCATTCTACAAACTACTCAAAGATCTATCCTGGTGTCGTTAAGTGCTGCCCTGTTAGGGCTCATCTTAATCCACCTCCTTCTAATCCTTCTAATTAAACTTCTCACAGAAGCTTCCCATTACTTTTCAAGCACGTCTTCTTCCCATTTTATCTACTACTTTTCAAAGTCTGCAATTAAGAGCCAACTTTTGACGAAATAGACCCACATTTAAAGGGTTTACAAGATTTCCCATTCTGGGAAACACTTTTCTCATTTTACCTGTCCATGCCACTCCACCTATGCACACCTACTCTTTGTATAGTTCTCCCTTTACACAGTTTCCAGTCTCTCCTTATTTAATCTTACATTTATGGGGCTGTATCCCTCCTGTCAAAACCTGCCAATCTTCAAATGACTCTATCTCTTCTGCAGGCTCTTCCACTGTTTTCCCCAGTTGACCCTAGAAAAACAACTGTTACTTAGTCACTTGTTTTTTCAGCTACAATCTTGTGTATCATTCTCATGGATTTAGTCTTTTCTTCCTCGTCACCTCCACACCACTCTGAACACTTGCACTTTCAGTTCATTCCAGACCTTCATAGGGTTCCTGCCACTGCCTATGGCTAGAATCCATCCCATTTCAACTCCTTGACCTTCCACTCTGTTGGGCACACTTGCTGCTTCCAACATCATTCAAGCAAAGATTCCCAGATGGCACTTCCTCAGGACACCAGTTCTTATTTATCTCCTTACTCTGTGCATTCTCTTTTCTTCTTAACTCATATCTCTACTGCATATGCAGCGCTGCCGTCTTCTGGTGTTCCTCATTCTGGCCCTCTTTAATGCCCTTCCCTACCCATACTTTTTTTTTTGTTTTTTTTTTTTGGAGACAGAATTTCACTCTTGTCACCGAGGCTGGAGTGCAGTGGCCTGATCTCGGCACACTGCAACCTCCACCTCCCGGGCTCAAGTGATTCTACTGCCTCAGCCTCCCAAGTAGCTGGGATCACAGGCACCTACCACCATGCCTGGCTACTTTTTGCATTTTTGGTAGAGACGGGGGTTCACCATGTTGGCCAGGCTGGTCTTGAACTCCTGACCTCAAACGATCCACCTGCCTCAGACCTCCGAAGTGCTAGGATTACAGGCATGAGCCACCGTGCCCAGCCCCTACCCACACTTTATATTCCATACTCCAGCCTAAATCCTACATCTTCTCGTCTTTTAGCTTCCAGCCTCCATCTTCTCTTCCCCTGTGATATTTTCATTCATGTTTCCCTAGGAAATGTCTATCACTTTTAATCAATCCTCACATAGCAGAGTAACTTCTAGGCAACTTCATTGGAACACTGTGCAATAGTTTACAATATCTTAACTGTCAGTCATCCTTTCACTTGCCATCTCTCTTTTCTTTTTTTGAGACAGAGTCTCACTCTGTCACTCAGGTTAGAGTGCAGTGGCGTGATTTTGGCTCACTGAAACCTCCAGGATTACAGGCATGTGCCACTACGCCCGGCTAATTTTTGTATTTTTAGTAGAGACAGTGTTTCATCATCTTGGCCAGGCTGGTTTCAAACTCCTGACCTCAGGAGATCTGCCAGCCTCGGCCTCCCAAAGTGCTGGAATTAGAAGCTTGAGCCACTGCACCCGGCCCTACCATCTCTCTACAGAAATAGATATAGACTTTTTTTAAAACTTCACTCTTCATAATCACCCATTCCCCATCTAGTAGCAGTAATCCATTCTCTGGACAAACTACCTGTTCACACACTCTTAATAAATCAAGCCTAATATTTCTAAAGTTGCCATCTATAACTTTTTTTTTTTTTGATACAGAATTTTGCTCTTGTTGCCCAGGCTGGAGTGCAGTGGCGCGATCTCGGCTCACTGCAACCTCCGCCTCCTGGGTTCAAGTGATTCTCCTACCTCAGCCTCCCGAGTAGCTGGGATTACAGGCATGCGCCACCACACCTGGCTAATTTTGTATTTTTTTTTTTTTTTAAATTCAGTAGAGACAGTGTTTCACACTGTTGGCCAGGCTGGTCTTGAACTCCCAACCTCAGGTGATCCACCCGCCTCAGCCTCCCAAAATGCTGGGATTACAGGCGTGAGCCACCGTACCCGGCCCATCTATAGCTTTTTATCAGCATTCACCAGTTAATAACTTTCCTGTCAAGCAAGTCCTTTAATTAGCCATTCCCTCAAAAGCTTCAAGAGCTAGTCTATTGCTTCCTCCTACTGAATTCCTTGCTCCTTACCCTTGCTGTGTATTTCCCATGCAGTCAACCATTTAGACCTAGAAAGGATACCCCATTCTAAATCTTTATTCCACACCTCCTCTGCCAGTTGGCCCTTCCTTATGTAATATTTTCTTTCTTTTGCTTTCAGTCTCTTATTTCTTACTCTCTTATGACTTTTGGCCCAGCAATGCTGTCTTACCTTCCCATTGATGTGTGTCATTCCTTAGTGACTAACTCCTTTTCATCTGAGGACAACTCTAATGTTGCTTTCCTAGTACCATTCCTCCTTCCCTTTCTGAATTTGTCCTAGAGAAAAACCCTCCCACCATTTGTACAGCATTCCCACAGACTCAACACGATTTTCCAGGTAGGTGTGTATTGCTTATTTTGACACTCACTGCCCAACTTGCCTCGATGTCCTACATGCTATACTGCACCCATTCCTTCTCAGTTCAGTCCAGACCTGCATAGACTGCTGCAGTTAGCCTGTACAGATCCATCTCTTTTGCCCTAGTGACATACCCTTTTCTTTAATTATTTTTCTAACAAAGCTTTCTGGAAATGCCTCATAAGTGTCTCTTACTTTGTCATGGTCTCCCCTAGGTGGTTGAGACCTGGCAGCTCCCTCCCACCTTTTCCACTCTGCCCTTTGCCGCACTGCGTGTTCTGTACCCTGGCCCAACTCACATATCCCTCTCCTGTCTTAGCTGCCAGCATCCATCTTTTCTATAATTCACTGGGTTCTTTTCTTTCTTTTTTTTTTTTTTTTTTTTGAGCCAGAGTCTCACTCTGTCGCCCAGGCTGGAGTGCAGTGGCGCGATCTCAGCTCACTGCAAGCTCCGCCTCCTGGGTTCATGCCATTCTCCTGCCTCAGCCTCCCGAGTAGCTGGGACCTGTACAGGCACCGCTGGGTTCTTTTCATACAAATCTCCTTAATGGTTGACTGTCATTTTCAGTGAATCCTCACAAGACAAGCCTAATTTCAGAGACCAGTTTTAATGCAGATCTTCAGGGCATTCTTTCCTGATTCCCTTTGGTGTTTGTCTTCCTTTGTTTGTGTAACTCTTATCTTTACATTATGGCAGTGCATTCAGTATTTTCTTGCCATGGAAAGCCCCCCCCCGCCCCGCCTCCTCGCCCCATTTCGTCATCCTCTGTAGCGGCTTCAATAGATTACTACCTGGACTTCCTCAGATCCCTGTAACCTCTCATTGTATCAGTCAAACCATTTAAGTAAAAAATTCCCAAGGTTTCAGGAACATTATCTCTACTAACACCATTCGTATTTACTTCCTTAATATCTTTCTCTGTATCAGGTCCTTACATGTAAGTGTCTTCTGTCTTTACCTCCACATAAAACCCAGCCCCTGTGCCCAGTCTGTGATCTACCTTCATACCTGATGTTGTCTCTTTATTCCTCCTCGTTTGCTGTAGCCTCTCTGCTTAATTGGAACCACACTGGGTTGCTATTAGCTATTTGCTTAATGTCTCTCCTGACTCTTCATTCTAACTTGATCATGACCTTTCCCCTACCATATCCTGTATCTCTTTCATTGTTTAAAAAAAAAAAAAAAAATGCCTCACCTGACCTATTCTGGCCTTGTGTTAACTTTCACTTCTTTCTTTCTTTCCCCTTCTCCCTGAAGAAAATCCTGTCTTTATTAAAGCACACTTGTTCTTTCCTCAACCCCTAATAGCATTGAAATTGAGTCTGCAGACTTGATAGGTTCATTCTTGCCTGTATGGGGCAACCCACTGCCATCATCTGTTTTCAGCAGATTCTGTTGAATCCATCTGCTCTCTGAATTCAGACCCATTCTTCATAGTCCCCACTAGTGGCTTAAATTAGGCACATCTTGTCTAGCTTATCTCTAACCTTTCAATCTCTTGACTGCCTCAGCTCACCAGAGCCTGTTGGAAAATCATTTGAAATACAAGGTATTTTACAATTTATTCTGAAACAAATTCTCTTCTCAGCACCTAGGCATTAGCTTGCCTCCTACTGTTTCCAACTGCCCCATGGACTTTCTGGCCTCTTTCCTTTTGCTTGTTTGTACATCTTCCTCTGCTTGCCCAAAGCTCTTTTGCATCTTTTGAGAGCCAATTAAACTACTGTGTCGTTTAACTTTTTTTACAGTTTTCCCAGGCTGTTGGTTAATCCTGCACCTTCACATGGCACTCTCTTAAAACTTAAAGGATCTATGGCACTGAGTTGTAATGTCATAGATAGATCGCACACACACAGCCTCACACGCTTACTTAACTCCTAGACAGCTCCTAGAGACAGAGGTCATGTCTCAGTCATCTTTTTATCCAAGTGTCTGGCACATAAGCTTATACCTTTACATATAATGTCAACATGTATTGACAGTCACTACATGTATGGATGGATGAATGGATGGAATTTAAAGTCAAGACTGAGCAGATGGAAGTCTTATTACCCAACCTGTCATATATGGTCTTTATATCTGAGCCTGTTCTTTCCTCTCCTCGCCTATCCCCCAAATAACTTTTTAACTGCCCCAATATCTAATATTTTTGTACCTGTAAGCTTTTTCCAGACCATAGATAAGATCCTAAATGCCTTTTCTTCATCCCTGCTTGCTAAGTCCCCTCCTTCAAACATTTCAGAAAATCCTGTCTTCTTTATAAAGACTTCACTTTCCAAAAATGTACCCCCACCTCCATTTCTTATTACTTAACACCACTTGTGTGAAAACATACAACTGCCCACTTGCTTTTCCATTTAAGACACTGACTTTACCAATAATAGAAACTCATTACTGACCTCCTCACTTTAGGCTGAAGGTTGACAGATAAAGCAAGTTCTGTCTGGTGATTTGTGGGCCCGCCATCAGTCCACAATCTAAAGATAGTATTGAGGTGCTGATGAGATTGGTCAATGTTAATCTGATGATCTGTATGCTTTTTTTACCATCGGTTTTTTTTTTTTTTTTTTTCGGTCAGGTCCTACAGCAGTGGTTCACAAAATACTATTTTTCAACATTTAGGCCTCTTTGAGATAGGCATGGCAAAAAGCCCCCAAAAGGACCTCTCTGCTGCTTTCTTCATACCAATAGAGAAACAGTTTGCCCATGTTATCATTCCTGTACTGCTGTAACCCACAGCGTGGAATAGACTTTACATTCATGCTTTGTGAGACTGCCTTTCTGACCCGCTTGCAGGCTGCTTTTGAGAACCACTACCCTAGAAAACAGGGCATGTGTATTTAACTGGAAAATGTGGAACACAATGCTGAGTACAGGTGGCACTTCCTAAGAAATGATGGAAACTTCTCGCTTGCACTGCCCACTGATGCAGGTTTGCCTGCCTTCTCCTCCAGTTGCAGGCACCTTTAGCTGCACCATGAAGTTTACAGTCCGGGACTGTGACCCTAACACTGGAGTTCCAGATGAGGATGGGTATGATGATGAGTATGTGGTGAGTCTTCCCAGCAGAGAGACTTTCTTTGACACCTTCGCAGCACTAAGTGACTTCTGCCTTGAGAGAACATTTTTCTAGGAGCATCTGACATAAACTTATGGGATTTCTATTCTTCTGAAACAGATGACAACTTAGGAGGCCCTGGACTAACCCTCCTCTGTAACTGGACAGCATCAGGCCAGAGATAATTGAGATTTACCACTTCATCATTAAAACAAACTCACCCTTTTTTTTTCTTTATAATAGGGATAATTAAGAAATGAAAATAATTACATGATTTTCATTGAGATCAGTTTTATTTAAAATGATTTGGGGTCGGGGGTTGGTTTTGTTTTTTGGTTTTTTGTTTTTGCTTCAGCAACTGTTAGTTTATAGCCAGATCATGGATTAAAAAGCCTTCACAGAATGGAGGGAAAACTTTTAAAAATATCAACCTCTTAGTGAATGATGAGAGGGTACTGTGTGCCCAGAACTCAGTGGTCAAGTGTGGGTACAACATGACTACTCTGTACCTCAGGGCTACAGATGTTGATCTGAATTTGGCTCTTGCCAGATGTTCTGTTTTCTTGCTTTCCTTTGCTAAGGGCTCCAGCATTAGATTTATCCAGACTACAGAACTTAAACTATTTTGGTGGTAGAGTTTTCTCTAGGCTCCAGAGAACTATATTAATTCCTTTATCTTTGCCCTATAACAGAAAGGACTTTTCTTTACTGACTGCTTGTTACCCACTAGCTGGAAGATCTCGAAGTGACTGTGTCTGACCACATTCAGAAAGTACTGAAGCCTAACTTTGCTGCTGCTTGGGAAGAGGTGGGAGATACCTTTGAGAAAGAGGAAACCTTTGCCCTCAGTTCTACCAAAACCCTTGAAGGTGAGACCCATTTTGCTATCAGTATATTGCCTGATAGCAATATAACACCTAATAGGTATATTTGTTACTCCAGAAGAACTCCTTGTAAAAAAAAAAAAAACTTCATAAAGCTCTTACTTAAAAGGCCAGCACCCTGTCTTCATCATCTAACTGATCAGCCATTTTCTAGTCCAAGTAGCCTCCCTCTACACATCACCAACAGCCCCTTCCACCCCAGCTCCCAGCATAGACTGGTGCAGAGGGAGATCCCTGTGCTTTACTTTCCTAATACTGTCTCATACATCTTCTCAACACAGAGGCTGTCAACAATATCATCACATTTCTGGGCATGCAGCCATGTGAGAGGTCCGATAAAGTACCTGAGAACAAGAATTCCCATTCGCTCTATCTGGCAGGTAAGAAGCTTCCATCAGATTTTCCTTCCATTTTCTTGCAAAGCTTAATAGGATATAGATGGGCATCTTACGCCTTGCTCTTGTCCCATCATCCCATTATATGAGCCACAATGTGAAACCCAGTCAAAATGAATAATTTGTTTTGCATGCTATTCTTAGTTATTCTTTTAAGATGTACATTTGACCTAAAACACTTAAATCTCTCCAACAGATACCAAGGCCACCACCAACATTCCTTTTGAGTACTCCAAATTGGTATTTTTGAATACCTTCTATGTATCTGGTTTCATGGGAATATAAAAAATATATATTTGGAATTTATGCGTAGGATTCAATTTTCACAAATCTCTGGAAAACTAAACTAATAGAAAGGAGATGCAGGGAGAGCATGATAAATTTCATTATCCAGTGCTTGTTTTGGGTTCTTAATATGTTTTTCCTCACTTTTTTCTCTCAGGCATATTCAGAGGTGGCTATGATTTATTGGTGAGGTCCAGGCTGGCCTTAGCCGATGGAGTGACCATGCAGGTGACTGTCAGAAGCAAAGAGAGAACACCTGTAGATGTTATCTTAGCTTCTGTTGGATAAAGGCTTACTGGACAAGAGGAAACTGATGTACACTTCACGGTCAGTGGGCTTTTAGGCTAGTGGCATCAGTTTCCCAGAATCACACTTTTGAAGATGAATGACTTTGGAGAAGCAAATTAAACATTTGGCCCTGAGCCAGCAGATCAAGCAGGTGTCTATCTTTGTGCATGGGTTGTTTTTTTTTTCTTTTTATTATACTTGGTCAGCTTTGGTACGATAGTGCAGCTTCAGGTGATCTTGAAAATCAAATACTATCCTATACTCCAGCTGCTTAACTTCATTTTATTCTTTAATTTAATGTGTACCTGAAAGCTCCTGGCAATGCTGGAAAATTTTTATCCCAGAGGGGTGGGGGTGAGGGGGAGGGGAAGCCAGAGTCCACTTTTGTCACAATTCATTTTTATTAATAGAAAATAAACACTTATTCCAGTTTCAAAGTTGTTATACTTGAAGTTGCTAATTTTAAAAAATGAATTTTAAATAATCACTTAATCCTGCTTTGACTAAGACAATGAAATGTGGCTTAAAAAAAAAAGTGTTCAGCACCATTTGCTCATAGGTCTTTCAGAGTTTGTTCTTAAAGTTTCTGGAACTTTCCTGTCTGTAAAGTATAGGAATGACTGAGCTACATTGGAAAGCCTCTCTGGGACAGGCAGTGGGGAGTTAAGCAGTCATCATAAAGGAATCAGTGTACATTCAGCATGGTGACTTGGACTACACAACAATCCCTTCCCCTTTACAGTAGCTCAAGAGAAACATGCTTCTAAGCACTGAGGTATGAGGAGTCTCAGACTGTTATCTGCTGTTCAAATTGGTCTTCCCAGCTAATAACAGTAAATATCTGGCACAGATGCTATTGGTCCTTAATGTCCTGTGATTTTAGGAAGTAGTTTGGATTTAGTTCAATTTATTCAGAAATCAAACATGTTTAATTAGCTTCACTACTCTGGCAGAGTAAGGGTATGCTGGTTTAGTGTCTTTATAAAATATATGTAATGTATAGGTAAATCATAGTCTTAAATCAAATACCTAGAATACTATATTATTTAAACCAATATCTATTTTAACAAAATGTTTATAACTAAAAATAGCTGATGAAACTAAATCCAAAGGTATGGCAAAGAGGACTCAGCTCTGTGTTGCTTAAAGAACTTTTAAAAGGCATGTGCCCATAACGTCATTCAAGGAGAGGGAAGGAGGCCCCCTTCGCCTCCTCCTTACTATAGAATTCCTGTTGGGGCTGGGCCAGAAATGAGCACTTCTAAATATTTCAGAGAAATCCAAAGTGTTAAAAAGTATTTTATGCCAAAGAACGTCTTTCTGCATCAGAGAATAGTAATGCTCATCAGAATTTCCTAATAACACAAAAACAAAGCCAAGATACATTTGATCAGATGTCAAAGTAATGGGAGGTGGACTATTATGTCAACTTTAGTCAGAGCTCCTGCTGGCTTCTTCCTATACACTGTTCACCAATTTGAGTAGTGGACTTTGTGAGAGAATAATGTTTGATGGCCAGGACCTCTCTTGGGCATTTCTTCCTAAGTGGAATACACAACAGATAAGGGAGTAGGGGAGGTAATACAGGGAAGCTACTCTTTCCAGCTCAGAAGGAGTTGATGAAGCCCATATATGCATTCAAGAAGCCCATGGGATCCTCTAGCTGTGGATAGTGGCTAATGTGGTCATCCAGAATCGACACTGTGGACCGCGGCAGCGTTTTCCTAGTGGAAGAGAACAGCACGCAGGTGAACTTGAGGCTGGAGGAGGAGGGATGTAAGCCAGTGGGAAGCCCCAGTAAATGACCCTGTGGACACACTATACTGGAAGGAGCCACCAAAGAGCTTATTCACCTTCTACTCTGAAATTGTATCTTAGGCAGGTAAACTTGCCAATTCCATTTATACAAACTAGTTTTTAAATGTTCATAATCCAACAAACAACAACTTGAAAATATAACACTTTTGCAACAATTGTCAAAGCAAGATGATTTTCAGCTCCTTAGAGAAGGATGAAGCATCAAACAAGTGGATCACACAGCAACTCACTGCCCAAGCAGAGATAACCAAGGATCTTCCCTTAAATCCCAGGAGATGAGAGGGGGTATTTTATTTAAAATTATATGCAAGCTATTTACTACTAGCTTGTATCCAGTAGGCCACAGGAAGGTATGGAACATTCTTATGTGACATAATCAATCAAGATTTCATACTCTGACACCTTCCAAGTAAGTACCTAGAGAGAATAGCAACCAATGAGAAGGCACTTTTCCACAATGAGCTCTTCTCAATCTCTCCTTGCCATCTGCTCAGCCTAAGTCAATGAAATGGCTTTACAATCGGACTAAAACAAACACTTTGTAGGATATATCCACTTTCAACCTTTGACTCACATGAGAGCTTTTTGTACACCAAGGAATATGTAGCAGTGATGACAGTGAAAACAGACTATGTATAAATCAAGAGAATGTATAACTGAATTTCTTGATATTACAATTATGTTAGAATAAGATTCCTCAACTCAATGCTTTTATTGTTTCCTGGATGAACAGCCAGTGAGGTTAGAGACAATGGCTAGAGCCAATAGCCCTCAACAGGTAATTCTGTTTACCACTGTCAGGATGAGATACTAACAAAACATAGACCTCTCTCAGGGAGACTCACCTGTACAGCTCCAAAAACTCTGGATAGGGATTTACAGGATCCAATGGCCCATAGATAAAATGAACTAGGAAAGAGAAAAGGAATGAAATACTTAACAGCTCTCACATCTGTTTTACTCCCACCCTAAAATTAACTCCTCTCCAAAAAGAAATGTTTTCTTCTCCCTTTTTTTATTATAATAAGCAAGGTCTCTCTCTGTTGCTCAGGCTGGAGTGCAGTGGTGCAGTCATAGCTCACTGTAACCTCAAACTCATTGGCCCAAGCGATCCTCCCACCTCCGCGTCCTCAGTAGCTGAGACTTCATACAGGTGTGCACCACCACACTTGGCTAACTTTTAAATTTATCTGTAGAGAAAAATGTGCGCACTGTGTTGCCCAGAGTGGTGCCAAACTCCTGGGCTCAAGCAGTCCTCTCGCCTCAGCCTCCCAAAGAGCTAGGATTACAGACGTGAGCCGCCTCAGCCAGCCCAAGAAAATATTTTCTATAAATAATTTTTTTGTGTGATAGAAAACCTAGCTTGTTTTATTAGGTAACCTCTAAAGAGCAGCTAGGAATGCACCAGTTCATTCATTGGATACATCTCCTCCTATAGACAACCAACTGGTCCCTCATCCAACTCTCCTGCACCCTAGACCAAATGGAATATGCCCATCTTTCAACATTCTCTAAGTCCAGGATACTATCATTCTTTAAGTCTCTCTTCAGTTATAACAGACCTTTGACATTTGAAATCAACCGATAATTTCCTGAGCACTAATCACTATGTGTGAAACACTGTAATTTTTTTAAATCTGTAAGAATGAAAAGACAAATAAGTACAAACCACCTATAGCCTCTTAATTAGTAATCCAAACAGCCTTCTGTCCGAGCAATTCAGCATGTAATGTGGCAGTCACTGACAATGCACACCACAGAAATCAGTAATACCAACTACCTTTACAGTAATATCTCAGTTTTTTATATACTTCACTCTACACACAAACATCACTGTTCCAGATGTCATGAGTACAGCTGCTAGTAAAATAAAGGATACCCAGATAAATTTGAATTTCAGATGAAAATTGATTTCTTTTTGGTTTAAGTAGGTCCTAAATACTGTACAACACATACTTAAATACTAAAAAAGCATTTGTTGTTTATCTGAATTTCAAATTTAACTGGGTATCTTAACATTTTTATTTGCTAAATCTGGTAACCCTAATTGTATAAAGGAGTTGCAATTATTTTCACCCTATAGTCCTTCAGCTTCCTATCAATAATATAAAAATACTCACTGGGGATAGTTACAGAGGCAAGAGCTCCCACCCAGCGCCTTCTGAACTTCTTCCGCTGATTGATGTACTGTAAGAGACTATAGGACAGGTAAGTCAGCATGAGCAGAACAAGAAACCTTTACTGTTATAGGGATTCAAGGGCATGACAAGAGCCACAAGGAATACAAGATACAATTTCTTAATCCAGAAGCAGTTTAGCATTCCTGGAAATGTCCCACTTAATTTATCCATTTCTGTTAACCTCTAGAGTTAACCACCATGTAGCTCTAGTAGTGATTATGCCTACTATCAATATAAGAATTAGTGGTTTCGTGTATTTATTAAGCAGGGAATGACATCTAGGAAGGCTGATAGTTGGTTTGGATTTTATGTAACTAAAAAGCCCAGGTCTAAGGTTCCAATTTTGGCTTCACCACTACCTACCTCTCTGACTCAAATATATAACACAGATCTTTCAACTTGGTTTCCTCATTTGTTGGTTTGTTTGTTTTTTAAAAGACAAGGTCTCCCTATGTTACCCAGGCTGGAGTGCAGTGGTTATTCACAGGTGCAATTACAGCTCACTACAGCTATAACCCCTGGCCTCAAGAGATCCTCCCACCTCAGCCTCCCAAGTAGCTGGGAGTACAAACATGTGCCAAAGAACCTGGCTAGCCTCCTCATTTTTAAAATAAGAGGATTGAAACACATGATCTTCTGTGTTGACATCTACTTCTTTTTTTTTTTGAGACGGAGTCTCACTCTGTTGCCCAGGCTGAAATGCAGTGGCATGATCTCAGCTCACTGCAACCTCCGCTTCCTGGGCTCAAGCAATTCTTGTGCCTCAGTCTCCTGAGTAGCTGGAATTACAGACGTGTGGCACCACACCTGGCTAATTTTTGTATTTTTAGTAGAGACGGGGTTTCATCATGTTGGCCAGGCTGTTCTTGAACTCCTGACCTCAGGTGATCCGACCACCTTGGCCTCCCAAAGTGCTCAAATTACAGGTGTGAACCACTGCGCCCAGCCGACATCTACTTCAAAATTCTAAGTGTAGATGTTGATGAGCACAAGGCTTCATCTGACCACAGACAAAATGGAGAGAATTCCTCCTTCTCCAGCATAAGACACTACTGCCACATTTTAGAACTCATGTATTCTACTCATTCTGCCTGGCAACTCCAGGACAGTTATTTTTGTGAACCCTCAAATATCTCATCTTAGAAACAGTATATACTTTTTGGAAAGGAAAATATAAGATAATTTTGAAAGTCAGTCTTAATTGTTCTTCAGTTTTTTAATACTAAAATGAAATGTTCAGGGATCCTGTGGGGGTTAGGAGAGGGTGGGAGGATTGGCTGCCTCTAACACACAATTCCCAGCAAAGCCATCAGTAAAAACACTGGAAGCTACACTGACCCAGGTGGCTAGAAGACAGAGCCTTATCCCAAGTAGTTACAGCTATCACCACCTCTGGGTCCCCTATGAAAGCTGGTTTGGGTCTACCTTCTCATTTGAACCAAGGCATGGGAATTCTTTGTACAAGACAGAGGAGGATAAGTCTGCCCTCTCACTCCCTGTTGCTGCAGAAAGATAGGCAAAAGGTAGAGCCTTGTACCTTGAGGGAGGCCCTAGGCTACTTTCACAACCATGATTCAATACTTTGAAGCATTTAATACTAACAAAGAGTCCAGTTTCACTCTATTTTCTATTTCTTTCTTCATATAGACCATGACTTTTTGGTTTGCCCCATAGGTCATCAGCCTTCCTGTGATAGGGAATAAGCCAGCAAGGAACAGAACAAGCAATCCCCACTCTCCACAAAAACGCTTCTCTGGAAACGAAAGCAAAGGGTAATTTCTTACCTGTCAATGACTAAGTTCCCGTCATTGTTGCGGATCCCTGCCCACATGTCCCACAGCTCACTCTCAGAGGGCCGAGTATACGGCCCAAAGACTGGGGTGAGACTGAAAGAGTCCAAAACGCAGGAAGATAAGTGTGAGGAGAACTCAGAATGTTCAATATGGCTGGAACCTCAGAGGCCATGCAGTCCCGGCCATCAGTCCGACCCATAGGTGATTTATGAATTCCTTCTACTTCCCTGGCAAGCGGCCAACACCTTTGCTTTAAAATATCAAGCCCTAGGATTTGGCCCAGAATTGTAATGGCAGCAACTTTTCACAACATTGTTCCTAGGCCACAGTCAATATTTGACAGTGACACTTACCCTCGAGAGAACACGAAGAAGTTCATCAGTCGTGTGAGGATGGGTGACAGCACACCTCCGTCTTTGAGTAGCTGGAGGGGAATAAGTGGAAGTAAAGCTCAAGAATCCAGAGGAAGACCTTCACCTGGGCAAAGGGTTTTATATTAGGAACTAAATCTTTTTTTTTTTTTTTTTTTTTGAGACGGAGTCTCACTCTGTTGCCCAGGCTGGCATGCAGTGGCCCGATCTTGGCTCACTGCAAGCTCCGCCTCCCAGGTTCATGCCATTCTCCTGCCTCAGCCTCCTGAGTAGCTGGGACTACAGGCACCCGCCACCACGCCCGGCTAATTTTTTGTATTTTTAGTAGAGACGGGGTTTCACTGTGTTAGCCAGGATGGTCTCAATCTCCTGACCTCGTGATCCACCCGCCTCGGCCTCCCAAAGTGCTGGGATTACAAGTGTGAGCCACCGTGCCTGGCAGGAACTAAATCTTTAGCCAAATCTCCTGCTACTGAATGGTTTGGTACTTGGCATTTTGTTTTGCCTACCTACATTCTTCTCTCAAGGAAGACAAATCTATTTCTAATTCCATCTAAGATTACTTTGCTACAATTCACTAAATCCCTAAAACTTTAACTCTGATATATTCAAGTTTAGAGTAGAATCCTAATTTCTTCAAACATCAAGCTTGTGACACAGATCTTTCCATAGCTGTTATTTCTCCAAATATTTGTTGATCTCTTATTCTTAGGATGTGTTTTGGGTTTATGTAGGGGCCACTGCCTCTGCTTTAGTTGCCTACGAAGGGAAAAACTAACTTCATTAAGATAAATTCCCAAGGAAGAGTATTGAACTACTGCCGATCACAGGAGCTACGGCCCTTAAAGGTCCCAGCATTATCTACGTCAGTGCAAATCCTCAAACTAAAGTCTGTTAGTGAAGTAGCCAACCTTTTGGAGAAGGAGTGGACGGTGAGTCTCAGGAAAGATACCTGTAGGAGAAGAGACTTATCTTAGTCATTTACCTACAGCTTTAATTTTTTTTTTTTTTTTTTTTTTATAGAGACGGGGTCTCACTGGTCTCAAGCTCAAGCAACCTCTTGCCTCAGTCTCCCAAAGTGCTGGGATTACAGGTGTAAGCCACCTCGCCCAGCCTACCTACATTAAGGTCAAAGGCAAGGCCGTTATCAGAAACTACCCACCCTATTCACCATCACCTCTGCAGCCTTTACTACCAAAACAATTACAAATAAAAATTTAATACTGTCATCTAATTACATCTCCAGGAATTACATGTTTAACTGGTCACAATAAATCCCACTGGAATTACTTTTCCCATCTTAAAGATTGTGAAACGGGGAGAAAATATATGGTCATCCAAAATGCTGATAACCAGGCTCTGACTCCCCTTAGCATTTCCGCCATCACTCAGAACACAAGGGTTAATGATTTGGGCTGCAAGAATAAAACAAGAAGTTTTTAAATAAGTATAGGTCCTTTAAAAAACCTAGAGTTTTTCTTTTCCATTTCTCTTCAGAGTCAGTGGAAGAAAGCCATGAGCATAAGTGATAAAGGGAGAGACAGATTTCTCTCCCAGTCTGCTCTTAAGGCATTCAGGAGACATTTGGGTATTCATGGACTTGCAAGCTGGCTGCCCAGAAGGCCTAATCAGGGGTTCGGTATTTTCTAACTGAAACTTGGCAGTGCCAGTTAGGAGTTGGGAAGACTCATACAGTGAAGTCCTCACTTAACATCAGGATAGGTTCTTAGAAACTTCGGCTTTAAGCAAAATGAGGTACAGCAGGTCCTTGAATAACATCCTTTCTTTAAAACACTGGTGAGAAAAAAAATTGGTTCCATTATAACATTTTATTTAAAGTCACAGTTTCCAAGAACCCATTGATGACATTAAGTAAGGATTTTCTACACTAACATCATAGTAGGATTAGAAACACTTGTGGCTTTTTTCTGTACCTTCAATCCTATACTCTCATAACCTATTGCAGTTGTCACAGATACAGCAGACAGCCTTTACCCTCCCCACTCCTGATACAGCTGTTCCTAGGTCCTCCACTAGATCCTGCTATCTAATGCATTGAAAAAGCACATATGACTATAATGCAGCTTTTTACTTACTGTGTAAGTAAAGTCACTATCCTTTGTAATGCTGTTTGTTTATTTAAAAACATTCTGAGAAAGGGTCCATAAATCCTGTCAGGCCACCAAAGGAGTTGATGGCACAGAAAAGGTAGAGATCTCATAGTTTTAATTATGTCTACTTGCAATATTATCAGATTACCATTTAGGTGCCGCTGTGGTATCTAACGATGGCCCTTCTAGACTACACCCACTTTCTACCTACCGCCAAGACATTTACCTCCATTTGACAGACAGAGACTCTTTATGGTAAGCCGACCAGATCGATTCTGCTTGTACCTAGAAGGGAGATGAGGAAACACACATGTAGCTGAGCAGACTTAAACCAGTGCACCTCTGAAGACAACTCCCAAGAGAGAAAAAGGATGCAAAGAGTCCAGAAACGATGTGCTCTCCTAGCATTATAAGCTGAAGTTTGAAGCTCCACTGACCTGTAGAGAAGCTCCTGAGCAACCGTATCTCCATAGTCATGAGAAAGAAGGTTGATCCTGCGGTTCTGGAGCCCCAGATGCCGCAAAAGTGCTTCCACGATGCTGGCCTGCTCAAATATGGAATAGTGATGTGGTCTCTGAGGAAAGGAAAGCCCACATACACAGGATGAAGTCATGAGGACAGCTCTCTGCCGGCCGAACCCTCACAGTCTATGTCCGTCCCGACACCCCATCACCAGCCCCAGATAGGTGCCGCTTACCGGTTTGTCACTGAAGCCAAAGCCTAAGAAATCAAGGGCAATCACCCGATGAAACCTCAAGGTCAGACCTTCCCAAATCTACAAAAAAGAAAGGATGATTTGGGCTTTCTGCTCTTGCCCCTCCCTTTCACCAGACTGAACACAGGAGCTTCAGCCCTCTCTTGGCTTAACAGACTTCCATAAAGAGAAAACCCCATGAAACCACCACAGGTCCCACAGATGATCCTCTTGGAAAATGCTTTATTCCTGCTAATTAATCCCTGTTGAGGGAGGATAACTTGGCAGTGATTCCTTCCAGAGTGCCAAGGAGTTTATCATTCCCTTTCAGTATATAAGAAACAGTTCAACATTTAATATTTTTTAGAAGCAATTCAAATGTGCAAGAGCCTTCTAGTGCTGACAACAAAATCCTTTTATTTTAATTTTCATTATTTTAATAAAAATTTTAAATTTTAATTTTTATTTTTATTTTAAAAAATTATTTTTTAAAAATAAATAAAAGGTTATTTTAATTTTTATTTTAAAAAAAATTTTTTTTGAGACAGAGTCTCGCTCTGTCACCCAGGCTGAAGTGCAGTGGTGCGATCTCGGCTCACTGCAACCTCTGCCTCCCGGGTTCAAGCGATTCTCCTGCCTCAGCCTCTCGAGTAGCTGAGATTACAGGCTTGTGCCGCCATGCCTGGCTAATTTTTATAGTTTTAGTAGAGATGGAGTTTCGCCATGTTGGCCTGGCTGGTCTCAAACTCCTGACCTCAGGTCATCTTCCCACCTCAGCCTCCCAAAGTGCTAGGATTTGAGCCACTGCGCCCGGCCGAGGCTTTTTAAGACATAGTAGGACCTAGAAGTCTGACTTCATTACCTTGTACCAATCGTAGCTGGATGTTGGAAAACCGTGTAAAAGCACAACTATCTCTGGACTTCCAACCACACCCACAGAGTCTAGGAAGAAGGAAAGTACAATCAATCAGGCCAAATCCCTATAAAAATAACCTCGAAGATGTTAAAATCTAAGTAATCTGATACAAAAGACAAGAAACTGACCAAATTGACATTAAAATGACACAATTCTTTTTAAAATGTAAGCTTACTGCGTTAGGTGAGAACAGGCCTTTTCTCCTTTTGATCTGTATATTAAAACACTGTAAAAATCATGCTATGTGAAAATACTTGAAGGCACCTGTTTACTCAACCTAGGTGTTTTTTTAAAAAGCATATACCCATTTCTCCTTTTGTTTTGTAATATGCACATTTTTTCACGGTGAAAAGTAAAATTTCACAGTTAAAAGCATATGATCCCAACACAAAAACTACAAATTATTTGTACTTTATCATGAATGGCCTCACAGAAATTCTCTAAGAGATAGCAACTATTCCCAAAGAACACCTTTAGCTTATCCTGTTTGCTCAGCACTTTTCATTCAGCAGGAGACCCAATCTAACATCAAAAACATAATAAAACTATTACAAAATCCTGTCAACTACAAAAAGGGCTTAATCAACATAAACATGAACTTTTTAAATGCATATGACAATACGGAAGCATTCAGCATCATCTAAATTAGGTAAACATTTAGACAATATTAACCTTGCTAATAGTATTGGATTAAAACTGGTATATTCATATACTGCCAGTGACATGAAACTTCGGTAATAAGGTTTTCAAAAATAATTTAGAAGCAGTTAAAAATTGTATATACTTTAGCCTAAGAGTTTTTTTCTTGAGAATCTGTGCAAATAAAATCATTCCATTTATACAAGTAGTATAGTTTGAAAATGTAAGGAAAAAATAAACTGTACAGACATGAAGCTTTTCCTTCAACATTAGTTTTTTAAAACAGTAAAACTGGAAATAACCCAACCCAACATAATGAAAATTGTATACTTACTTAATTGAATATAGCAAATGAGAGGAGGTCAGGAGCAATAATGAAAAACGGTTTATGACAAACATTTTCCGTTATTGCTCTTGACCCCCGCTCAAAATCAATCATTTCCAATCTGTTTCTCAGGTTCTTCACCTATAAAATGAGGTCAATGGCACCTATCTCCAAATGCTGTTATAAAGATTAAACAATGAAGGCTGAAAATATAATTCAGTGCCTGACATATGGTAATTACTTGATAAGTAGTGGTCATAATAATCATCATCACTAGCAAATTAATTTATATAATGGTATTAAGACTTAAATCACAGTTACACTACAAATAATCTACAGAAAACGGTAAAATGAAATCAGGGATGGTGAGGAGAGAACCAATGGTGGTTATATCTATTAATATTTTATATATTACCTGACACTAAGGTTGCCCAATTAAAAAAATATATATATCAGAATACATATCAAGCTACAAAGAAAACTTATACTAAAAGGTAAGGTCTGCAGGTTGGAATCTCAGTCCCAACCCCCATTCTCCCAGCAGTTTTCTGCGCTTCTCTGCAACCTCACTACACAGAAAGAGATACTCTCCTCCATCATTAAGGAGCAACAAGAGACCAGCAGACACAAAATAAATACCTCAGCTGGGACTTACATGACCGATACACGCAGGTGTTCCAATAGTCCACTTCTTACCTTGGTAGAAGATACGCAGTCCCTTGTAAGTGAAAAACTTGCCTGAAGACTTCCATGAGTGAAGGGCAGGGGAGAGCTGAGGGGGTGGGATGTGCAGGTACGCAGCAAGCAGGGGCACGGCCAACAGCCCCACCTGGACCCACCACTCCCTCATCCTGTAGGAAAAGCAGAGACCCACTGTAAGCAGTCAGGTAACGTTGTACACTCATCTACAAACCAAAACCTGGTAAGATGGCGTGGGAGACTGCTATTACCAGCAATGATTACGTTGCCCTTCACATAGGCACAAAGCTGACCAAGACTATAATCGAACCTCTGTCTGCCATAGCACTCGCCGTATTTGTTCATCATTCTAATTTTAAGGAAAAAAAATACATTATTTCAACATACAATCTTCCGCCTCTGCTCCCCAACTTTAACCCCTTAGCCCCTACCCTTGTGGTCTTCCCAATACCTGCTGAAGAGGACTTTATATAAATAAAAGGGAGATTATTTAAATGCTGGACACTCTTTCGTTGACTTTTATCAAGGCTTCCCAGGAAAAAAATAACTTCTTATTTACTCCAAAAGCTCTACCATCTACCCACTAGCCCCCACGAGTAAAATGTTCAAAATATATATATGTGCTTTATCTCATGTCTTAAAAGAGTGTGTGTGTAGTAACTTATCACATGTCCTCAAGCAGAGAGTTGCTCCTGATTTTTAATGCATACTTATCAGCCCTCCTGCCTAAATGAAGCCCCATTTAGTACTCGTTTCTGGGTTTGGGCTGAGAAACTGCTCAGGGTAAACAGTCTGAAAGTAAGATAGCTGCGCTGGGTATTCCAACATAAGCAGCTTTGTTATGACCCTGAATATCTAATCTCTTGAGAGGTCAGGGCAGTAGATTATATTTCTGCTTTTCTTAGCAGACTCTTGAAGTTTCCATTTAATTTTCTAAGACGCTCCCCCACCCCCAGATAAGGCATAACTCATACCCAGCATGTGAGAATTGATTTTGTCTTTGGAAAAAGAGCACTGGTTGGTACACCCAACTCTCCCATGCCCAGGACTTCAAAGGCACAAGTCAGTTTATCCACATTGACAAGGAGTGCCAAACAGGAATTATAAACAGTTCTGTTTCAAGTCTATGACTTCTGATGGTCAACAGATCAAGAATTGTCAGTAGAATGGAAGTTCTCTCAAAACAGCCAGAATGGAAATAATACCCTCCAAAACTAAAATTAGAGTTGTCATAGAGCTAAAATAAATTAATTGCTAAAGCCCTGGGGGAAATGGCTTTCTGTTTGTACACACATTCTTCCCTATTACCTGTAATCTACACGTTCACTAACTTCCTCAACTTACAAGATACTTCCCCCCCCCCAAAATCCCCGATAGTTTTAGAGATAGAGATAGCTAGCTAAACTCTAAAAACAAACCTGTGGTTTTACAGTGGTAAAATAACCATGTTTCTTAAAGAATCTCAGCTCCCCAGCCTATTTTTTAGGCATTATTAGGGCAGTCATTTCCTTTTTTCTCCAAAGTACCTGTCCGTAAGACGGATAGAACCATTTGGTCCTACTTGTCAAGGTAATACTAGAAATGGTTCAAAAAACGTGCCAGAACATGATAGTTATATCACAGTTTTCACCCCACAATAGCAGGCTATATCCCAAATACCTCCTTGAAAGGTCAGATGACAAAAAGCATTAAGTTTTGATGATCAGTTGCCCAGCGCTATCTGTCCTTTACTTCAGTGCATACATTTTCATGTGCGGATTTCATTACTCCTTTCCCCCAGTGCTTCTCATCGCGCTCCTCCACGGGGTTCCAGCAGCTGAATCTCTGCAGTGACTCAGCAGAGAGCCCCGGGAGGGGCGGCCAGAGCGGCAAATGGGGAGGCTTCCCCGCTGGTGCTTAGGGAAAATGGGGGTTAAAAATCGAGGCGATCGACCAACATACTCCACTCCTGGACACCCCCCTCCACACCCTCCTCCTCTTACTCCAAGAAAGCAAAGCGGCAACCTTTCAAGGAGCCGTTTCTTGTCTCATTACCTCAGTAAAAATGCCCCCACGACCTTTTAGGATTTTTAGAAGTGAAGCAGCCTAGCAGTCAGTAGGCGAAATGGGTTAAGCAAACATTTTTTGGCCAAAATCCCAATTATTTGATGAGCCATGAGCAGAGAAAATAAGCAAACTCCAGTAACAAACTTTCCAGAAATTTCTGGGCCTTGATTTCTTCATCTGGTAAACAGAAAAACACACTCCCGTAATAATATCACCCAACCTGCTGCCCACCTGATGGCGTCGCCGCAAAATGAATGAACCACTTTATAAACCCGCGAAACTAAGGCGAACAATCGCTGCGCAACATGACCGTTTGGTCACATCGCCGTTCTCACTCGCGCTTGTTACTGAAATCTGAAAAATACTTAAGGCAGCTGACGGGTACTGTGAGTTCTAGTCACTCTGCGGTGACTCCCGCCACCGTGGTACCTGGGTCTTGAAATCCTAAGGTGCACCGCGGCGATCTCGGCACTGCGATTATCTTGTTTTTGAAATTCTAAGGTGCGCCACAGAGATACTGGGGTTCTAAAAACTCTAAATCGCACCAGGACGATGCTAGGGTCTATCCTTTAGGTCGCACCACGGCAATGGCGGGGCTAAAAATCCTACATCGCACCAGGGCTCTTTGGGGGTCTAGAAATCCTAAATCGCGCCACGGTAATGGCGGGGTCTAAAAATCCTACATCGCACCAGGGCTTTGCCGGGATCTATAAATCCTAAATCGCGCCACGGCAAAGGCGGAGTCTAAGAATCCTGAATCGCACCAGAGGGAAGCCAGAGTCCAAATATCCTAAATCAAATCAGGGCGATGCTAGGGTTTAGAAATCCTAAATCATGCTGCAACAATGAGTATAAAAATCCTAAATCGCGCCAGGGTGATGCCAGGATCTAAAAATCCCAATTCGTATCAGGGTGAGACCAGGGTCATTATGGATCCCAAGTCATATCAAGATAACGCTGGGGTCCAGAAATCCTAAATCTCACCAAGGCAATCCCGGGGTCTAGAAATCCTAACCCAAAGAGGTCCCGCGCTCTGAACATGCCATTGCGTGCAGGAGTGACACCCCCTCCTCAAGTAGGCAGAGCGGGCGCGGAATGCGTGCCGCCTGTCGGTAGAGTTTTCGCCCGAAAGCAGCCCCGGCTCGAGCACGGGCAAGCAGTCCGCCACTCGCCCGCGCCCTAGTCCCAGGGCGGCCAGCCACACCCCCTCGTTCCCGCCGCACACCCACCTGCGGAGGCGATCTCGGCGCACCATGGCCGCGTTATCCCATGCCGCCCGCCGCAGCGTTGCAGAGCACCGGGCGCCGCGGAGCCCGCAGCCGTGCAGGGCCAGCCGGCAGCAGGGGCGCAGCCCGCAGCCCACAGCAGCGCAGGGCGGCGCCGCGCCCGGCAGCTACAGCCACTCCGGCGTGCGCTGCGGCACTGCGCTTGCGAGGCGCAGCTGCCGCAGAGGAGGTGCCGTGGTGTGCTGGTTGCCGCGGCAGCGCGGAGCGAGTGGGCACCGACTTTTAGAGCCCACCCGCGCCCCGCCCCTAGCCCGCCCATCGCCGCAGAACCCCTACCGCCTGCTCCCCCGCTCGCCGCAGAGCCCCTCCCAGCCACTCTGCCACCGCCACGGCCACAGAGATGGGGTGCCCCTCTAACAGTGGCTCCTTTAGGGAGCACCTTCAGGGGTGTCGAGCCCCCTCCCCAAGACCCCGCTGCTCCCTCGTGAACCCCCAACCCTGAGCCCGAGATTCTGCTGCAGAAACCCTCCCCTGACGAGTTAAGGCCACGGGCAAAAACAGCAGACCCCTGAGAGCCCCAACACTTTCCTTAGACCACCCACAAACCCCACAGGCCGCCCACAAGCCCCACAGGAGGATGGCCGCTCGACCTAAGGGGCAGCAGGGCTCGGGGGTGCCGGCCGTGGCGCTTGCTCCCGTCCCTCGTACTGAACCGTGAGAGGTGGCAAGCCACGAGGGCCCTACGCGCCCTAAGTCCCTAACTCCCGGTAACCACCAAGGGCACGAGCAAGCGGCTAGGGAGCGACAAGCTCTGCTGGACCCACCACCAAGCTAGTAAACAGATTCATGGTATGGCCACTATGGCCAAAGTTGCACAAAGTCCGGTTTCTGCCACTCCAGCCACCGCCACCGCGCGGGGCAGGTTTCCTTTACAGCAGCGCGACGTGGTCGGCATGCCAGACTCCCGGCTACAGCAGCGCCCTCGCAGCCCCGCTCCCTGCATGAGCCAGTCCGCGCTGCACAGAAGAGTGGGCACAATTAGGAGAGCAAAGCCCCCTTTATTTACGTAATATAGAATCACAGTGCAAGGGCTCAGTGGCACAAGAAAGAGGGAGGAATTTTTCTAATCCATAATCCTTTAAAAGGCATCCCTTACGCCTTTGAAAAGTGTAGAGTATCACGAAGTGTCTGTGTTCATTTTCTGACCATAAACTGAAATACTGGTGAACGCACGCGGGGCGCAAGCTGGTGAGCCGGGCGGCCGGCCGGCTGGTGCCCGCTGCATCCAGAGGGGGCGCTGCAGGCCTCCCTTCGGTCGCGCACGGCCCAGGCCCTCCGCGACTCTGCAACTCTGCACCCGAAAGGTTCGGCGCTGGCCCGCAGGGCCTCCAACCCGTGACCGAGGGCGACCCACGGGCACTGAGGAAACTACCGCCTATGAGCCTGTCATCAGAACCTGTGGCACAACACAGGTACACTTCTGCAGGGGTCTGGTTGCCCCCAGTAAACGCACTCATGAAACAAAAGCTGATTTAGCACCTACAGCGCGCTAAGAACCGGGGGTGCGAAATAAATGAGAAATAGCCCCGGCCCGAGAGCAAGACGCAGGCCATCTGGAGGGGCAGACAGACAAGAACTGCCACTTTTTAAAATTTTCCTTGTAATTTCCTAGTGACGTTTGTGGCAGTTGACCCACTCCTTCCTAACATGTAAGGCCCTCAGAGGCCGAGCCCAAGTATTATTCGCCTTTTGTATCCCCAGAGCCCGCCACGGTGCTGGCCCCTAATAAATCCTGCTTGAATAAGTACAAGAATTTGAGGGCGCACAGGGGAGGAAGTAATTAAGGGGAGGGGGGAAGGGTGGTCTTGAATGATGAATAGACATTTACCAGAGAGACAAAGAACATTCCAGCCGGAGGGGACGGCTTTCGCGAAGCACTGGAGGCTCAGGGCCGCGCGTTTGCGGAAAACGGGAAGTCCTTTGAACCGGGGCACCAACAGGCAAAAAATTAGGCTAGCAAGAGAATTTCATCGTAGGGAATTAGGAATTTGTTCTAGAGAAAATGAGAAGCCACAGATGGATTTAAACTCTTTATGGCCTTAATTGGTTACTTAACAAAATTTAAATTAGTCTCTTTACAAGTCAAAGATTACCTATTTTAATTATCACTACCTTTTAAAGACTGAATTACTCTTCAAAATCTAAATCGGTTCTTCCAACAAGGTAAAGGCTTTCCTATTTTAATAATAACAATAACAAAAGCCTTTGCGTTATATATTTTTCATACTTATTGTTAATGGAACCTTTGAGTCCTACAAACAATTCCACACTTTCATTCTCACCAGGCCAGAAACACCAGCACCCAAGATGAAGGCAATTTTCTGTTTATGGACTGAGTGCCCCACAAAGGATCTTATTCTGAAGGCCATGGAACATATCTACCCACATGGCTCAAGTGGACAGCCTGGAGGAGAAACAGTTTAAAGGCCCTGGGGGAAGCGGGGAGCACCAGGGAGAGCGCCCCAAGACAACAGGAATTCCAAGTGTGACACTCGGGAGAAATCCTCCCTTCAGACATTATTGATGTCTGGCCGAGTAATTAGGAAAAACTTCTTTGAAGGAGGGATTGAGGTTGAGATGGGCATGGAACCCAGATCTTAGGCAGAGAAAGCCTATTCCTGTTTGGAAGAACCCTGAGTACAGAAGTCAGCTCAAAGATATCAGCTTGGCCCAACCAGGAATTTGCTGTCGGAAGTCTAAGAGAGAAAATGCTGGCCATAATCCCCCAGGAGCCAAAGAGTTAACGAATCTTCTAAATGTGCCTGATTTACTTCCAGAAAGGAGCTTCCTCCACAGGGGAAGAATTTGACCCAAGGTATAAAACACTCAGAGCCCTGAGAAAACACACAGCCACACATAAATTCAAAGCCTGCTCTGGCTTGCTCGAAGTTGCACCCTTTCAGTTCCTCCAGGCTGATGCTATCCTGGGCCGTGCAGGGTATCTCATGCAGTAGTCTTCCCTCAGCCAGTGGCTTATCACACATTCTTGTCACATTCCAAGTCTAACACAGTTCCGCCTCACAATAAGACCTCAGATTTGTGCAAAAATTCATGTAGAAAGCTCTGCGTTTATTATCTCGCTGATTCACAACAGTGGTATGGGATCTGCAGGGACGGTACCACAGATTCAATAACCGTATTTTTCTAACCCCAGTTTGAGAACCATAATGTGACAAGTGCAGGATATTTATGGAGATGACAAGACACAACTGGGACTGCCACTTTCAAGAGCCATCATTGTAGATTCAAATCAACTAAAACACTTCATAATGGGAGAAACTTGGTTGAACAGAGGAGCACATATTAACGAAGGGGTTTTGGTTGAGAAACTTACCGAATCAGTAGGACAGGACCCTAAAAAAGGCTACTGTGACTGTAGACTGAGGGGAAGTACCAAAAATAAGCTAATCCTACTCTATTCTGCTAGTTAGAATTCACAGAAAGCATTTTATTCTGTTCTACAGAGCAGATAGATATTGAAACACAGAGACGAATAGGAATGTGTTCAGAGAAGATCAACTAAATGAATTGCAAATTGAAGGTGTAACAGCTCTTGTATTTTAAGCTCCTACCATGAGCATGGATCTTCACCCAACATATCCCTGATCCTCACAGTAGCCTGGCTAGACAAGTATTTTCACTCACAGATTTCAGAGAAAGATACGGCAGCTCGGAACGCTGAGTGTTAGGATGTGAAGGGGCTGGGAATTGAACGCAGATGTGCCTGGCTCCAAAGCTGGCCTTCTTTCCACTACTCCACACTGCCTCCCTGTTTGAAATAGCTGGGCATATTTAGTTTGAAGAAAAGAAGCCTTGTGGAGTAAGTAGAAGAAGGAAATGTGTTAGCGGTCCTCAAATATTTGTGGAAGCAGCATTAGACATTTTATTCTGTATGGCTCCAATGAGTGCAAATTGTAGAGAAACAGATGTCGATTCAACATAAAGAATTTTCCAACAGTAGGGGCTGTCTAGAGGGATTGGGTGGCTCGGCCATTTGGGGATGGGACAAATTCCCTGTCCACTGGGGGCTGGGTAACCCTGTGGCAGGTATGCAAGCTCTGCATATAAGACTGAATGAATGATTTGCAAGGTCTTTTCCCATCTGATGTAAAGTAAGGCTCCAAGATGAACTGGAACTTGGCCAAGGTGATCCTCTACTGAGGGGACGAATCCACAACTCAGTCTTCCCTAGTTATGTCCCTCAGCCCAGAACCCTTGGTATGACATGCTGCTTCATACTGAGGGCAAAACAAATTGAAGACATTATCATCAATAAAATCACATCAACCTCGCTCTCAACCAAATTAACCAATATGGCCGGGCACAGTGGCTCACACCTGTAATCTCAGCACGTTGAGAGGCTGAAGCAGGCGGATCACTTCAGATCAGGAGTTTGAGACCAGCCTGGCCAACATGGTGAAACCCCATCTCTACCAAAAATACAAAAATTAGCCATGTGTGGTGGTGTGTGCCTGTAGTCCCAGCTACTTGGGAGGCTGAGGCAGGAGAATGGCTTGAGCCCCGGAGGTGGAGGTTGCAGTAAGATGAGATGCCGCCACTGCACTCCAGCCTGGGCGACAGAGCGAGACTTCATCTCAAAAACAAAACAAAACAAAAACAAATTAACCAATATATCCCTGAAGCGACTGGTGTCTTCCTCTTCAGGCCCAATTTTGAGTAAAAGTCTTTGGCTGTAAAAAGCTCAAAAGATGAGTGGTAGACGAAGGAAGCAGTGGAACTGAATAATCTCTTACCCAAATAAGATGACCCTAAATGACAGATGGTTGTTTCTCCAGGTGACAGCGGGCACCCCTAAACTATCTTCACACACCCTCTGCATTACTCCACACATCCCATAATCCCACAGCTGGTACTGCTTCACCAGGTACTCCTACCCCACTATCCCGCACCTAGAGGACATTTTATCCACTCAAACAGATAAACAGGCTGAAGGATTCTAATTAAGTAATAGAATCTTGCATTTTTATAGCTCTTTACCCTTTCACAGATATTATCTCATTTGTCCCTCACCACAGTCCCCTAAGGAAAATAGCTACTTTCTTTCAGGCAGGCAATTTCCTAGCTGCCTGGGGAGGCAAGGGCTTCAGCACAAGCACAGTCGGTCTTTCTCGCTTTTTTTTTTTTCTGTTACTACTTTCCCACCTTAGATTATGCCTCCAGCCAGAATTAGTCAACCAGGAGCAGGTGCTTCCGTTTTCCTCGATTGCTCTCCTCACCTCACCGGCTGTCCCCCTCCCCGAACCAGGCCTCCAGCCGCGCCACCACTGCCGCTCTCCGCCCTGGTGACCCCAGCGCCTGGATCTGCACCTGCAGCTCCGACCCCGAACGACCGCGCCCTCTACCACTCGGTCACACCCGTGTGCCTGCGACCTTCCCTACCTCCAAGGCTGGCTGTCCCCCAAGTGGGAAGGCGCAACCTCCCAAGAAATCGCCCAGGAGGGCGGGTGGAGCCAGCTAATTAATGACTAAGCGGGGGTCAAGCCTCGGCGAGGGTTGTGTGACTTTTGTGTTCTCTACGACCCCGAGGTGCTGGGAGACGACGACCGAGGCTCTCGCCCACGTGGTCCTCTTGTGGGCCGGCGGCGGCGCACCTAGTGCGGGGACCCACGCGCCCCGGGAGCCCTCCCCTCGTCAGCACAGCCTCACGCCTCCTGGGCCACGCGCACTTACCTGCCCCCCCAGGACTGGTGTGGCCCACGCACACAAGCCACACCCACCAAGGAGCGCTAGTCCCACTCCTGAAGCGGGCTGCGAGGGTGCATGGGTAGATCACTCCTTCCCCGCCCGCCTCTTACCTGATTCAGGTAAGACCTGGGCTACAGGACTCCATGTTTGGGAGAACCCGTTGCGCATGCGCTTCCTGAGGCCAGAGGTTCTCGGCCTTCACCCTGTCCCCAGGGAGGACCCGACCACGAATACGCCGCGAATACGCGGCTCGGGGCTAGAGCGTCGCCAGGTCCGCGCACCAGCCCATCGCCCCCGAGCCCAGCATGTGCTGCCGCCTTCTCCCTGCCAGGCGTCAGCGCCACCTATCGCAAAGGGTATGAAATGGCAGGCCGTGGCTTCGACAATAGCCTACGGCGTTGGATAAAGAGAGTAAAATTGTATTCGGCCTATTACTTTTACATAATAAAAGTGAAGGCCAAAGAAGTGACATTTTGCTAGTTATTAACTACGTAGAGATCTTTGGCGAGCCTTCTGTATTTCAGCCATGCCCCTGATTTCGTAATTACCCTGAAGATGCACAAGTCTCCATCGCCAGCCCTCCCTCTACCCGGTGCTCTAGAGCCTTATATTTGCCTGCTTTCTGCTGTTCACATGGCGAACATAGATATCTCATACTCAACAAGAGCTAGGTGAAATCCACTACCCTTTCTCTACCTCCTCTTTCCCACACTACAAACTGACCCCTGTCCTAAGAACTGATGCTTCCTTCTCTAGTCTGTATCTTGGTTAATGCACTTCCATCCACCCCTGTCTCCCACACACTGTCACCAACCCCTGTGGAACAGTGGAATGAGGCCAAGGGGTCGGGCACCTTTGGATACAGATCTCAACAAGTTCCCTCCTCCCCATCCCTTTCATCTTACCTCCCGAGGGTCTCTTGAATTCGTCTTGCTCCCCTCCATTCCTAATGCCATTTGCTCTTGCTCGGGGCATTATTTCTCACCTGGACTACTGCCTCCTAATTGGCTTCCAAGTCTCCACCATCACACCCTTCTGGTCCATCATTCACACCCCTGCCAAAGTGATTTTTCCAAAATGCAAATCTGATCACATCTCTCTTCTAAAACTTTTTACTGACACCCTATTGCTGGTGCTAAATCCAAGCTCTTTAGCTCCACATGCAAAACACTTCAAAATCTGGTCCTTGCCTTGACTTCCTCTAGAATCTTCTATCTTACCACCCCCATCTTACCCACCCCCACCAAAACCTCATGATCTGACCAAACATTACTAATTATAGTTACTCCCAAAACACCATGTGGTTTCCTTTCTCCGTGCCTTTACACATGTTCTCCACGACCAGCTATGTCCTGTCCCACTTTGGCTACCTAAAAAATTCCTGTTCATTCTTCAAAAATCAATGTAATTTTCACATCCTCTTGCAAGCCTTCCATGAAACTTTCCTATGGAAATGATCCCTCCCTCCTCTGTGCCATCTCTGTCCCTCAGTTGCCTTATCACATTGTTTTGTGATGATGTTTGCAGACCTGTCTTGCCTCTCCTACCACAGAGCTGAGCTTCTTGAGGACAACGACAGCATTTTATTCATTTCTATGTCCCTTTTGCCAACCCAACATTTTAATTTTCTTTTTATAGACAAGAGATCTCACCCTGTCTCCCAGGTTAGAGAGCAGTGGTACGATCATAGCTTGCTGCAGCCTCAAACTCCTGAACTCAAGAAATTCTCCTGCTTCAGCCTCTCGAATAGCTGGTATTACAGGCATGCACCATCACGCCCAGCTCAACCCAACATTTTATAACAATGATGATAAGAATGAATAACAGCAAACATTTGTTAATCGCTTTGTGCCAGATGCTGTGCTGAATTTCTCATATGTACATTTTTAACTTCTGATGATTACCCTATGAAGAACTATTATTATCCTAATTTTACTAACGAGAAAACAGGCTTTGAAAGATTAAGGAGCTTGCCCATGGTCGCAGAGCTGGTAAATTGTGGAATCAAGATTTAAATCCAGATCTATCTGCTCATGTTTATCTATTCATCAGTTTGGTAGAATTAAAATATTTGAAAAACCACTAGTCATTTTTTAAAGTATTAATGCTTACAGAGTTAATTTATCTTTTAAAGGGAAAACACATAGCTATTCTACTCTAGTGGATGGAAATAGAGTGTTCTAATTTAAACTAATGGTATAGAAAGCCAAATAAATACTCTTGATGTCAGGCTAACTGAGAAAATGATCATATCTTATCCCATATAATCTGTTCTTATTATATGAATGTTATGAGTATTTTTGCTTAGGGATTGATATATTACAAACCAGTAATAGTAGATTTTTCTTTAAAACTCCTTTTGAAGAAGAGAGATCTAAATTGAAAGACACCATAGAATGTTTAATGAGTTGTGAGAGATGAAGATACCAAGATATTGTGAGGGATGTGTGAGGTCTAAATGAGTTAACATGTGTAAAGCACTTGGTGGAGTGCCTGGCACACAGGAAGCACTGTATTATTGCTGCCGCTGTTCTTAAGAACTTCAAGTAGCTCGCAATCCAGTGGTAGAGATAAACCCATAAGCTGACAACAAGCAATGTGATAAATAATATAATTCAGCTATGATCAAAATTCTGTGGGCGTTCCAAGGGGACAGGGTCTGCCAGGGAATAGGGAGGTGTCAGGGAAACAAAATGGCACCCAGAGATCCCACAACTGCGGAGTGAGCATGTTGCTAGAACCAGAGCAACACAACCTAACTTTTTCAGAAACACTTTATTTGTCGGCAAATCTTTTACTACTAAAGGCTTTACTTCTTAGAATCCACAATGTTTAAAGTTTCCACAGTTTCAAGCACTCCTTTGCCTCTGGTGGTTGGGGGAACGGGGTCACTGGGCAGAAGAGCAAGGCTTTCACCAAGATGATATGAGAATGGGGAACAGGGGGAAGAGGTCTCTGAAGCTTATGAAGATGTGGCCCAGTACTCAAAGGAAGTTCTGGCCTCACCTAGAAGTCCAACTAGGGTGTTCAGACTCCGGGAGGGGAAGACACATTCCCATCCCCCAGGCTTCAGTCCCTTTCTAGCAGAGGAGAAACTGTGGAGCACAGACTTGGTGATGTGTACACTGAGCAAGAGGGAAGGGGTAGGCGGTGGAGCTGTGGCCCAACTTGGCGGGCACAGCCCAAAAAAGCCCACCTTTTTCCTCCAAACCCGTGCCAGGTGTCTAGCACACTAACTCAGTGTTTCCTATGCCAAATGACATGGAAGGCTGCTTAAAAGTCTACATTCTTTACTACAGGCCATTAACTTTATGTAGGCAAAACGTATTTATGTTCCTCTGGTTCTTCAATAAACAGAGTAAAGAAACTTTCTGTGAGTAGTTCACTCTGGACTGGTGAAATGAGGGCAGCTATTCTGATGTGAATAACTAATAAAACATATACAGAGAAAAAAAGTTCAAAATTAAACAGAGGAACACTGTTAGTAGAATTAAATAGATATAACTTTTTGGGAAGGCATTTTGGCAATATTTATCAAACTTGACCCAGCTATTCCACTGTTTCACATTTATCCTATATGTATATTCCCTGACACATGTCTAAGAGCAAACAATGCTGTATTATTTGAAAAAAAAAATTCAAACTGGAAACAACCTAAATGTCCTCTACAGAGTGCTAGTTATGAGGTTGTCTAACGTGTAAAGCTTCCCAATGTTACATGAAAAAGCAAAGTTCAAAATAGTATGCATATTGTAATCCTAGTTGTCTAACATATATGTACCATGTATCTAAACAGCTATAGTTACATTTATAATATTGATATAGTTGTATATGTATTAGAAATGCCGGCAAGATCTAGGTGGGGCAAATTGGCAGCGCAGGAACAAATTTAATCTGCAGGAAGATTTTTTATTGGTGGTTGTTTTTTCACTTACATTTTGAATGCCTTTAGGAGAGGCTCCCATACAGTTCCTATTTATTCCTCAATGTATTCCCTGTTATCTTACAGTCTCTGCTTCCCTCAGTTGCTTCTGGCCCTCAGAGGCAAATGAGGAAAGAAATAATAGTGGTAGGGGCGGCTGAAGGGATGCTTTAGTCTTTCCTTTCCGTTTCAACATTGTAAGCAAACATTACTTCATAACTTAAGGGAGGGTAGACTAGGAACTGCCATCATTTCACATCCATGAGAAGAAGGAATAGAGGAAAATAAGGATCCTGGAAGAAGAGGCACTGATTGGGAAGTGATCACTATAGTCTAGATAAGGAGCAAGGAGAGTTCGAACTAGCCAGTGACAGCAAGGATAAATTGTGAAACCCAGGTTTAAAACCTCTTTCTGAATCCCTTCTTGGCCACTGCAGTTAAAGGAATGCACAGGCTCCCTCATCCCTTCTTTCTCCATCATGAAAAATTGCAGCCTGTGGTTGATCGCGTGGGCTGCTGGGCAGAACTTGATCACACGGGCTGTTGTGCTGTATGAGAGTCTAACTTTGCCCGTAGCACTCCCAGAGAGTCTCATTCTCCTGTCCCTGCAAGTTAAGTTCTCACTCTTCACAGTGCTGGCACCAGCTGTGTAGGAAGCAGGAGCTGTCAGCACCAAAGGTACTATGGAAATCAAACCCAAATGTCCTGGAGCCAAGGTCTACCAGAGAGTCTTGTCCTGGCCCATGTTGTCTACAACATAGGATCAGTGGTTTCCCCAGTTAACATCAAGATAATATTAAAAACTCTACAGTCTACAAAGTAAAGATTTACCTTAAAAGAAGAACAAGGAACACTTCCAAGTGAAACATTCTTTTGTTTTTGGCAGCAGCTAAAAGTCAGACTGGTGCAAGAGTCCTGGAGGCCATATTTTATCTATGTTATTTACTGAAAATTCTTCAGTTGAATGAAATTAATTAATTAATTATTTTTTGAGACGGAGTCTCGCTCTGTCGCCCAGGCTGGAGTGCAGTGGCGCGATCTCGGCTCACTGCAACCTCTGCCTCCTAGGTTCACGCCATTCTCCTGCCTCAGCCTCCTGAGTAGCAGGGACTACAGGTGCCTGCCACCATGCCCAGCTAATTTTTTGTATTTTTACTAGAGACGGGGTTTCACTGTGTTAGCCCGTATGGTCTTGATCTCCTGACCTCATGATCCACCCGCCTCGGCCTCCCAAAGTGCTGGGATTACAGGCGTGAGCCACCGCGCCTGGCCAAAATTATTTATTTAAAAAGATTTCACTGAATTTAGGCTGGTATTTCAGAGACTTTATCCTCTGTGGTCTAAGCAGTGGGGAATGGAATACAGTAGTAAAGTGGGGAGATTGAACCATGAATAAAGTCAGATCCATGAATTACTCCTCTCTTTGGCCTGTTCATTTCTCAAAAAAAAGAAAGGAACAAAACGCAGAATTTGTAAAACCACAGATGGGGTGGTTTCCCATCTCTAACCCACCTACCCCCATTTCCACTATCTCCATCCTACAACACTCTGCTTATCATAGTTGTTCAAGCACTTTAAGGCAAATCCACTGAGCTCACACAAGCATCCCAAATGTTCACCAACTGATGAAGGGATAAAAATAAAATGTGGTATATCTGTACAATTGAATATTATTAATCAATAAAAGGGATTGAAGGACTAATCAATGCTACAACATGGATGAACCTTGAAAAGTAAAAGAAGCCAGTCACAGAAGAACATATATTGTATGATTCCATTTATATAAAATGTCCAGAATAGGCAAATCTATAAAGATAGAAAGTAGATTAGTGGTTGCCTAGGGCTGGAGGGGGTAGCAGTGAAGATGAGTGATTGCTAATGGGTACAGGGTTTCCTAGGGAGGTGATGAAAATATTCTAAAATTGATAGTCGTGATGGTTACACAACTGTAAATAAACAGAAAGCCATAGAATTGCATACTTTAGGTGAGTTATATGGCACGTAAATTATATCTCAATAAAGTTGTTATTAAAAAATAAAGAAAAGATGTATGCCAAGAAAATATTAATTTAAAAAGCTGAAGTGGCATAATTTTGATGCCACTTCAACAATGATACATTCCTTCTTCTAAAAAATGTTTAGAACAAAGATTATATCATGAGTAAAGAAAGACTTTACAATGGAAAAAGGATCAATTTATCAAAACAATAAAACAATAACAACCCTAAAAGCATATGCATATGATAATAAAGCTTCAAAATAGCTGAAGCAAAAACTAATGGAAATTTGAGGAGAAGTAGACATATCCACAATTATAACTGTGGATAAATACTCCTTTCTCAATAACATAAAGAGGAAGTAGAGAGAAAATCAGTGTATAGTATGTTTGAGCAACATAATAATCAACTTGAACTAATTGCCATAAAGAAAACTTCACACAACAAAAGTAGAACACATTCTTTTCAACTACACATGAAATATTCACCAAGATAGATCACATTATGAACCATAAAATAGGTCTCAACAAATTTTGAATTCATATGACATATGTTCTCTAACCACAGTAGAATTAAATTATAAATCAGTAACAGAAAAATACATGGAAATCCTCAAATATTTGAAAATTAAACTATAGACTTATATGGGTGGGCATGGTGGCCTGTACCTATAATCCCAGCACTTTGTGAAGCCAAGGTGGGTGGATCACTTGGGTCCAGGAGTTTGAGACCAGCCTGGGCAACATGGCAAGACCTCATCTCTACAAAAAATAAACAAAAAAATAGCCAGTCATGGTGGCACATGCCTGTAGTTCCAGCTACTCAGGTAGCTGAGGTGGGAGAATCGTTTGAGCCTGGGAGGTGAAGGCTGAAGTAAGCTGTGATCGCACCACTGCACTCCGGTCTGGGTGACAGAGTGAGACCCTGTTTAAAAAAAAAACAAAAGAAAAAAAAATCTGCAAGCCTAGATAACTTTACTTGGTAGCTCTTTCAAACATTTCAGGAAAAAATGATCCCAATTTTTCATAAAATCTTCTAGAAATAGAAGAAGGGGGACATTTCCCAACTTATGAGGCCAGCATTATTCATTTGCCAAAAGCAGACAAAGGCATTACAAGAAGAAAAAAACTACACACTAGTATCATCATGAACACAGATTCAGGAATTCTCAGCAAATTTGTGGCAAGTTGAATCTAGCAATATATAAATGGATGACATATTATAAATAAATGGTGTTCATCCCAGGGATCATGAAATTGTTTTAACATTCAAAAATCAATTAATATAGCTAACCACATTAACAGACTGAAAAAGAAAAGCAATCTCAATAGATTCAGGAAAGCATTTGGCAAAATTCAAACTCCATTCTTGATCAAAACTCTCAGGTGATGGGTATACAAAAACCCCAGACTTCACCCCTACACAATATATTCATGGAAGAACACTGCACTTTACCCCCTTTATTTATAAAATTTTAAAAATTTTTTTTAAAGTCTCAGCAAACTAAAAATAGAAGAAACCTTCCTCAACCTGATAAAGGACATGTATTAAAAACTTACAACTAACATTATTCTTGATACCTTCTCCCCTAACACAGAGAACATGGCAAGAATTGAATCTGAATAGAATCTTCACAATTCTATTAAGCATTGTATTGGAGGCCCTAGCCAATGGAATAGTGCAATACAAAGAAATAAAAGGCATACGCACTGGAAAGAAAGAAGTAAAACTCCTCCCACTTACATACGACAAGATTGCATATGTTGAAAATCCTAAGGAACTTACAAAAAAGCCACCAGAACCAATAAGTGAGTGGCAAGATTATAGAACACAAGGTTAATATACAAAATCAATTTTATCTCTATTTACTAACAATGAATAATTAGAAATTGTATTTTAAACAATACCGTTTACAATAACATCAAAAAAATGCAATGCTTATAGAAAAATTAAATAAAATGTTACAAGATCTGTACACTGAGAACATTACTGAGAAAAATCTGGATGATCTAAATAAGTGAAGAGTTATACCATGTTCATGGATTGGAAAGCTCAATACTGTTAAAATATCAGTTCTCTCCAAATTGATCTGTAGATTCAACATAATCACAAAGAAAATCTGGGCAGGCTTTTTTTGTAGAAAATAACAAGCTGATTCTATAGTTTATGTGAAAATGCAAATGAGTAGGTAGGACTACAGGCTCATACCACCATGCCCAGATAATTCTGGACTGACTCTTAATGGCCTTGCTTGGACATATGCCCTTCCCTGAACACTGGGACTCTAATGACCAGGCCTGGGTCACAGGAACCATCTGTGGAGCTGAGTAGAAACAGGGTGGTATCAGCCCCACATTGAATAGTGGTTTCCAAAAAGAGAGAGGAAAAAAGAAGAAGAATAAAAAAAGAGGCCCTGATAGAATAAAGGCACTGACAAGCAAACGCAGCTGATGAATATTACAATGTACTACCTTGGGAATCAGGAAAAAAATATTATTTTGTTTTTAATCTTTAGAATAACTGAGCCCAAGGCAACATGCTTTGGTGCTCTTTTAACAGAGCATAACATAAAGGAAGAGAGATGCATTCCTTGGTCCACATATCAGTGTCCTCTGAGATGGACTGGAGAAGAGCTAAGAAGATGCCACCCAAGAGCTAAGAAGAGCTACAAAGATGCCACTCTTTCCTTGCCAAAACAGAACATAACCTGTAGAATGAGGTGGAGGTAAAATTGGGCTTGGAGGGGATTGGTGAAGTCCCTTAAAAGAAATAGCATAGGAAGTTGGCTAAAGATGAGGAAAGGATTTCTGAGCCAAGTCAGACTGCAGGATGGAACCATTCTGGGGCATGATGTTGGCTGAAACTCTTGTGGGGTCACTTTGTGCACCATGAGTACTTGAGCTCCTGGATGGACACACTGCGTTTCTGAAGTGGCAGACTCATTTTGCCTGATGGTAAATAATTTTAAACATTTTAATGTCAATAAAAAAGGAATCTATTATGAAGTAGAATGCAAACACTGAATGCATTTTTAAGACAAAATACACATTTCTTGCTTGCAATGATCCCTTCAGACTGCTTTCATTTTCTCCTTCGTGTGTTTTCAGTCTTCTCAGCTGTTAGGAATACTTTGGTGGAAAAAATTTGAGAAATGCCTCTTAAAAAATAACCACTGGGATCAGGGATGTTCTTGAGATTTTTACAGTGTCCAGACACTTTGCCAGAAGAGGAAACCAGGCAACTATTCAGAATGGAACGGTTTGGGATTCTGAGGACAAGGCTAACACCTGGTGGGGTTGGCAGAACTGATGTAAGCCTATGCATGAGGGACTGAGGTTTGGGGGCCGCTCACGCAAACCCTAACAGCAGCTGTGTTCCCAGGGAACATCTCACGTGCAGAGTATGGGATCCTGCCCTGGCTTGAGGTCTGGACTAGCATCCCTTGGTAGGAGTAGGAATCTAGTGTTCTTGGAGAGGCAGATTCATTTCTGGGGTCAGGGGAAGTTCATCTTAAAACCAGCTCTAGTGAGCCAGCTTTTAGTGTTAGAATTGGTGGAAGAGAGAGATAAAACCCACAGGTTTCGAGTTCACAGGTATAATAAAACACAAGAGCTCAAGAAAGGGCCATAAAAATAAAAAGACATTTTAACACCAGAAAAGCGAGAAGGACAAAATAGAAATGACAACCCTTCCCCAGGTGCCAGTGAAAAAGTTCATTCACTGGCACCTGGCCTTATTTTTTTTCCTTTCATTACCGGCCAGAAAAAAACTTCCTCACAGACTACATCATCCGAGGGACCAGGAACCACTGAAGAACAGGCTGGGTGCTCCTCTCATGCATTCTAGGATGATATGAAAATTACCCCAGGATGACTCCATTCAAACATGGGCTGAAAGAACGGTTTCTGGCCATCAGCACGAAACCTGCAGCCTGACCACAAGAGGTCCAAAGACACTCCCATGTCTGTCTCTCCTGTTTGGGGCCCTCTAGAAATTTTAATCAATAAGTCTTGATTATCATAGTGGTTTTTAAAGCACAGAAAATGAGGCAGGTGGAGTGAAGTGGGAAAATTAAATTGGCAATATAGCTTCTTCGACTGAAGTGGTTGAAAAAATTAAATAATTACAATGCCAAAGGCAAAGAAAAAAAAAAAAGACAATCAGCCTGCACCTGGAGCATTAGGTTCTGAAAATCCAATTTGCACATAAAGAGTCGAAGGGTCTTTGCTGAGGGGGCAGGGGCTGAGGACTCGCTAGCAAGCAGAGGACCGTTGCCCTGGAGACAGTCTTAGCTTGGAAATGGCAAATAGGAAAATTACAAGGGCTTAAGGGAGAAAGAGAGAAAAAAAGGCACTACTTAGAATGGTTGAAATCTTAGAAACCAGACGAGACTACATGAAAGCAATGTACTTAAAAGGACAAATACAGATTTTACTGCTTTAATAAATGAAGATAGGAATGAGGAGGCTATTTTAGTTATTATTTGCTGGTTAAAATGGGTGATCAGGCACTTAAGGGCTTTAACGGAAGACAGAAGGGAAATTTGCTAGGAGCAGAAACCGAAACACACTTGCCTGTTTCCTCGCCTCTACCCAAGAGGGTACTATTGAAATGCACCTTCAGACAGCCACTGATAGAGAAATAAGGGTAAATATTATTTCACAGAGCATCCTCCTTAGTGCCTCTGACAATAACCTGAGGTGGCAGATGCAAGATGGGGGAAGTCTGGAGCTATTAGTGCAAAATGCACCGATATTAATTGGCCAGTTCCAAGGCAAGGCAATGATTGAGGGGGAATGGCTTGGGAAACTATGGCTAAGAGGTTTCAGGGTAAAGACTTTGCAAGAGTTCATCTGGACACCACCCCCTGCAAGGTGGTTAAGGGTTTTGGTACTGAATTTGGATCCCCAAAAAGCCAGAGCTAGAGAAGGGACTCCTGCCTGGGTGACATGGAGCATAAAGAGCCAGCAAGATAGGGTCAAAAGACTCATAGATAAGAGAAAACCAAGGAGGGCCGGGTGTGGTGTCTCACGCCTGTAATCCCAGCACTTCGGGAGGCTGAGGCGGGCAGATTACTTGAGATCAAGACTTTGAGACAGCCTGGCTAACATTTTGAAACCCTGTCTCTATGAAAATTTCAAAAATTAGCCGGGTGTGGTGGTGCATGCCTGTAATCCCAGCTAATTGGGAAGCTGAAGCAGGAGAATTGCTTCAACCTGGGAGGCAGAGGCTGCAGTGAGCCAAGATCACGCCACTGCACTCCAGCCTGGGCGACTCTGTCTCAAAAAAAAAAAAAATAAAGAGAAAACCAAGGAGAACCAAGCCCAAGAGGATGAACACAAAGAACAAACGTGGAGCTAAAAACAGTAGCCAACAACAAAGGAAAAATAAATGGGATCATTGGATAACACATAGAGACAGGCCCTGGACAACTGCTGACTATGGACCAACACAGGGGTTCCCAGTCAGCAGTGCAGGCCTCTGACCTGCAGCATTGGCATCACCTGAGGATTTGGTCATTTGCAAATACTCCATCTTCCCGAATCAGCAACTCTGGGGATGGAGCAATTTGTGTCTCAACAAGCCCTCAAAGTGATCCCCATGCACACTACAGTTTGAGAACCACCCCAAAAAAGCATCCCTGACGTGCTTCTCATGGCCACTGAGTAGAAGCTTGCTGGGGAGCAGGGCTCCCTTGAAACCACTGAGTCAGCCTAGACAGGTAGACAAATGGCAAGACTCACTCAAGGGGAGACACAAGAAACCAAGTCTGGGTTTCACGGAGACGTTGGACTGATGGTGGGAGAGATTTTAAGCAAGATTGCCCAGCCCATAGAAGAGAGGTAGACAGGACTGGTTTAAGTAATAAGGCTCTGGGAAGAATCAGAATTCACTGATAATCTCTTCCCTATAGGAAAGCTAGTTCTGGAAAACTACAAGTTTGTAAATGGAAGAATTAGCAAACTCGAGAACAGAAAACAAACAAATGTCACCTTATGATCTTAATATCGAGCATGTCTACAGATCAGAAGGCCCCCAGAAAATGGAAAAGGAACATTTTCAGCTTGGAGAGATCAGATAGTAAAGCAACAAGAAGCTTCAGACATCGGGAACCAAAAACATGCAGACATAGCTGGATGGGGTCAGGGCACTAATGGAGAAGATTGCAAATGACCGTAATTTGCAGAACTGTGAAGCCATAAATTGCTCTGGGAGAGCTGCCTGCTATGAGTACAGCACTCTCCGCTCTCAAGATGAAGCAGCTGAAAGCTGTGGAATTGGTTAAAATGACTCCTGGAAAAAGAAAGAAAATTGTATATGAAGGCTAAGAGGTGGGGCCCAAAGCCATGAATGTAGGCGCCTGGACCATGATCAGAGGTGAGACTATCTTTGTGTTTCTGCAGTTCAGGGATGGAGTTTTACAGCTGAAAATTCAAGGGCATTAAAAACCAGCAAACAAACAAACCGCCAATGCTTGCCACCATTAAATTGTTAAAACTGTTATACAGAGACAGTGGAAGGACCTCAGCCTATTAGGTCAGGGACTATATACAAGATATATAGTCTTGTATATATACAAAAGGGAACAAAAATTGTTGCTCTGCAAATGTTCTCAGCTATGGAAATGACCAAAGGCAAACTAGGGACATAACAGGGGCTTAAGAGTAAAGAGACCCAGTACCCTCTCCAAGTTCTAACCCCACAAACTGTTGACACAGCAATAGGAAAAAAAGCGAATATGCATAGCCAAAATGAGGAAGGATAGAGGCAGGAAATCCAAAAATGAGAACAAGGCAAGTAGGAAAGGCAGAGATAAATGACTGCCAGAGACCATGTCCACTTAAAGCTGTCCTCGGCCCTCTCTTCATTTTTCATTTTTGGTAAGTTTTTAACAGCTTTATTGAGCTATGACTGATGTACAATAAACCACAGATATTTAAAGTGTGTAATTTCCTGAATTCTGATGTATGTGTGTACCCCTGAAATCATCACCATAATCAAGATAATAAACATAGTCATTACCCACCCCGCAAATTTCTTCATGCTCCTTTGTAATCCATCTCTCCTCCTTTTTCACAACCTGCTATTTGCTACCCCCTTGCCAGGTAATCATAGATCTAATTTCTATCACTATAGGTTAGTTTGTCTTTTCTAGAATTTTATATAAATGGAACCACGCAGTATGTATTGTTTTGATTGGCCTCTTTGACTCAACATGATTTTGAGATCCATCATGTTGCTGTGTGTATAGATAGTTGATTATTTGTTACTGCTGCATAGTATTCCTTATATGGAATCAACTATGTAGCCATCAACTACTTATTTATTTATTTCTCTAGTGACTTATAGAAAGACATTTGGGTTGCTTCCGTTTTGGATTGTTATAAATAAAGCTATTATGAACATTTGTGTGCAAAGCTTTGTGTGGACATATTTCTCTTAGGCAAATACTGATGACATACTTTTTATTTTAGTTTTAATTGACATTTAATAACTTTACATATTTATGGCATATAGAGTGATGTTTCAATGCATATCATGTATAGTCATCTGATGAAGGTAATTAGCATATGCATCATCTGAAACATTTATCATTTCTTAATTTTGGGAACATTCAATATCCTCCTCTTAGCTCTTTAATACTACATAATAGGCCAGGCGCAGTGGCCCATGCCTGTAATCCCAGCACTTTGGGAGGCCGATGCAAGAGAATGGCTTGAGACCAGGAGTTTGAGACTAGCCTGAGCAATATAGTGAGACCTCTGTTTTTACAAAAAAAAAAAAAATTAATTAGCCAGGTATGATGGCATGCACCTGTAGTCCTAACTATTCAGAAAGCTGAGGTGGGAGGATTGTTTGAGCCCAGGAGTTTGAGGCTGCAGTGAGCTATGATCGCACCATGCATTCCAGCCTGGGTGAAAAAGTGAGACTCTATCTCTAAAAAAAAAAAAAAGGGAAGGGAGGGAGGGAGGGAGGATAAAAACCAACATATTATTGTTAACTATAGTCACCTACAGTGGAATTCAACACTGGAATTTACTCTTTCGGTCTAGCTATAAATTTGTATATTCTTTAACAAATTTCTTCCTATTCCCTCCTTCCACCTGCCCTTCCCAGCCTCTAATATCCTCTGTCCTACTTTTCACTTCTGTGAGATCAACTGTTTTTTAGCTTCCACATATGAGTGAGAACATGTGGTGTTTGACTTTGTGTCTGCTTACTTCACTTAACATAACGTCCTCCAGTTGCATCCATGTTGCCGTGAGTGACAGGATTTCATTCTCTTTATGGCTGAATAATATTCCATTGTGCATATATGCCATGGTTTCTTTTCTTCCTTTTCTTTTTTAACTCCTGGCAAGCTGTGAAACTGCATTTTGTTTATCCATTCATCTATTGCTACACAACTAGGGATGATGATGTATTATGATTTGGGTTTGATTTGTTAAACTTTTGTTAAGATTGTGTCTGTTCATGAAATATATTGGAATATAGTTTTCTTTCTTATAATGCCTTTGTCCAATGCTAGTATCAAGGTAATGCTGACCTAACAAGACGAGGTGGGAAATGTTTCTTCCTCTTCCATTTTTCGGAAAAATTTGTATAGCACTGGTGTTATTACTCCCTTAAGTTTTGGTGGGATTTATCGGTGAAGTTATCTTGCCCTGGAGGGATTTGTTTTGTTGGCTAGTTAATGTTATGGGGGAAGAGGGTTTTTAGTCTATAAATCCAATGACTTTAATACATATAGGACAATTCAGGTAAGTGATTTCTTCTTGAGTGAGATGGTGGTTTGTATCATTGTCAAATTTATTGTCATGCATTTTTTCATAAATAGTATTATCTTTTTAATGCCTATAGGTACTGTGGTGATATCCCCATTTTATCGCCTATAATATTTATTCCTGATATTAGTAGTTTGTGCCTTCTCTCTTTTCTTCCTGATTAGTATACTACATATTATCAACTTTATTGATATTCCCAAAGAACCAGCTTTTAGCCATCTAAAAAGAATGAGCTCTTGAAATGCCTGCAGTGGCTTCCTCCTGTAATCCCAGCTACTTGGGAGGCTGAGGTGGGAGGATCACTTGGGCCCAGCAGTTCAAGGCTGCAGTGATCTATGATCAAGCTATTGTACTCCAGCCTGGGCAACAGCAATACCCTAAAAAAATAAAAAATAATAAAAATAAATAAAAAAAAAAAGTTCCAGGACCTTGGACAATTAGTTAATGTCTTATCATGAGATCATTCCAATCTAATGTCTAAAAAGACACAACTATTGGTGCAACTAAAGTATCTCAGGTTGCTAAGGAATTATGCTTGAACATAAATTCACCCTCCATCTGGATATAGGAGTCCCCAGCAGGATCGGCAGGCTGGGCTTCCTGATAACTATAAAATCCAATTTTTCACTGACAATCAAAAACCTGCTGATGTTCTTAGACCAATGCTTGAGTCAACTGTGTCCTTATATAATTTTCTAGGCAAGTTTGTGGCTTCCTAAATGCTGCCCTCTCTGTTGAAAACCAAAGATTAGCATGACTAAAAGAGAAGGAAGGGAGAAGATACCAATTGCCAATATCAGAAATAAAAGGAGAGAGATCTGACAATATTAAAAAGGATACTAAGGCAATGTTACAAACAACTCTATGTCCCCAAATTCAAAAGCTTTGATAAAGTGAACCAATTCCTTAAAAGATGCAAACTACAGAAGGAATAGATAAGAATAGTTTTCTGATAGCCCTATATTTATTAAAGAAATTAAATTTGTAGTTAAAAACTTCCTCAAAAAACTCATGGCAAGATGTTTTTACTGTGAATTCTACTAAATATTTAAGGAAAAAACATCACTAACTCTACACATTCTCTTCCACAAAATAGAAAAAGACAGACCACTTCCTGACTTATTTTATGAGGTCAGCACTACCCTAAATACAAAAATCAGACAACAGAAAACTACAGACTAATATAACTCATAGACACAAAAATCCTTAACCAAATATTAGCACACTTAATTCACCAATACATAAAAAGGACAATACATATGACAAAGTGGGGTTCATATTAGGAATATGTCTATATCAACATTCAAAAATCAATCAATGTAATTCACCATATTAATAGACTAAAGTGAGAAAAACTATATGACCAAATCAGTAGATACAGAAAAAAGCTTCTGATAAAATTTAACATCAATTCATGGTCAAAATTTTTGGCAAACTAGAAATAGAAGAGAACTTTTTTAACCTAATAAATGGTATCTACAAAAAAAAAAAGAAAACCCTATTACTAACATCATAATTAATGGTGAGAGATCGAATGCTTTTCCTCTAAGGTCCAGAAAAAGGCAACAATGTCCTCTTTACCATTCCAATTAAACATTATACTTGAAGTCCTAGTAGTGCAATCAGGTAAGAAAAATAAATAAAAGGTTTGTAGATTAGAATAAATGAAGGTAACTTTCTTTAATCACATGCAATATGATTGCTTATGTAGAAAATCCCAAAGAATCTACAGTAACAAATATCTTGGAAGTAATCAATGAGTTTAGCAAGGTTGCAGGATACCAGGTTAACATACAAAATTGTATTCCTATATGCAAGCGATGACCAACTGGAACCTGAAACAAAGAAACAAAAACAACAACCAAATGCCCTTTCCAATAGCACCTCTTGCACTGCAAAAGAAAGAAAAAAAGACTTAGGTATAAGTCTAACAACATATGTCCAAGATCTGTACTTGGAAATCTAAAAAAACATTGATGAAAGCAATAAAAGATCTAAATAAATGGAAAGATATATCATGCTTGTGGGCTGGAAGACTCATATTTTGTTAAGATGTCAGTTCTACCAAATATGATCTATAGATTTAATGCAATACCAATCAAAATCCCAGACAACTTTTTTTTTTTTTTTTTTTTTTGAGACAATCTATCACCCAGGCTGGATGCAGTGGCACGATCTAGGCTTACTGCAACCTCTGCCTCCTGAGTACAAGCAATTTTCCTCCCTCAGCCTCCCGAGTAGCTGGGATTACAGGTGCATACCACCACGCCTAGATAACTTTTTCTATTTTTAGTAGAGACAGGATTTCACCATGTTGGCCAGGCTGACCTCAAGTGATCTGCCCACCTCATTCTCCCAAAGTGCTGGGATTACAGGCATGAGCCGCCACACCCAGCCCCCATCAACTTTTTTGTAGACATTTCCAAGCTTATTCTAAAATTCACAAGGAAAGGCAAAGGAATTAGAATTGCCAAATAATTCTGATAAAGAACATTACCTGATTTCAAGATATACTATTACTATAACACTACAGTAATCATGACAGTGATTATTCATCAAGCAGGATGTCGGGGGAATCCCAGGATAGAATGTAAACTATGACAAATAAATCTAACTTTATTTTGTAATAAAGTTATAACCACACTTAAGGGTGTGGAAGAAAAGGAACTGAATTAAGTAACTTTAGAAAATGCATTTTAAGCGGAAGCTTTAAGGTTAAAGGCAAAAGAAATTGTATATCAACACAGTATTCTAGTTGGTAAATTTGCTTCTCATTGGAGTACAGGTGAACAATTCTGAAATTGCTTTACATGTATATGGGAGATGAGCAATTAAGTAAGTGAAGGGTGAGTGGTGGGAGCCAGGTTCTCACTGTTGGGGAGGAAAATGACAGCAAAGCAAGAAAAATAATCTTTGAGTTAGTATACTTACATATATTACCTAGCTCTGTCTGCTGAGAGGAACTAAGCAATGACATCCTGGTAGTAATGAACAAAACCAGTGCTCAGATTTCGGGTTCTGCCAAAATCTAGGACAATTTGAACAATGAAATAAATAACAGTATTGGATTATAATCCAAATTACAAAGTAAATGTACATAAGTCCCTACTGATATAAATAAGTGATTGAATAAACAATTTAATAAATAAAGCAAGGAGACAAATCTTTACATCAGAACCAGGTAATATATGTAGATACTCTCCACTCTAGCAGGTAGAATTTAATTCCTTCTTCCTTTACTTAGTGATTTACTTCTAAAGAATAAAATGTGGAAAGGAAGAAATATTAACTATATCATGAAGAAACTTGGCAAATCCTACTTTAACCAAATGGTCAAGGTTAATGTCACCAGTGATGTCCTATAGCCATGATGTACCCCTTATATGATGTGATGAGAAGGGCATTTTACCTCTGTTGGTCTTCATTCCAAAACCCCATACCCCTAATCTAATCATGAGAACAACATTAAAAAAAACCCAAATCGAAGAATGTTTTGTAAAATACCTGACCAGAACTCTTAAAAACTGTCAAGGTCATGCAAAGACCTTACTTGTAAAAAACCTTACATGCAAAGACCTTTACTTACTTGTAAAGTATCATACATCAAAGAAGACTAAGGATACATGATTAAACAAAAAAAAAAAAAAAAATCAATGTGACCCTGGATAGGATCTGGGAACAGAAAGAAAACATTAATGGAAAAACTGCTGAAACCCAAGTAAAATCTGAAGTTCAGTTAATAGAAATGTACCAGTGTAGGTTTCTTAGTTTTGACAAACGTCCCATGGTAATGTAAGATGTTAATAATAGGGAAAATGCCGGGCACACTGGCTCACACCTAGTAATCCCAGCACTTTGAGAAGCCGAGGAGGGCAGATCACCTGAGGTCAGGAGTTCAAGACCAGCCTGGCCAACATGGCAAAACCCCGTCTCTACTAAAAATACAAAAATTAGCTGGGCACAATGGTGCGTGACTCTAATCCCAGCTACTCAGGAGGTTGAAGCAGGAGAATCACTTGAACCCGGGAGGCAGAGGTTGTGGTTAGTGAAGATGGCCCTACTGCACTCCAGCCTGGGCGACAGAGCGAGACTCCATCTCAAAAGATAAATAAATAAATAATAGGGAAAATGAAGGACTTATGAGAATTCTGTTATCTTTGCAACTTTTCTGTAAATCTAAATTTATTTCAAAATTAAACGTGTTCTTTTAAAAAATAAAGGTGATATGAAGACATTTTCAGGCCAGGTGCAGTGGCTCACGTGTGTGACCCCAGCACTTTGAGAGGCCAACGCAGGCAGATCACTTGAGCTCAGGAGTTCAAGACCAGCCTGGGCAACATGGTGAAACCCCGTTTCTACCAAAAATACCCCCCAAAAATTAGCCAGGCATGGTGGCATGCACTTGTAGTCCCAGCTGCATGGGGGAAGAGGATTGCTTGAGCCCGGGAGGTGGAGGCTGCAGTGAGCCATGTTCATGCTACTGCACTCCAGCCTGGGTGACAAAGCAAGACCCTGTCTGAGGAAAAAAAAAAAAAAAAAAAAAGACTTTCAGATAAACACAAAACTGAAATCATTTGTGTCTAGCACTATTGTACTATAAGAAATGTTAATGAGGCCAGGTGTGGTGGCTCACAACTGTAATCCCAGCACTTTGGGAGGCCGAGGCGGGCGGATCACGAGGTCAGGAGATGGAGACCATCCTGGCTAACACGGTGAAACCCTGTCTCTACTAAAAATACAAAAAATTAGCTGGTGTGGTGGCGGGCGCCTGTAGTCCCAGCTGCTCGGAAGGCTGAGGCAAGAGAATGGCATGAACCCCGGAGTTGGAGCTTGGCAGTGAGCCGAGATCGTGCCACTGCACTCCAGCCTGGGTGACAGAGCGAGACTCCATCTCAAAAAAATAAATAAATAAAAATAAAAATAAAAGAAGAAATTTTAATGAGATTTTTCAGTCTGAAGGAAAACAATACCTGAAGGAAAATCATTCCTTCTTGAAGAAAGGAAACTTAGATTTCCACCCCTCTACACACACAAATCAGAAATGGTAAATAGGTGGGTTAAAATAAATAAAATTTTCTCATTTTTGTAATCCCTTTAAAGTATAATTGTTTAAATACAAATAATAACAATGCATTGTGGGATTTAATATGTAGAAGAAAAATGTCTGGCAAGAGCACAAAGGTCAGGAGGGGAATACAGACAGATACAGTTGCATACTTAATGGGATAGAATACGATTTATATCACGGTGTAATAAGGTAAAGATGAATATTATTATACATAGAACAACCACAGACAAATCAAACAAAGAGTCATAGCTAGTAACGCAATAGAGGAGATAAAATGAAACACTAAAAAATAAGCAATTCAAAAGAGGGTGAAAAAGGAGAAAAAGAAGAAAAATAAGATGAACAAATAGAAAAGTAATAGCAAAGTGGTAGACACAAGCTAAACCATATATGTAATTAAATATAAAGGAATAAAAATATTCAATTAGAAAGCAGAAATTATCAGAGTGAATAAAAATACCAGATCCAACTCTGTGATGGCTACAAGAAACACACTTGACATAGACAGAAAGAGAGTAAAATAAAAAGATGGAAAGAGAAATAATATGCAAAAGCTAATTATAAGAAATCTAGAGTGACTATATATCAAATTAAGTATACTTCAGAATGAGGAGTATTGATAGAGATATTGCTGCATAACAAATTACCAAAGCCTAGCAGCTTAAAACAATCGCATGTATTAATTTGTAGTTTTGTATATTACAAGTCCAGTATGGCACGTATCAGCCAGGTTGAATTCTCACCCGGAAGTTCTGGGGGAACATCTGCTTCCAAGTTAACTCTTGTTCTTGAAAGAATTCAATTCCTTGTGGTAGTATGACTGAGTTCCTCTCTCTCTCTCTCTCTCTCTCTCTCTCTTTTTTTTTTTTTTTTTTTTTTTGAACAGGGTCTCACTCCTGTTGCCCAGGCTGGAGCACAGGGATGCAGTCATGGCTCACTGCAGCCTCGACTTCCTGGGCTCAGGTGATTCTCCTGCCTCAGCCTCTTGAGTAGCTCCAACTACAGGCATACGCCACCATGCCTGGCTAATTTTTTGTACTTTTAGTAGAGACGGGGTTTTGCCATGTTGCTCAGGCTAGTCTCAAACTCCTGGGGTAACGCAGTCTGCCTGCCTCGGCCTTCCAAAGTGCTGGGATTACAGGCATGAGCCACTGCACCCAGCCAAGTACCTCATTTCTTTGCTGGCTGTCAGGGAGGAGTAGCTCTCAGTTCCTAGAGGCTACCAACAATCCTCCACATGTGGTCCCCTCCATCTTCAAGCCATCAACAGGGCATTGAATCCTCAAGCTCCAAATTTGTGACTCATCTTCTGTGACCAGCTCCAGAAAACTCTCTGCTTTCATATACGTAGGACAGACCTACCCAGATAATTATTTATTTATTTATTTATTTATTTATTTGGGACGGAGTCTCACTCTGTCGCAAAGGCTGGAGTGCAGTGGCGCGATCTCAGCTCACTGCAAGCTCTGCCTCCCAGGTTCACGCCATTCTCCTGCCTCAGCCTCCCAAGTAGCTGGGACTACAGGCATACACCAGCATGCCCAGCTAATTTTTTGTATTTTTAGTAGAGATGGGGTTTCACCGTGTTAGCCAGGATGGTCTCAATCTTCTGACCTCGTGATCTGCCCACCTCGGCCTCCCAAAGAGCAGGGATTACAGGCGTGAGCCACTGTGCCCAGCCAATTATCTCAATCTTAAGATCACTAGTGCCCATAAAACGTAACCTAATCCTGGAAGTAAACTCCATCATACTGAAAGTCCTGGAGATTATTCAGTTCATGTACCCTCGAGAGGAAGGACATTTTGTGGGTCATCCTAGAATTCATCCTGCTGAAAGGACATTTCATAATGATAAAATAATCAGTTCATCTAGACACAGCAAAACTGAATGTATTTGCACCTCATAACAGAGCTTCAAGATATATGAAGCAAATACTAATAGAACTAAAAGAATTAGAGAAATTCACAATTATAGTTGGAGATCTCAGCCTGTCTCAGGAATTAATAGAACATATAGACAGAAAATTAGTTAAGATATAAAATACTTGAACAACACTATTAACCAAATTGACCTAATTGACATTTGTAGAACATATTCCCAATTACTCTAGAATGCTTCTTTTTTTTTTCAAGTTCACATGGTACATTCACCACTACAAACTGTATGTTGGGCCACAGAACAAGTTTTGATAAATGTCAAAGGATGGAAATCATACAGAGTGTATTCTGTGGCCACGAAGACATTAAAATAGAACTCATAAAACTCTTATTATAGCAATTCTGCATGGCATAGAGACACTCCAATTTTATTCTGTGGTATGATCAAATAAATATGAATTACTCACATAGGAGTAGAAGTCCCAAAGTGAGTGGTGGAGAGGATGGCTCTCTCTGGGACAAAGTCCAGAATACAGACAGAGTGAATAGCAAACGTGTAACGGTTTATAAAAAAAAACTCCTGCTACCATGAGATTTAAAGAGGTTCCACCTAGCATGAAATTTCAAAGAGGCAGCAAGAGGGCACATGTGCTTATGGGACCTGAGGGTGAGTGAGATTTATCAGGGTACTGCAGGAGGCAATAAACACAGGCAGGAACTAAGACTTGAAACTATCTAGCACTGAATCAAATGCCAACGAGAGTTCAAGTTTCTTTTGTATAATCTTCATAACACCATATAAAAGGAAATTAAACCACAAACTTATAAACAATTCAGGATCAAGGATAAAATCATGAGGACAATGAAAACATATTTTGAATTAAATGACAAGGAAAATACAATACTGCATATTAAAATTTCTGGGATGCAGCCAAGGTGGCGCTCATAGGGAAGCTTACACCTCATCCAGAGGAAGAAGATCTGAAATCATTAACCTAAGCTTCCACCTTCAAAAACTGGAGAGAGAAGGGCAAATAAGCTCATAATCCATAAAAGTAAAAAAACAACAAAGAGCAGAAGTTAACAAAGGAGAAAAGAAACAGATAATGAAAACAATAAACAAAGTAAAAAGATACTTCATTGAAAGCATCAAAAAACCCAACAAACCCTTAGCGAGATTGATTAAGGGATAAAGAACACATATCACTAATAACTGGAGTGAAGAAGAGTTACCACAACAGATCCCACAGACATTAAAAGGATAATAAAATGACATTATAAGGCCAGGCACGGTGGCTCACGTCTATAATCCCAGCACTTTGGGAGGCTGAAGCAGGCGGATCACTTGAGGCCAGGAGTTCAAGACCAGCCTGGCCAACATAGAGAAATCCCATCTCTACTAAAAATACAAAAATTAGCTGGGTGTAGTGGCATGTGCCTATAATCCCAGCTACTTGGGAGGCTGAGGTGGGAGAATTGCTTGAACCCAGGAGGCGGAGGTTGCAGTGAGCTGAGATCATGCCACTGCACTCCAGCCTGGTGACAGAGTGAGATGCTGTCTCAAAAAAAAAAAAAAAAAAAGACATTATGAATAATTTTATGCTGGTAAATTAGAAAACCTAGATGAAATGGAGAAAGTCCTTGAAAAATACAACTTATAATAACTGATACCCCAAAAAAGCAAGTATTCACAACATGTATCAAACAAACGACTTGTATTCAGAATATATGTGGAACTCTTAAACCTCATGAATTAAAAAAACAAACTGCCCAATTAAAAATGGCCAAAGGATTTGAAGAGATCTTCACAAAATAGGATACATAGCCAACAAATACACAAAAAGATGTGCAATATCATAAGTCATCAGAGAAATGCAAACTGAAGCCACAATGATTTACTACTACGCACCCACTAGAATGACTACAATTTTTAAAAGTGAGAATACTGAGTGTTGGAGAAGATGTTGAGAAACTGTGGCTCTCATATATTGTGGATGGGAATATAAAAATAGTACAGCCACTTTAGAAAACAGTTTGGCAATTTCTTACAAAGTTAAATGTATACTTACTATATAACCCAACAGTTCTATTCCTATTTACACTAGAGAAATAAAAACATATGTCCACATAAAGACTTGTACATATATATTCATAGTAGCTTTATTAATAGCTAAAATCTGAAGTCAGCCCAATGGTCAATTAATAGGTAACAGATACACAGATTGTAGTATGTCCACACTTAGGAATAAAAAGTAACTAAGTACTAATACCTACAACATGGATAAGTCTTAAAAACAGTATGATGAACCATAATAACCATAGCATATGATTTCATATAAATGAAATTCTAGAAAATACAAGTCTAATCCACAGTGACATAAGCAGATCAGTGGTAGCCTAGGACCAGGGTAATGTATATTGCCTGGACCAGAGCCTAGGGGAACTTATAAGGATGACAGAATTGATTGTAGTTGTGGTTACACGGGTATATACATTTATCAACATTCATTGGATGGTATGCTTAAAATGGGTACAATTTAAGGGTGTAAATTCTCAATAAAGTCAAGTGTCAACAATCTTTCTATAAGAGAAACTCCGGACAAGAGAGAGGTTTCCCTGATTTCTAGTAAATATTCAAGGAAAAAATAATACCAAACTTACACAAATAGTTTCGGAAAACATTCATTTTATGAGACCAACAATACGGTGATACTGAAACCAAAAACATGACAAGAAAATAAAACTCCAGGCCAATATCACTTACGAACATACACACATAAACATAGACAAAATATTAATAAATTGAATGTGGCAATAAATAAAACTGACCAAGTGGGATGATCCCAAAAATGGAAGATTGGCTTAACATTTTAAAGTCAATTGATGTAATTCAATACATCAATGAAATAAGAGAAAAAAACATAAATGAGGCAGACAATTTTGTAGATACTCTGAAAAGACCTTTTAAACAAGTCTCCCTCCAGGTGAATCTAGTTCAGTATAGGCTTATGATGAGCTTGACCCTACCTACTGATTTGCCCCACACCTAATCACAGCTTTTTTTTGAAAGAGCTGTGCACTCATCAACAAAATTCCTGCCTGTCATTGGCCTACGCCTGCATAATTTCATGTGAGGGTGAGAACAGGCATTCACAGGAAAACGTCACCATTGCTTCCTGACTACTTTGTTGAAACATTCCTTTCATAGAAAGGGTTTACATTGCTATGATGGTCACACTGGATTCTGGGATTTGTTGTGTTTTATTTTCTCAGTAAGCAACATCTACATATTTGCCGCACAGGTGGAGAATGCTTACCTGGTGTTCCTCTCCTCCAAAAACTTAAGGAAAGCTAGGGAAATGTGCTTCCTGTCTTCAGCCTACCCAAAAGAATTCAAAGAAGGCTCTTGATCATGCCAAACCTTGCATTTAACAGTCACCCTGAATCATTAGAACCTCATCTTCCTAATCTCTAGGTAGCAAGACTTACCTGTTTGTCTCTTTCTGATCACTCACCTAAATCTTTGAAGTCGATGACTCTTTTCCCCTGAACCTCCAAAGCAGTTTCAGCCAAGATGCAGACATCAGGAAGACCATCACAGAGCATCTCTTCTTCAACCAGAGAAATCAGTACCACACATTCCAAGTCATATCTTGGCCCAAGGAGCCCAGAAAGGGATTGTCATGTGGCTGCTCTTACCAATGATAAATGGAAAATATCTGCAAGAGCCTGGAGGTGGGCCTTAATTCCTTTGCTAGCCAGAGCAGGTGGGAAGAGGATCTAGTGATTGCCTTATAGTAGCACAGGAAGTATCAGCTTGAACTAAGAACTCCCCTGAGACAAGAATCCAAGCGATACCTGAGACACTGATGCGGGAAACCTCTATGCATTTGTTGGGGAGCCATGCTCAGTCCTTTCAACTGTCATCCCTATGTCCACTCCTAATCCTAGACTGGCTCCCCAAGTTTTCTATTCTTGCAGTAGTTCCTGAGTCATCTGCTGCTGCTATCAATAACTAAGGTGGCCATAACATTCATCATCCAAATTGGGACCCTTTTGAGAGTGCAAAGTGGATACTTTTAATTATTACACTGTGACAGCAGGTATAAATTGGGATTGTCCCAATTTATAGCGAGAATAGTAGACTAAGGAACTCAAAATCTTCTCCTCCATGAAAGCAATGGGAAAACTGGCAAAAATGGTCAGGATCAACCCTTTCAGAACTCTGGAAATTAACCAAAGGCTTACAGCATTCAGAGAGCATTTATTCAAGAAAAGCACCTAAGGCCAGAAGAGCAGTGGCTCCAAGGCAGGAAGATTGCTTGAGGCCAGGAGTTTGAGGCCATCCTGGGCAACACAGTAAGACCCTGTCTCTACAAAAAAAAGAAAAGATTAAAAATTAGCTGGGCATGGTGGTGCATGCCTATAGTTCCAGCTACATGGGAGGCTGAGGTGGGAGGACGGCTTGGGCCCAGGAGTTCAAGGCTGCAGTGAGCTATAATTGCATCACTATACTCCAGACTGGTGGTAGAACAAGACCCCATCTCTTTAAAAAAAAGAAAAACAGCTGAATCTCAGTAAAAACAATGAGTTTTGTGACAATTTAACTTCCCCATTCTCATGCTCCTCTTTCTAGCTCCACAGAAGCCTTGAAAACAAAGAGCCCACAATTGCAGTAAAAAGTAGCAGGCCGGCCAGGCACAGTGGCTCAAGCCTGTAATCCCAGCACTTTGGGAGGCCGAGACGGGCGGACCACGAGGTCAGGAGATCAAGATCATCCTGGCTAACCCAGTGAAACCCCATCTCTACTAAAAAAAAATACAAAAAACTAGCCGGGCGAGGTAGCGGTGCCTGTAGTCCCAGCTACTCGGGAGGCTGAGGCAGGAGAATGGCGTAAACCCGGGAGGCAGAGCTTGCAGTGAGCTGAGATCCGGCCACTGCACTCCAGCCTGGGCGACAGAGCCAGAATCCATCTCAAAAAAAAAAAAAAAAGCAGCAGGCCGGCAGCCACCAGAGAGGGCAGAGTCCTGTGACCTCCCACCCCTTTGAAGGAGCTGGAGCTCCCTCAAAGCCTCATTCATAAGAAATTGTCACTATTTTACCTATCTGGTGTTTCCTGGGAACCCTACTTGCAAGGCTGGCTTTATTTGATTAGAGTTCATCAGTGCAAAAAAACCTTTTCCCTGGGATGTTTGTCAGAAACAATTAAAGGGAATTGTTTAACTTCGTGGCTGCTTGAGTTCATGAATAACAGTCGGAGCAAATAATAGACCAACCAAAAAGCTTAATAGAAAAATCTGGGAATGGAATGTCCACAGGAACTTTTAAAAAATCTGCATATTCCTTAAACTCTAGGAGTCTACATGCATACCTAGGGCATATTTGCACCCAGGGCTGTGCAAAGACCGTAAGAGCTTACTTCTACTGACACAAAAGAAATTCAAGACTTGTACAGTGAAAACTATAGAACATTGTTGAATAAGTGAAAGAAGACCTAAATAAATGGGAAGATATATAGTTCATGGGTCGGAAGATTTATTATGGTTAAGATGGCAACACTGCAGATTGAGCTACAGAATCAATGCAATCCTTATCAAAATCCCAAATGCCTTTTTGGGTTTTTTTGGGCACAAATTGACAAGCTGATTCTAAAATTCAAATGGAAATGGTAGGGACACAGAAGAGCCCAACAACCTTGGAAAATAATCAAGTTGAAAGACTCACACTTCCACTTTCCAATTTCGAAACTTACTAAAGCTACAATACATGGGGAGTATGTTCCCAGTGGATACTGAACCATATATATAGAGAGACACACACATATATATGCACACACACACTATGTTTTTTTCTGTGCATGCAGACCTACGATAAAGTTTAATTTGTGAATTAGGTGAAATAAGCAATTAACAACAATAACCAATAAAATAGAACAATTATCACAATAAACTGTAATAAAAGTTATGTGAATGTGTGCTCTCATGCTCTCAAAATTTCCTAATATTTTAGACCACGGTTGACTGTGGGTAACTGAAACCATGAATGGAAAGTGAAACCTTGAATAAGGGAGGACTACTATATTCAAGACTGTATGATGCTGCCAGAAGGGTAGACATACAGATAAATGGAATAGACTTGAGAGTTCAGAAATAAACCCATACATTCATGGTCAACTGATTTTTGACAAGGGTGCCAAGACAATTCAGTAGGGAGAAAATAGTCCTTTCAACTAATGTTTCTGAGTCAAGCAGTTACCCCCATACAAAAGAAAGAAGTTGGGCTCCTACCTCATACTAAATACAAAAATTAACTCAAAGTGGATCAAAGACCTAACTGTAAGAGCTAAAACTATAAAACTCTTAGAATAAAATATAGGGGTAAATCTTTATAAATTTAGGTTAAGCATTGTTTCTTAGATATGACACAAGAAACAAAAGAAACCAAGCAAATATAGATAAAGTGGACTTCATCAAAATTAAAAACTCTTGTGCTTCAAAGGACATGATCCAGAAAGTGAGAAAATGACCCACAAAATGGGAGAAAATATTTGCAAATCACATGTCTGATAAGAGTCTAGTGTCCAGAAAATATAAAAGAATTCTTTTAGCTTAACAATTAGAAAACAAGAATGAATTAATTTTAATGTTGGCAAAGGACTTGAATAAACATTTCTTCAAGGCTGGGCTCAGTGGCTTATGCTTATAACCCCAGCACTTTGGAAGGCTGAGAAGGCAAGATCACTTGAGCCCAGCAGTTTGAGACCAGCCTGGGCAACATAGTAGGACTCCATCTCTACAAAAAAATTTTTAATTAGCCAGGTGTAGTGGTATGTGCCTTTAGTTCCAGCTACTTGGGAGGCTGAGGTTAGAGAATTGCTTGAGCCTGAGAAGTGGAGGCTGCAATGAGCCATGATCATGCCACTGCACTCCAACCTGGGCAACAGAGCAACACCCTATCCCAAAACAAAATAAAACAAACAAAAAATTTTTTCAAAGATATAAAAATGACCAATAAGTAACTGAAAAGATGCTCAACATCATTAGCCATCAGGTAAGGAAACCCAAAACCACAATAAGATACCGCTTCATACACACTAAGGTGGTTATTATTGTTTTTTGAGATGGAGTCTCACTCTGTCACCCAGGCTGGAGTGCAATGGTGCGATCTCAGCTCACCGCAACCTCTGCCTCCCAAGTTCAAGTGATTCTCCTGCCTCAGCCTCCCAAGTACCTGGGATTACAGGTATGCACCACTGGGTGCGGCTAAATTTTTTGTATTTTTAGTAGAAATGGGGTATCACCATGTTGGCCAGGCTGGCCTTGAACTCCTGACCTCAAGTGATCCAGCCACCTCTGCCTCCCAAAGTGCTGGGATTACAGGCATGAGCCACTGCACCTGGCCGGGATGGCTATTACTTTTTAAATGGACAATAGCAAGTGTTGGAGAGGATAGGAGAAATTGGAACCCTCATACATTGCTGGTGGAAATGTAAACTGGTGTAGCTGCTTTGGAAAACAGTTGGGCTTTTCTTTTTCTTTTCTTTTCTTTTCTTTTTTTTTTTTTTTTTTTTTGAGACAGGATCTCGCTCTGTTACCCAGGCCAGAGTGTGGTGGCACAGTCACAGCTCACTGCAGCTTCAATCTCCTGGGTTCAAGTGATTCTCCCACCTCGACCTCCTGGGTAGCTGGGACCACAGGCATGCGCCACCACACCTGGCTAATTTTTTATATCTTTTATAGATATAGGGTCTTGCCATGTTACCCAGGGTTGTCTGGAACTCCTGGGCTCAAGAAATCCTCCTGCCTCAGCCTCCCAAAAGTGCTAGGATTACAGGCATGAGCCATCATGCCCAGCCTTGCAGTTTGGCTTTTCCTCAGAAAGTTAAACATAAAGTTACCATGTGACAAAATTCCACTCCTAGGCATATACCCAAGAGAATTGAAAACATATGTTCACACAAAACCTGTAAATAGATGTTCATAGCAGCATTATTCAAAATAGTCAAAAGGTCAAACCCCTGGGCGCGGTGGCTCACGCCTGTAATCCCAGCACTTTGGGAGGTGGAGACGGGCAGATCACTTGAAGTCAGGAGTTCAAGACCAGCCTGACCAACATGGTGAAACCCTGTCTCTACTAAAAATACAAAATTAGCTGGGCATGGTGGCTGGTGCATGCCTGTAATCCCAGCTACTTGGGAGGCTGAGGCAGGAGTATCGCTTGAATCCAGGAGGCAGAGGTTGCAGTGAGCCAAGACTGCGCCATTGCACTACATTCTGGGCAACAAGAGCCAAACTCTATCTGAAAAAAAAAAAAAAAAAGGTCTAATCAACCCAGTGTTCATCAGCTAATAAATGGATCAACAAAATTTGGTATATCCATACAATGGGATATTATTCAACCACAAAAAGGAATGAGGTAATCATACATACCATAACGTGGATGAACTTTAAAAACATTATGTTAAATGAAAGAAGCCAGCTACAAAAGGCCACATTATATTATATGTATATTATATATAATATATAAATTATATGACTTATATAATATATAAATTATATGATTCCATGTACATACACTGTCCATAATAGGCAAATCCATAGAGACAAAGTAAATTACTGCTTCCCAGGGGTGGAGAAAGGGGACATGGAGTACTAATGTATATGTGGCTTCTTTTTGGGGTGATAAAAATAATTTAGAATTATATAGTGGAGATGGTGCCACAATCTTGCAAAATATGGTATGTAAATATATGGTATGTATGGGTGAGTTTATAGTATGTAAATTGTATCTCAATGAAAAAGGGAATATACAATTGCTAAGCCCCACATTAATATCTTTTTGCCTCTTTCTTTATGTTTATATGTAACGTTTTAACCAAATGACATATTACTAAATATACTCTTTGGAACCTTCAGTTGCCTTTCTATTTCTGTAAGTTTCCATTTCAACTAACCCTCAATCATATTCAAATTTCTCCATTTGCTTCAAAATTTTTCTTTACAGTTAGTTTGCCCTAATGGATGGCCAATCTAGGACCATGTTTTGCATCTTGTTTTGATGTCCCTTTAAATTCTTTGAACCTAGCACAGTACATTTTCCATGAGTTTGGCCTGCTGAAGAGGCCAGGTTAGTTACCCTGCAGAATGTCCTTCTGATTTTTCCAATTGCTTCTTCATGATGCCATTCAGCTTGTTCCTCCATCTCTTGTTTTCATATAAAAGTTATATATGAACTGTATATTTCAGTTCAATGCATTTTGCTAGAACATACCATAAATTGTATTACATGCTCCATCAAGTTACATCAGGGGACACATAATATCTAGCTGACTATCTGATATGGTTTGGCTGTGTCCCCACCCAAATCTCGTCTTGAATTATAACTCCCACAATTCCCACATGCTGTGGAAGGGACCCAGTGGGAGGTCATTGAATCATGGGGGCGGATCTTTCCCATGCTGTTCTAGTGAAAGTAAGTCTCAAAAGATCTGATGGCTTTATAAGGTGGAGTTGCCCTGTACAAACTTTCTGTCTCTTTGCCTGTTGCCGTCCATGTAAGATGTGATTTGTTCCTCCTTGCCTTCTGCCATGATTGTGAGACTTCCCCAGCCACATGGAACTGTAAGTCCGTCAAACCTCTTTCTTTTCTAATTTGCCCAGTCTTGGGTACGTCTTTATCAGCAGCATGAAAATGGACTAATACACTATCCATTAGTAACACTAAGATTGAGCCCCCAGACATGAGGATGCTGACAGCCTGACCCCTTCATTATACGTTTTTTCCTCCTTGCTGCTGAGAAGCTGTCTGGGATGTGTTTGTTTGGTACTATACAAGTATCTAGCTCCTCAACATTTTTTTTTAACACCAATTGAAGCTTTTTGCCTGAATCGGTCATTTTATTTGGGCTTCCAAAATTTTGCTTTTCTTATTTTATAATTCCTTCTGCATTTATTTGATGGCATTCTTCTGACAGAGTTTTTCCTCATCAACTGGGGACTATTTGCTTACCCTGAAATCAGTTCCTTCTAGAAAGGAAGAATAAATGCTTAATTTCCTCCAGTTAACTACAAATTTTCAGGGTTTTTTTCTTTTCTTAGAATAGGGTTCACCAACCCCATCTTCCTTCTCTCTACTTTCTACGGATCTTCCTTTCAACCTGAAAATGTATACAAGACCTCTCTCTAGTCCAGCAACAATCCATTTGACATTTCCTCTCAATAAGTCCATTAACTTAGCTCCTAAACTTTTCCAGAACTCAAAGCAGCCAATCAAGATAAAGCACCCCAGAATAGCCACAGCACTACCAGAACATTGGTGGAGGCCTGAGGACCAACAGAAATTATCCAAGTATCCATCCCAACAGGACTAACTCAACCAGGGTAGAGGTTGGCCATCTCCTTCTCCTTCCTCCATTCCACTTGTGCCTGAGTCCTTGACAGGGTGAACCCCAGCCAGACTCATCTCAGCATCAGCTGTGTTCTCTGGAAGTGTTTTTTCCTAATCCCTGACCTTTGAAAATTATTGCTAAGGTGCATGAATGTATTAGCAGGGAACCACGGCACAGGAAGATGAGAACTGTATCAAGATAAAGAAAATGTAGTACATATACACCCTGGAATACTACACAGCCATAAAAAAAAAGAATGAAATCTTGTCCTTTGCAGCAACATAGATGCAGCTGGGGGGCCGTTATCCTAAGCGAATTAACACAGAAACAGAAAATCAAATACTGCATGTCCCCACTTATAAGTGGGAGTTAAACAATGAGTACACACAGACATAAAGATGGAAACAATAGATACCGAGGACTCTAAAAGGAAGGAGGGAAGGAGGGGGCAATGTTTGAAAAACTATCTATTGGGTACTATGTTCACCATTTGGATGACAATTTCCATGGAAGCTCAAATCTCTACATCACACAATATATCAATATAACAAACCTGCACGTGTACCCCCTGCATCTTAAAAACAAAACACTGTATCATGAGCAGAGACCAGGCTTCTGAAGAAGAGGAAAAACCCTGCGGGAAGGTCCTGCCCATCAGCACTGACTGTGGGTCCAAAGCCCTTTACCTCTATGAGGAAGAGGTAAGCCCAAAGCAAGATGGGTTTATACCTGGAGGAGCTGTGGCTGACTCCTCATACTTTGTCCTCAGCCCACACTGGCTGGGTAAGGGTGCAAACAAAGGGGAGCAGGACCTTGCTAGCAGACCTAGCAAGAGCTGGAAGAAGGAGCACCTCTGCAGACCCTGGGGTGTGTAAACTGACTGATATAGAAACCAGAACACCAGTGCAATCGTATACAAAGAGAACGCTCCTTGCCAAATGGACCAGATGTTCATGTTGACTGGTCAGCGCATTCTCTCCTGTTGGAAAATCTACATGGGAAGCCAAATTATAATCAGGAGGTTGTTTGTGAGCATGAAATCAGAACAAAGGGAGGGAATTGGATGAGCTCTGTGGCATCCATAGGGATATAGGGTGGACTGCATACTTGTGCCTAACGGTCAAAAAACAACTCTTTCCCTTGACAGGGCTGGAGACATCATGACAAATGTTTGTTCCTTGGCTCCACTTTTCAGCACTCCCTATAGACCACCCCCCTTCTGCTCGCATATTCTTTCTTCAGCTGTTAAGGCCATTGATTAGGTTACAGCTTTCCTTCACATTCCGTCATGCTTTGATTAGATTTCCAGGCACTGTTGCATCCTGTTTCTTAGGATGATATTTGCAGACATTTATTCACATCCATTGTGTGTGGATTTCACCAGTTTAACAATCAAAAGATACTATTTATCAGATTGGGAGATACTTCACCACTATGCCCTGTATACTGATTCACTAGACAGTAGGAAAAAAAGATGGTGAATGACCAGTATGCTAAAGGAGGAGGCTTCCCTTGTCCTGGTCTTCCATGTCCCTTCACGAGCATTGTCCCATAATTATATTAATTTGACAACTATCGATTGAGTGCCTGCCATATGCCAGACACCATACGAGGTACTAGGAATATAAAGAATGAGACATGATATCCCTGCCTTCAAGGAGCTGATAGGCTAGTGAAGAAGGCAGACAAGAAAGTTGCCTATCACAATACAGCATGGCAGCCCACAGATGCATTTAAAAAGAGCGCCTCCCAAAGTCTGGGATGAGGGTTGGTGGTAGCCCAGGAAGCCTTCCAGAAGGAGGTGATTTCCATCTTTATCCTGAAGCACAGTAGAAGGTAACCAGATGAAGAGTGGGAGAACTTATCAAACAGAAGGACAAGCAGGCACAAAGACTCGGGGCAGAGACAACACGGCACATTTGAAGAGCTGTCCTTAGAATGGCAAGAATTCTTGGTATGGTAAGAGACTGAGAGGAAACGATTGGCAGAGGACAGGATTTCAAAGGCCTCATTGTGGAGGTTCACTGCAGGGTTCTAAAGCCTACTCTGAAATTAATATAGCCGGTATAGCTTTGGTTGTGTTCTGTCTGTTTTTATTGTAGTAAAACGTACATAACATGAAGTTTACCATTTTAAACATTTAGATCTGCAATTCAGTGGCATTAAGTACATTCATAATATTGCATAACCACCTATTTCCAAAACTTTAACTCTGTAACTTTAAAACAGAAACTGTAACTTTGTTTTTTGTCTTTGTTGTTGTTGTTGTTTCTAAGTTTTTGTTTTTTGAGAGGGAGTCTTGCTCTGTCGCCCAGGCTGGAGTGCAGTGGCACGATCTCGGCTCACTGCAACCTCTGCCTCCCAGGTTCAAGCGATTTTCTCGCCTCAGCCTCCCAAGTAGCTGGGATTACAGGCACCCACCACCCCACCTGGCTAATTTTTGTATTTTTAGTAGAGACAGCGTTTCAGCATGTTGCCAGGCTGGTCTCAAACACCTGACCTCAGGTGATTCAGCCGCCTCAGCCTCCCAAAGTGCTGGGATTACAGACATGAACCACCCCACCTGACTGAAACTCTGTAACTTTAAAGCAATAACTGCCCACTCTCCCCTCTGGTAACTTGTCTACTTTCTATCTTTGAATGACTTTGCCTATTCTAGATACCTCACAGAAGTAAAATCACACATTTTCCCTTTTCTGTTTGGCTTACGTCATGTAGCATGTTTTTAAGGTTCATGCATGTTATAGCATGTTTCAGAGCTTCATTCCTTTTTATGTCTGAATAATATTCATTATACATATATACTATATTTTGCTTATCCATTCATCAGTTGATAGACACTTGGGTTGGTTCTACCTTTAACTAGTGTGAATAATGCTGCTGTGAACATTGGTACACAAGTTTCTGTTTGAGTCTGTTTTCAATTATTTTGAGTATATACCATCGAGAAGTGAAATTGCTGGGTCATCTAGTAATTCTATATTTAAGTTTCTGAGGAACCACCAAACTGTTTTCCATAGCAGCCCACCATTTTATATTCCCACCAGCAATGCACAAGGCTTCCAACTTCTCCACATTCTAACCAACCCTGGTTTTCTCTTTCTTTCTTTCTTTCTCTCTCTCTCTCTTTCTTTTCTTTTCTTTTAAATAATAACCATCCTACTGGATATGAAGCGGTACTTCATTGTGGTTTTCATTTGCATTTCTTTTTTTCTTTTTTGGTTTTCTGAGACGGAGTCTCCCTCTTGTCGCCCAGGTTGGGGTGCAATGGAGGCTTACTGCAACCTCCGCCTCCCAGATTTAAGTGACTCTCCTGCCTCAGCCTCACAAGTAGCCGGGATTACAGACACCCGCCACCACTCCAGGCTAATTTGTGTATTTTTAGTAGCGACGGGGTTTCGCCATGTTGGCCAGGCTAGTCTTGAACTCCTGACCTCAGGTGATCCACCCGCCTTGGCCTCGCAAAGTGCTGGGATTACAGGTGTGAGCCATTGTGCCCGGCCTCATTTGCATTTCTCGAATAACTGTGATGAATATCTTTTCATGTGCTTATCGGTCATATTTATATCTTCTGTGGAGACATGTCTATTCAAGTCCTTTGCTGATTTCTTATTTGGGTTTTGTTCTTGTTGAGTTTTAGAAGTTCTTTATATATTCTGGATATTAATCACTTATCAGATAAATGATTTGCAAATATTTTTTCATATTCTGTGGGTTATCTTTCCACTCTCTTGAAGGCGTTCTTCAAAGCATAAGCATTTTAAATTTTTATTATGTCCCATTCATCTATTTTTTTTCTTTCTTGCCTGTGTTTCTGATGTCATATTTAAGAATTCATTGCAAAATTCAATGTCGTAAAGATTTCTCCTTATGTTTTCTAGTTTTAGTTCTTACATTTAGGTTTTTTATCTATTTTGAGTTAATTTTTTTTTGAGACGGAGTCTCACTCTGTTGCCCAGGCTGGAGTGCAATGGTGTGATCTAGGCTCACTGTAACCTCTACCTCCCAGGTTCAAGAGATTATCCTGCCTCAGCCTCCTGAGTAGCTGGGATTACAGGCATGCGCCACACGCCTGGTTAATTTTTTTTGTATTTTTAGTAGAGACGGGTTTTCACCATGTTGGTCAGGCTGGTCTCGCACTCCTGACCTCGTTATTGGCCTGCCTCGGCCTCCCAAAGTGCTGGGATTACAGGCGTGAGCCACTGTGCCCGCCCACGAGTTAATTTTTATACATGGTATAAGGTAGCATCCAACTTCATTCTTTTGCGTGTGGATATCTAGTTTTCCCAGAACTGTTTGTTGAACAGAATGTCTTTTTCCCAGTCCAGCTTTCTTTCCATTAGTGTTTTTGGTGGTAAGCTTTTTTCCACCTATTTACTTTTTTCCTCCCAGAGACAGGGTCTTGCTCTGTTGCCCAGGCTGGACTGCAGTGGCACAATCATACCTCACTGGAGCTTTGAACTCCTGCACTCAAGTGATTCTCCCACTTCAGCCTCTGGAGTAGCTAGAACTACAGGTGTGCACCACCACACCCAGCTGATTTTATTTATTTTTTTACTTTTATTTTCATAGAGATGAGGTCTTACTTTGTTGCCTAGGGTGGTTTGAACTCCTGGTCTTAAGCAGTCCTCCCTTCTTGACTTCCCAAAGTGCTGAGATTACAGGTATGAACTACCATGCCCGGCCTCTTCTATGTATTTTTAAACAATCTGTAATTTTTTTTTGAAAGTGTCTTTCTTATTTTATTTTGTTTTATTTTTTGTAGGCATGAGGTCTTGCTATGTTGCCTAGGCTGACTCTAACCTCTGGCCTCAAGTGATCCTCCTGCCTCAGCCTACCAACGTGCTGCACTTATAGGCGTGAGTGACTGCACCTGGCCTAAAAGTATATTTCTTGTACATAGCATATAGTTGCTTTTTTGTCCAATCTGATAATTTTTGCTTTTTAATTGAGGTATTTATACCAGAGATCCACAAACTTTTTCTATAAAGGAACAGATAGTAAATATTTTAGGCTTTGTAAGTTTTCCAGTCTCTATTTTAACTTCTTAACTCTGTCACTGTAGTGAAAGAGGAAGCCATAGACATCCTCAAATTAATGAGTGTGACTGTGTTCCAATAAAACTTTTCATTTTCTTTCTTTCTCTCTCTCTCTCTCTCTTTCTTTTTTTTTGAGATGCAGTTTCAGTCTGTCACCCAGGCTGGAGCACAGTGATATGATCTCGGCTCACTGCAGCCTTGACCTTCTGGGCTCAAGCAGATACTCCCACCTCAGCCTCCCAAGTAGTTGGCGCTACAAGTATACGCCACCACACTTGCTTAATTTAAAATTTTTTTCTGTAAAGACAAGGTCTCCCTATATTGCTCAGGAGGATCTCAAACTTCTGGGCTGCCTTGAACTCCCAAGATGCTGGGATTACAGGCACAACCACAGCTGGCCAATAAAACTTTTCTTGTACAAACAGGTAGCAGGCTAGATTTTAGCTGAGGGCCATACTGTATCTACCCCTGGTTTAGACCATTTATATTTATTTTAATTAGTGATATGGTTGGGTCTTGCTATTCATTTTCTATTTGTCCCATTTAAACTCTTTTTTATTTTGGTTCTGCCTTCTTTGGAATAACAGTATTTTTTAATTAGTCTTTTTAATCCACTATTGGCTTATTCATTATGCCTTTTTTTTTAAGACAGAGTCTTGCTCTGTTGCTCAGGCTGGAGTTCAGTGGCGTGACCTCAGCTTACTGCAACCTCCACCTCCTGGGTTCAAGTGATTCTCCTGCCTCAGCCTCCTGAGTAGCTGGAACTATAGGGGCCCACCACCACATCTGGCTAATTTTTTATATTTTTAGTAGAGACGGGGTTTTACCATGTTGGCCAGGCTGGTCTTGAGCTCCTGACCTCAAGTGATCTACCCACCTCTGCCTCCCAAAGTGCAGGGATTACAGGCATAAGCCACCCTGCCCGGCCAAATTATGCCTCTTTTTAAAGAACTGGTTGCTCTAGGGTTTATAATATGTATACTGAACTTATTAGAGTCTACCTTGAAATAAATACTACTTCATGTATAGCCGAAGAATGCGCCAACAGTACACTGCCAATTCCTCTCCCAACCTTTGTGTTATTGTAGTCATGTATTTTAATTCTATGTGCTATAAATCCCATAATACATTTACTAAGTACTATTCTACTTAGTAAATTTTCTTTTAAAGAGAATAAAAACTTAATTGTCTTTTAAATTTATACTACTTTTTATTATTTTCATTACTCTTCATTTCTTTGTTTTTTGTTTTGTTTTGTTTTTTGAGACGGAGTCTTGCTTGGTCGCCCAGGCTGGAGTGCAGTAGCGCAATCTCAGCTCACTGCAACCTCCACCCCCCAGATTCAAGCAATTCTCCTGTCTCAGTCTCCAGAGTAGCTGAGATTACAGGCATGCAGCACCACACCTGGCTAATTTTTTTATTTTTAGTAAAGATGGGCTTTCACCATGTTGGCCAGGCTGGTCTTGAACTCCTGACCTCAGGCGATCTGCCTGCCTTGGCCTTGCAGATTGCTGGAATTACAGGCATGAGCCACTGTGCCCAAGCCATTTCTTCATGTATACCAAAATTTCCGCTAGTATCATACTCTTTCCGCCAAAGAACTTCCTTTGTTTTTGTTTTGTTTTGTTTTTGAGACAGGGTCTCGTTCTGTTGCTGAGGCTGGAGTGCAGTGGCTCGATCTCGGCTCACTGCAACATACACCTCTGGGGCTCAAGCAATCCTCCCACCTCTCAGTCTCCCAAGTAGCTGAGACTACAGGTGCATGCCACCCCACCTTATTAATTTTTGTAATTTTTTTGTAGAGATAGGGTTTCACCATGTTGCCCAGTCTAAGAACTTCCTTTAACATTTTGTGTAATACAAGTCTATTGGCAATGAATTCTCTAATTTTTATTTTAAAAATTTATTTCATCCTCATTTTTAAAAGACATTTGCCTTGGGTATAGAATTAAAGGTTGACTCTTTTTCTTCTTTCTGCACTTAAACATGTCCCTCCATTGTTTTCTGTTTTGTACAACTATGGTCAAGAAGTTCGCTGTAATTTTATCTTTGTTCTTCTGTATATACTTTTTTTCTCTGGCTGCCATTGAGATTTTTTCTGTATCTTGGGTTTTTGTCATTGTGACTATAATGAGTATATAGATAAATTTTATTTTGATTTTGTTCAGTTCAATTTTATTTATGCTGTTGAGTTTCTTGGATCTGTAGTTCTTTATCATTCATCAATTTTAGAAAATTCTTGGCCATTAAATCTTTAAATATTTCCTCTTCCCTATTGTCTCCCTATCCTCTCCTTCATATTGCTCTCCAGTTTTTAAATGATGAGTTCTGTACCTTCCTTCTCAACTTTTTCCCCTTTGTGTTTCCTTTGTGATCATTTCTATCATACTATCTTCAAGTTCATTGATTTCTTCATCAGCTATGTCCAGCCTGCTGATGATCCTATTACAAGGATTCTTCATTTTTGATGTTGTGTTTTTTTATTTCTCACATTTTCTTTTTTTATAGTTTCTATCTATTCTCCAAATTACCTATATGTTCCTATGTATCTTCTATTCTGCTAGATCTTTTAATATATTAGTGATAGTTATTTTAAAATCCCTGTCTTATGTATCCTTATTGCTGAACCTGGTTCTGTTGAGCCTGGTCCTATTGATTGTTTTATCTCTTGACAATAAGCTTTCTCTCTCTCTCTCTCTCTCTCTCTCTCTCTCTCTCTCTCTGTGTGTGTGTGTCTTGTTTTTATTTTCTTTTTTTGTACTATAATTTGTTATTGAATGCTGGACATCATGTATACAAGCCATGAGAGATGAGGTAAATATTTATACCTGGAAATGGCCATGCTCTTTCTTTTGTTAAGTTAGTATTGTAGAGGGTTGAGTTAATCTAGTTAGCAGTTGAGCTGGTTTGAGTTATGTTTTTGCTATCACTAACCTCAGTGCACCAGAAAGTGCCACTGTCTTGTGCTTAGTGTGGTGAATGGAGGGTTTCTCTCAGTATTCCTGTTCTGTCATCAGCTTTCAGCAGTACCTGCATACCTGTACTGTTGAGCAGGGATTTCTCTCCATAGTATTGCCTCCCCTTCAGCAATAGACTGTTGTTGCTTGCTATTTGTTACTAGGGTTGTTGCTCAGCCAGGTGGTGATTCGTGATTCTCCTAGTCCAGTCTTAGTCTTAGGCAAGGCCTATGCACCTGGGCTTGGGGGATGGGACCTCCTCAAATTCCTGTCCTCCTCCCCTCACCTGCCCCACGGTAGCCAAACTCTGCCGTGTATCTTCGGTGGGCTTGGGCAGAAGACTTTTACCTGTATCTCTCCCATGGGTAGTCTATCTCTACTTTATATTGGTTCAGGTTCTTGGACCCAAGAGGTTTTTGTGACCCTCCCAACCCCACCCTAGAAGCAAATAGCTTTTACTTCTGCCCTCCCACTGAAGCATTAGATAGTTACTGATATCATGAGAGCACAAAGGATGAATTCTTTTCCTTTCCCAGATGTACACATGTTTATCTTCTACCCCTCCCCTGGTCATCCTGGTAGTCTGCCGCCCCTCCCCTAAAGCCCTTTAATAAGAGAAGGGTCATAGAATATGGGTGGTGGTTTGTGACTGTCTTCAGAAGCAGCAGCAAGTCATGTCCTGCAAATGTACACCACCAAGGGGGACCCTCTCTGGTCTCCTATCTTGCCCCCATCTTTCTTTTGAGCACTCAGTGGATACTGTTGGAGTAGACATTGCAACAAGTAAACATACATTCCCCTTGTATCTGGGGCTCTGTATTAGGGTTCTCCAGAGGAACAGAAACAATAGGGTAAGTGCGTGCATGCGTGTGTGTATGTGTGTGAGTGTGTATGTGTATGCAGAGAGAGGAAAATTTATTTCAAAGAACTGGTTCATTGGCTCACACAATTATGGAGGCTGACAAGTCCAAAATCTGCAGGGTAGGTAGCCTGGCAGGCTGGAGACCCAGGGAAGGGTTCAAAGGCGGTCTGCTGGCAGAATTCCCTCTTCCTTGGAGGAGATCAGTCTCTTTTCTCCTGAGGCCTTCTACTGATTTCATAAGGCTCACCCACAGATAGAGGGTAATCTGCTCAGAATCAACTGAGGTAAATGTTATCTCATCTTTTAAAATACCTTCACAGAAATATCTAGAATAGTGTTTGATCAGATACATGGGTACCACAGCCTAGTCAAGCTGACACATAAAATTAGCTGTCACAGGCTCCCAGTTATTCTAAACTGGTCTGCTAGCCCAAACTCAGCCTTTAGGATTAGTGAAAATTTGAGCTGATTTCTTCTTTCCCACTTCTATGATGGTTACCTTTTCCCCTAGTGCTCTGCCAAATGTGAAACTGTTTGCGTATCTCTTCTATTCTCAGTGGGGCTTGTTACTTTTGGAATTAGGTTATGTGGTTGCTTTGTGACCTCAACTCTCTGAAGAATACAAGATAACTTATGATTTTGGCTGGGTGCAGTGGCTCAGGCCTCTAATCTCAGCACTTTGGGAGGTCGAGACGGGTGGATCACCTGAGGTCAGGAGTTTGAGACCGGCCTGGCCAACTTGGCAAAACCCAATCTCTACTAAAAATACAAAAATTAGCCAGGCATGGCGGTGGGCACCTATAATCCCAGCTACTGGAGAGACTGAGGCAGGAGAATCACTTGAACCTGGGAGGCAGAGATTGCAGTAAGCCAAGATCACGCCACTGCACTCTCCAGCCTGGGTGACAGAGCGAGACTCTGTTTCAAAAAAAAAAAAAGGAAACTTATGATTTTGTAGGCTATTCATTTTTCTTATTTTAGGATGGGAGCGATGTTCCCTTGCAACTGTTTACATCCTAAATCAAAGCAGAACTCCATTAATGCGGTTTTCGTTTTGTTTTTACTATGGCTATGATGTGGATTCTTTAAGAACCAGGAAGGACAGGAATTACATTTGCAGCATCTAGCATAGGGATTACAAGTTAATGGCCCATAGGTTTCACATGAAAACCTAGGTTTCTAGATTATTTTGAGAAACGTGAATATCTGACAGAGTTAATCCACATTTACTGGCCTTTTCTTAGGGCACAGGCTCGCCAGTTGTGCATTGTGCCAGAGCGAGACAGGTACCTCTCAACACTGACTCCTCCTTCATCCCCTTGGGACAGACCGTTCTGAGACCCAGGTCAGCTCAAGAGCCCCCTTGGAAGTAAGTCTGTGGCAGAGCATTGTTCTATGCAGATCCCGTGCCAGAAACCAAATCGTGGCATGTGACGACCAAATGCACTGGGTTTGCTCACAGATGGCAAAGGAGGTCTTAGATCTCGCTGGAAGGGCCATCATGCATCTCTTCTGCCACAGCTAGGAGTTCCATGTGGCCCACAGAGGTGGCTCCAGAACTGCATAGACGAGAATGCCAGCCCCATCAGGTAAGCAACCAGAATGCCAATTTCCTCATTTCATCAGAAAGTAACATAGCCTGTGATCGTCCCAAAGAAATTCTGGGAAGTAGGTATTATTCCTCTGCAAGGGGCCATAGGAATGGTTGAGCCCTTTGGGCTCAGGCCAAGTACTTCAACTCTAGCCTAAGCTGGAGGCAGGCAAGGGCCAGGCCTCCACTCAAAGGCTGGTATGTCCCTCTCTTGGACACATTCTGCTACTAGGTGGAATGAAATCAAATTGCTACCACAATTGCAGGGACTTCATTGCAGAGTAGGACCTGCAGATCTGTGGGTTCACTGCCTCAGGTGTAGTTCCATTTCTGGAGACCAGGGGAAGGACCCCGGGCCTGGACTGGATTAGGCAGAATTGTTCCAGAAGCATCTGGAAGTGCACGTCATTTAGGGAATGAGGGTAAATGAAGCCAAGGGAAGTAGCCAAGGCCCACATCAGAGAAGTAACATCATGAGACAGGTCTGAGGGGAGGCTGCTTGGCTGCAGTTAGGAAATCAGGCTTGAGAGCCAAGGGTGGGAGAGGAGAGTTCTTTGGGGGCTGTGAGGTTGGAGGAGAGGGATTCAGGATGGGAGAAGGTCCAGAGAGCTTTAAGTTCAGGAGAGGGCCAGCCTGCTGGACACCAAAATGCCCATTTAGTTCCAGGGGAAGGGAAATGATCACCTAAAACACAAAATAGCCCTAAACCAACCGCACTTAGCTATCTAGAGCTTCCACCAGCTCTGCAGAGAATAAAAGCTTTTTGGAACACATAGAGGGTTAAAAAGAAGACATCAAACAAATGGAAGTTCGCAAGAGCACTTCTAACTTTGAGAAAAATAAGATTAATCAGTGGAAGTAGGAACTTTTAAAGAAAAGAATCAGAATTTCTTCTCTTACAGACAAAGCTTGAACCTCTTAGCAATCACGACTTTGATTGCAAGACTCTTACTAAAGTGCCTGGAGAGTCTTTTACTGCCAAGGACTGCAGCACTTCAGATAGAGGAATTACTCAGAACTCAGCTTCAGTCTAAATCAGCCCACACAAAAGCCATAGACAGTTCGCAGGCTAAAGTCAACATCAGGTTTTTTGTTTCTTAGAGTGAGAATGTAATTTTTAAATTATAAAATTAATTCACAGTCAATGAAGAAAATTTGTGAAACACACAAAAGTATAAAGAATAAAACAAATATCTGCATTCCATAATCCAAAGATGGTTTATATTTTTGATTTTTTTTCAATTTTTCTCTGCAGATACCTGTATTTTTCTCCATGCAAATCAGGATTATATTAAATAAAAAGTTGTTTCTTGCTCTTTTCATTTACTGTATCAGGAACAGTTCTCCACTGCCTTAAGTATGCCTTGAAACATACTTTTAAATGATTCCATAAGATTACTTTTTATAGATATGTCAGCATTTATTTTAATCATTTTTAAATTGATGATCAATTAGATTGTTTCAATTTTTATCATTTTAAATATACTTCCAGTAAACATCTATGGATGTAATGTCTATACATTCGTCCAATTATTTCCTTAGGAGGAATTCTTAGCATATTAAGATTTGAGGACTTCTCAATACCTACTCTCAAATTATTCTTCAAAATTGTCATGCTCCTTTATATTCACACTAACAATATGTGATCATGTTGTTTCATGAATCATTAGCCAGCACTAAGCATTATCACTAAATAAAAAATAAGAAAAAAAATTTTGTACATTTGATAGTTGAAAAATGGGGTCTAGCTATTTTGCTCTGTGTTTTTTATATGTTTATTGGATGTTTTTCTTTTATCAATTATCATTTTGTACCATTTGCCTATTTTTTACAAATAGAGACAGGGTCTCACTGTGTTGCCCAGGCTGGTCTTGAATTTCTGGGCTCAAGTAATCCTCCCGCCTTGGTGTCTCAAAGTGCTGGGATTGCAGGCATGAGCCACTGCAACCACCATTTGCCTATTTTTTCAAAGTAAGCACTTGGCGTTCATTTTGATCCAGTTTTGGCATAGCAGGATCCAAAAGGAATCCTAAAGAGAAATTCATGATATTAAAAATCTTTTGGTTTATAGCTTTAAGCTTTCCAAGGATTCCATTGAAGCCAAATGTGAAGGAAAGTGGTGATAAAGCAGAGTCTCCTTGGACCTCCCCCCTACAAAACCAGAATCAGAATTGAGGGGTTGGGGAGGGAACATGTATTTAAATTACCCCACCCAGACACACTGTCAGTTGGATTCAAGAACCAGCTGGATTCTGTAATCTCTCTATAATGCTTCCTGTGCAGTCCAAATGTGACAACCACAATGACTAGTGAGGCAAGTAAACCAGATGTTCCCATACCCTCTGGAACAAAAGAGAGACAACCATACAAAGAAGTGAGCCAAAACACTGAAGAATGGAAGTTGAATGGACTGGTGGACCTTCTTGTACTTTCTGCTGTTTGGGCTTTTTGACTGTTGTTCTTTAACTTGATTAATGCATTATCGCCCATCTACTCAGTTCCTCAAGTTAGAGAAACTATAGCCATCTTTGATGAATTTCTATTTCTCATACCCCTTATCTCTTCTCGTGTATGCTATTGATTTTACCTACAAATGTCTTTAAATCTCTCCTTTTCTCTCTTTCTCATCACCTCTGAGTGTAGTCCCTCATCATCTCCCTCTCTCCTTTCCCCTGTTATTCTACCCATAATCTCCATGGTTACCCACAAGGTGCACCAGGTAAGCATACATTCTAAATAGTAATGAATCTAGAAGTTTCTGCTTGCTATGCAAAAGCTTCTAGATTAACATACTTCCCTCTGCCTCCTTCCAAGTTTTTTGCAGCCTTCAAACCCTTCCTTAGTAGAGGAGTGAGACTGAGAATTTTAGAGGGGTTAAAGAACTGGCAAACACTATGGAAATTAAGACAAAACTTAGTAAACATGAAAGAGTGACTCAAGTACAAGAAGCAGCTGTGGCCAGAATTCAAGATTCTGGTCAAGCAACACTGAGTGGCAACATGATCCAAGGTGTAGCCCTAAGGTTGGGTTGCTGAAGTGCCTAAGAGGACAAGGGCATGTGAGGCCATGCTGCTGAATGGGACATCTCACAGACCCTGAAGTAGCTCAGAAGTGTGCTATTATTCACTAACAGAGAACTGGTGAGTATGAACTGCTCAGAGTAACCTTTCTCCATTCCTGGAAAAACAAGTTAGAGCAAAGGACAAAGGGTTACTGTGTTGTTCCTTCCATGTAAAAGGAAATAATAATTTTAATGGATTTGGTGGGACATTTAGAAGCCAAGTCAAACTGTGTGTGTAATTGTTTTGTAAAGGTGCTAGGACTTCATTTTCAGATCCGGAATGGGAACAGGTGGTGGCTGGTGGCAGGAGTCACAATGGTTTCCATGACGACGGGATTGGGTCCTAGTCATCCTCCCATCCTCCACAAAACCTACTGCAGCTTTTCTCATAAGGTGCTTATTAAGTATTTGTTAAATGAACGATGAACCACAGAATGGCGCGTGTGCTTTGCAATTAAGGATGTCACTCTTTAGCTAGCCTAAAAGCTTTTAAAGCACCGATAATTATTGTATTTACACACGTATTTTGCATAATTTGCATATTAACCTAACCAGAAAATAATAAACCATACTCTCCCATTTCTGCTGAACAACCCTGGCCCATATCATATTCCCTATTGTGGAATCAGTAGCCCAGATGTTTGGTTGAAAAGGCCATAAAACGGAGGTGGGGGATGGGGAGTCTTGTGTCGTATTTATGGTTCCACATCAGCTAAAACTCGCATTTTGTCCCCTTTCTCGAGCCCCTGTCCCCGCCCCCGGCTTTGCGCAGGCGCCAGCCTTCCCCTCCCCCCACGTCCCTCTTCCCGCCCTAAGGCTGGAGCCGGCGAGCCCGGGCCCAGAGCACAAAAGGCCTCACTAGCCGGCGTCCCGCGTTGCCCTTGGCAACCACTGAGCGGAGTCTTGCCCTCCTGCGACCCTAAGATGAGAGAGTAAACGGGGCTCCCATTGGCTGGCCGGGGAAGACGGGCCAATCGGAGAAGGGGGTATAGGGAGGCGGCTGAACGAGGTTGTGGGGGTAGGAAGCTAGGGTTAGAGGCAGCCCGTGAGGCTAGAACCCCGAACGTGGTCGGTTGGAGCAAATATGTCCCTCCGGAGGCACATTGGGAACCCTGAGGTGAGGGCCAGGTCCCGGCCGGAGAGCCGGAGGGGGCGGGCACACCGGAAAAGACTCCATGTGGGCAGGGAAGAGCAGCCAGCGACTTCCGCCGCCCGGAAGGCGGGAAGGGGCCGGCGTGAGGAGGGGTCGGGGTGCAGGGGCGGAACGGGGAGGGACTGGGGGCCGCGGGGCCGTGTTCAGGACCCCGTGGTGAGGAGCGATCTCTCCCCGCGAACGCACGCCAGTATTTGTGGCTGCGAGGAGCGAAGTACACAAAGACACGGCCCTTGCCCTCAAATGGCTTACAGTCTCGGAGTGACAGTTACAAAACAGAAAAGAAAAAGGAACCGCTGCACACTGATGGCACGTGATGAAAGCCAGCCAGCATCTCTGATTGTGGGGATACAGGAAGAGCAGGAGTAAGCTGACCAAACATTTGGAAAACGGGCAAAATAGGACATTAGGCTTACCCGTCTCTCCATAGGACCCTTCAGTTTCTTCGTCAGTTTCACCCCTAGTCCCCTGCTGCATTTGTGGCAGTTCGAACAAACGTTTTTGGACTTCTACCGTGCAGTAGGTGCTAGATGTACAAAGAAGACAAGGCCTCTGCCTTTTAATGGGCCGGGCGCGGTGGCTCAGCCTTTGGGATCACAGCACTTTGGGAGGCCGAGGTGGGCGGATCACCAAGTCAGAAGTTCGAGACCAGCCTGGCCAACATCGCGAAACCCTGTCTCTACTAAAAATACAAAAATTAGCCGGGCTTGGTGGTGGGGCGCCTGTAATCCCAGCTACTCGGGGGGCTGAGGCAGGAGAATCGCTTGAACCCAGGAAGTGGAGGTTCCAGTGAGCCGAGATCGTGCCATTGCACTCCAGTCTGGGCGATAAGAGCAAGACTGTGTCTCAAAAAAATAAACAATAAATAAATTGCATCTAGTGAAGGAGACTATGAACAGAATTTGAGTACAGTGTGGTCGAGGAGCAAGATGTTATGAGAAAATAGGTAGGACTCAACTGAGAGAGTGAGAGAAGGGTTGTGGAGATGAAAGGGGTGGCAAGGCCTTCATTAGCCAGGTGAAGCAGCATCCCAGGTAGAACAGCGCAAGTGAAGGTAAGGAGTGTGAACTCCTAACAGGCCCCTGTAGCTTTCTCTGTCTCTGTCTTGCTGAGGTTCTTAACCTTTATCCCAAATAGGAGTTGTAACTGTTTCATCTCTTGGTGACTGCCTGGTACTATGTTGAGAAAGTTGTAAGGCTGAGTCTAAGCTCTGCAGGAGAGCCATGGTCAATTAGTAATGTCTGAATGCTGCATGATCTCGCTTATATGTGGCATCTTCAAAAGTCCAGCTCATAGAATAGAGAGTAGAATGGTGGTTACCAGAGCCTGGAGGGTTGGGGGAAGGAGGCAGAAATGGGAAGATGTTGATCCAAGGGCATAAAGTTACAGTTAAATAGGAGGAATAGTTTTTGAGATCTCTGGCACAGCATGGTGACTATAGTTAATAATAATTACAGCAGACTCAACACTCCCAGTAGAAAATCCATGTATAACTTTTTACTCCCCTCCCCACTGCAAAAAAAACTTAACTACTGAGAGCCTACTATTGACTGGAAGGCTTACTGATAACAGAAACAGTTGATTGACATAGTTTGTATGTTGTATGTATTATATACTGAATTCTTAAAGTAAGGTGGAGGAAAGATTATTATTAAGAAAATCATAAGGAAGAGAAAATATATTTACTATTCATTAAGTGGCAGTGTATCATCATAAACATCTTCATCCTAATTGTCTTCATGCTAAGGAGCAAGGAAAAGGAGAGGTTGGTCTTGCTGCCTTAGGGGTGACAGAGGCAGAAGAAAATCTGGGCATAAGTAGACCTGCACAGTTCAAGCCCATGTTGTCCAAAGTTCAACTATATTGTAGATTTCAAAATAGAGTAAATTGTGTATTTCATTGAGAGTGAATTTCAAATATCTCACCACAAAAAAATGATAAGTGGGTTGATGGATATGTTAATTAGTCTGATTTAATCATTCCACATCATGTGTGTGTGTATACCAAAACATCAAATTGTACCCCATAAATGTATACAGTTATGATTTGTCCATCAAAATATTAATAAAAAATGTTAATATTGTCTTTCATGGGGGTAGGAGAGATAGGTGAGGAGAATGCCAGTTTGCCACATGTTTATCTTGTTTGCTAGTCAGAATTTGAGAAGTTTTTTGAGTTATTAAGGGAGTGACATGGTCAGATTTGCGTTTTAGGCAGATGGCTGTAGCTACGTTGTGGAAGATGGGTTTGAGGAAGCTCCAGGACTGGAAATGAGATTGGTTAAGTGGTTACTTTTTTTTCTTTTTGAGACAGAGTCTCACTCTGTCACCCAGGCTGGAGTGCAGTGGCGAGATCTCAGCTCACTGCAACCTCCACCTCCCGGGCTCAAGCAATTATCCAGCCTCAGCTTCTCGAGTAGCTGAGACTGTGGCACACACCACCAAAGCCCGGCTTATTTTTGTATATTTTGTAAAGATGGGGTTTTACTGTGTTGCCCAGGCTGGTCTTGAACTTTTGAACTCAAAGCCACCCACCTGCCTTGGCCTCCCAAAGTGCTGGGATTACAGGCATGAGCCACCGCTACTATTTTGATAGAGATCTAAACTAAGGCCATTGAACTAGGGATGGAATCGAGGATAAATATTTAGGGGGCAAAATCATCAATACTTCCTGATTAGCTTTGAGAGATGTGTGATGGGTGACTTAAGTCTCAGCTTAGACTACTCATTGGTGCTGGCACCATGAATGAGAGCAACAATATGGGAGGAAGAAAAGGAGGAATAGTTTTAGGAGTGTGGGGAAAGAGGAGCAGAGATGTTGTGTGTGGTTCTGTTTGTGCCCAAGACAAAGATGCCCAGCTACCTCTCTTGTTTGAATAGAGCACAACTTCCAGTAGTTTCTTAAGAAAGAATTCGCAAGAAATAGTTTTTAAAATTTATGTCTAAAATGTTAGGCATGTCTAAAAATGTTCTTATTCTACCTTAACATTTATTTGCCAGTGAGTTTGGCTGAGTATAGAATTATTGGTTGAAAATCATCAACTTTTTTTTTTTTTTTTTGAGACAGTCTTGCTCTGTCACCCAGGCTGGAGTGCAGTGGTACAAACATGGCTCACTATATCCTTGACCTCCTGGGCTCAAATCTCAAATAATCCTCCCACTTCCTGAGTAGCTGGGACCACAGGTGTGCGTCATCGTGCCCAGCTAATTTTTTTATAGTTTTTGTAGAGATGGGGTCTCCCTGTGTTGCCCAAGAGGGTCTTGAACTCCTGGGCTCAAGCAATCCTGCCTTGGGCTCCCAAAGTGCTAGGATTACAGGTGTGAGCCACCACAACTGGCCATCATCAGCATCTTGGAAACATTGCTTAGTGGTCTAGTGCCTTGTGTTGCTGTGAAGTCCAAAGCCATTCTGTTGCTTCATGACTTAATTCCTCTCAGGAAGCTTGTGGAACCTTTTTTTTTGTCCCCAGTGTGACTTTACAAAGATATTTCTATTTTTCTGGTAGGCACCAGAAATTTATGTCTTTTTAGTCTGTAAAATTTTCTTAACTTTCTCCTATTTTCTCCATCCTCTTTTTCTTGAATTCATTATTCTGATGTTCTCTATTCATATAGATAACCTATATGACTGGTTCTCTGATTTTCCTAACTTTCATCTCCTGTTTCCCTCATCTTTGTCTTTCTGCTCCCTTTGGGAGATTTAACTTTTATCTTCCAATTCTTTTTAGTTTTTAATTTCTGCCGTCATGTTTTTAATTTTTTTTTTTTTTTTTGAGACAAAGTCTCACTCTGTTGTTCAGGCTGGAGTGCAGTGGCACAATTTCGGCTTCTACAACCTCCGCCTCCTAGGTTCAAGCGATTCTCCTGCCTCAGCTTCCCAAGTAGCTGGGATCACAGGCACCCGCCACCATGCCCAGCTAATTTTTTTTTTGTATTTTTAGTAGAGATGGGGTTTTACCACGTTGGTCAGGCTGGTCTTGAACTCCTGACCTCAAGCCATCCACCTGCCTCGGCCTTCCAAAGTGATGGGATTACAGGTGTGAGCCATCATGCCCGGCCCATGTTACTAATTTTTAAGAGCTCTGTTTTTTGCTCTGTTGTACGTTTAAAACGCATTTTATTTCTAAACAAATATAGATTCACAGAAAGTTGCAAAAAAAAAAAAATAGTACAAAGAGGTCCTATGTATCCTCCACTCGTTTTTCCCTGATGATTATATTTTACTTGAGTACAGTACAATATCAAACTAGAAAATTGAAATTTGTACAATGTATGTATAGTTCTAGGCCATTTTATCACTTGTGTAGATTTAATCAAGATTTGCACATATGTAGATTTGCAATCAAGATAAAGGACTATTGTATTACTAGAAATAATCTCCAAGCTATTCTAGTCACACCTACTTTCTTCCCTGTCATCATCCTAACCCTGGGTAACCATCTCCATAATTTTATCATTTTGACAATGTTACATAAATGGAATCATACATAATGGAATGTGACCTTTTGAGATTGGCTTTTTTTTTTTTCACTCAAGATAATGTCCTTGAGTCGCATACAAGTTGTTGCATGTAGCAGTAGTTCATTCTTTCTGATTCCTGATCGGTATTCTGTGGTATGAACAGAATTTTTTTTGTTTTGTTTTGTTTTGTTTTGTTTTTTGAGAAGGAGTCTCACTCTATCACCTAGGCTGGAGTGCAGTGGTGCCATCTTGGCTCACTGCAACCTCTGCCGCCTGGGTTCAAGCAGTTCTCCTGACTCAGCCTCCCAAGTAGCTGGGATTACAGGTGCCTGTCACTGCGCCTGGCCAATTTTTTGTATTTTTAGTAAAGGTAGCATTTCACCATCTTGGCCAGGGTAGTCTTGAACTCCTGACCTCATGATCCACCAGCCTTGGCCTCCCAAAGTGCTGGGAGTACAGGCGTGAGCTACCATGCCTGGCCTGTACAGCAGTTTTTTTAACCATTCAACTAGTATAGGACATTTTGGTTGTTACCAGTTTTGGGCTATTACAAATAAATATAACATTTGGGTATAACTCTTTGTGTGGATGTTAATTTTCATTTATCTGGGATAAATGCCCAGGAGTACAATTGCTGGGTTGTATGGTAAACATATACTTAGTTTTATTAGATACTGCCAGACTTTTCTAGAGAGGCTGTACCATTTTACATTCCTGCCAACGGTGTATGAGAGATTCAGTTTTTGTATACTCTGGGCAACATTCAATACTGTCAATATTTTTTATTTTAATGGTTATAATAGATGTGTAGTGCCATCCGATTGTGGTTTTAAGTTGCATTTCCCTAATGGATACGAAGCACATATTTTCATGTGCTTATCTGTCATCCATATATCCTCTTCAGTAAAATATCTCTTTGTATCATTTGCCTATTTTCTATTTTTCTTAACTGTTGAGTTTTTGTTTCCTTTTGTGTTGGTGATGACAGTAAATATTATTGCAAAACAAGGAAATGTAGGATTATATTTCCTTTCTTACTGCTTTTTGTTTTTTCCTGGAGTTTCTGTTTGCCTTTATTTTTAATTCTATACTTTTAATGAATAATTCAGGGCATTTTCTTATATCACTACTTATTATGTTTTCAGTTATCTTTTCCAAAACCGTCTCTATACATTTGAACGTGTGGGTGATTGGGGGAAGAAGAGAAATATAAGAGTTTTATTTTGTAGTTTTGTTTTACATAAATGTTATAACATTTTTATATATAGTCTTTGACTTGATTTTTTTTCACTTAACAATATATCCTGGAGATCTTTCCATGTCAGAAAAATATACCTCAATGTAATGATTTCCTTTTAACTCTTACCTAAGTATTTGGTGTGATTGTATCACAGTTTTGTTTGTTTATTTGTGTTTTTGTTTTGCTAGTTCTGTAAGACCTCAGTTGTACAAATGGACTGATATGATTTGATTATCTGTATACTTCAGTTATAGCCAATTTTGGTTCTTACTGCTTTTATTCCCACTCTTCTCCTTGGACTATAGACATCTGCTCCCATATATTTAATGTATAGCTTTCTAATTCAGCAGCCATATTTTTCTTATAAAACAGACATTTTTTGTGGGCTTAAAAATTTTACAAAAATAGTGTTATGCTATTTGTATACAATTTGCTTTTATCATGCAAATTGTGCTTCAGATCCATCTGTGTTGATAAATATGTCCAGTTTATTACTTTAACTATTGTATAGTAATCTAGCATGTGACTAGACCACATTTTATCTATCAGTTTCCCCATGGTGGTCATTTAAGTTGTTTTTGACTATTTGCAGTTACAAACACTTTTACAGTGAATAGTTTTACTGTTGAGTTTTGAAAGCTGTTTATATATTTGAGATAGTAGTCCTTTATTGGATATGTGCTTTGCAAATATTTCCTCCCAGTCTGTAGCTTATCTTTTCATGTTTGTAACAGGGTCTTTTGTAGAGCAAAAAACAATTTTTTAAAAATGTATTTACTTTTTACGTTTTTTTCTGTAACAGCTTTTTTGAGATATAATTCACATAGCATAAACTCACCCATTTCAAGGGTGTAGTTCAGTGGCTTTACTGTATTCACAGAGTTGTGCAATCATCACTGCAATCAATTTTTTTTTTTTTTTTTTTTTTTGAGACAGAGTCTTGCTCTGTTGCCCAGGCTGGAGTGCAGTAGTGCAATCTTGGCTCACTGCAACCTTTGCCTCCCAGGTTCAAACGATTCTCGTACCTTACCCTCCAGAGTAGCTGGAATCACAGGTGCACACCACCACGCCTGGCTAATTTTTTTGTATTTTTAGTAGAAACGGGGTTTTGCTATGTTCGCCAGGCTGGTCTTGAACTCCTGGCCGCAAGTGTTCCACCTGTCTCAGCCTCCCAAAGTGCTGGGATTACAGATGTGAGCCACCGCGTGAGGCCACTGCAATCAATTTTAGAGCAGTATGGACATGTATTTTCATTTCTTTAATGATAGTTTTCTTAAATGTTCTTTTCCCCTACATGGTCTGTTTCTTCCAACTTGCTATTTTTGTTTTGTTGGAGATGTTGTATTACTCAACTTAGGCTGCCATAACAAAATACCGCAGACTGGGTGGCTTCAACAACAGAAATTTATTTCTCATGGTTCTGGAGGCTGGAAGTCCAAGATCAGGGTGCCAGCTGATTTAGTTTCTGGTGAGGACTCTTCCTGGCTTGCAGATGGCTACCTTCTTTTTTTTTTGAGACGGAGTCTCGCTCTGTCGCCCAGGCTGGAGTGCAGTGGCGCGATCTCGGCTCACTGCAAGCTCCGCCTCCCGAGTTCATGCCCAGATGGCTACCTTCTTACTGTGTCTTCACAGTGGCAGGAGGAGAGAAGGAGTCCTCTAGAGTCTCCTTTTATAAGGACGTTAATCCTATTGGATAAGGGTGTGAGCTCACTTTGTTTTAGTTGCCTTCCAAAGGCCCTATCTCCAAATAGTCACATTGGGCTTCAACATACAAATTTTGAAGGGACACAATTCAGAATATAGCAGTGTTCTCAGACTTATTTTATTCCTCAGTTGTAAATTTATGTTTTCGAGTAGGAGACTTTATTATTTATTTATTACAAAGACCACATTACAAGCTTCAATCAAGTAGGAGATTTTAAAAGAAGATTGAGATCTCTGTATATTTGAGAGACACTTGCTGATGGTAAGATTTATTATTGAATGATCTTGCTAGGCCATGATTTGGGGGTACCCTCCTCCCAAATCTGTACCTTCCTCTCAGGCTGGCCATTTTCCCCAGAGAACCTCTCCAGTCTCCTGAGGATAAAAGCCTAGTTGAATTCCTGGAGGCATTAGAGCTGGAGACTAAGTCTCAACATTGGTATTCGTTATTCACCTATTAACCCTATTTTCAGTAATGATATCTCTGGCTTTCCCTGTGTGCAGACCTCCCCCTCAAGAAACCTTTTCCAGGGAATAAATCTATAGATATCTGCCAGGACTGGGCAGAGGCAATCATCCAGTGAGTGGCACAGAGAGGAGAGGGATTTGGAGATCCAGCTGCTTCTCAAAGACTCTTAGGCCTTTAACCAGCGTTTGTTTCAGCCACTCCTCCTACTCCCCACTTCTGGAGCTGCCTGAGGCTGTCAGTTCCTCAGCCTTTTAAGAATTTGTTCTTTGCCTTCCCTGTTGCCCCATACATAGTCTTCAGCTACCTTGAGTCCATCAAGGCATTTTCACTTGTTGATTGACTTTGTAGATTTCAGAATTCTAGTGCTCTATCGCTGTCACTTCTCCCACTCTATTTTTGGGGCTTTATGTCCTCAAAATAGTATCTTTTTAATGAGGTTTTATTGAAGCTTCAAGGAGTGACATTAGATGCATTCATTCATTCGGCTGCCTCCACCCCATAGATCATAATCTGTATTTTATTTACTTTTTTGGGCATACTTACAAGACCATAAAATAGAGACCTTGTCTGCATTGTTCCATTGGCTGGCATACAATAGTTGCTTCATAAATACTTATTGAACGAGTAAATGAATACACGTCTGAACTGCAGAAGAGAAGTCAAGGCTAAGGTTCAGTATTTGGAAATCAGAAACATATACATGGAATTAAGCCTAAGTGTTAGTCCACAGGGAACTTACAGATTGAGAAGTTGGAATCCTGAGAACACAATAATTAAATGGCTGACAGAGGAATGATCCATTTGTTAATGGAGAATCAGGGGAAAAAGATGTCACTGAAACCAAGGGAATGGAAACTGAAGAAGATGAGGATCTATAACAGTGTTATATGGCATAGAAAGGTAAAGTAAGTTAAGGACTGTTAAATGTCCATTATATTCAGCAGCTAGGGGATCGCTGATGTTGGTTAGTGCCATAGGAACCTCAGTAGAATGTGGGCACAGCAGCCATGTTGCAATGGATGGAAGAGTAAGGTACAAAATACCCAGTGTAGATTTCTTTCTTTCAAGGAGCTTGGCTAGAAGGGAATAAGGGTGGGTCATGTTCCAATTACATATTGGTTTATAATGAATCACCCCATGTTTAGTGGCTTAAAACAATAATAGTCATTTATTATTAGCTTTTGTGATTCTGAAAGTTGACTTGGCTCTGCTAGACTGGGATTTCTCATGTGGTTTTGCAGACAGACAGGAGCTAGGGCTAGCGTTATCTTGAAGGCTTCATTTACATATTAGGCCACTGATGCTATCTGTTTTCTGTGACCTGAGCTGGGGCTGTTGGCCATATCACCTACGAATAGCCTTTTTTATGTGGCTTGGCCTTCCTCACAGCATAGCTGCTGAGTTCTATGGGCTGCCATAACAAAATACCACAGACTGTGTGGCCCCAAGTGTCCCAAGAAAACCAGGTGGATGGAAGCTGTACTGCCTTTTATGATGTAGCCTCAAAAGTCATCTGACACTGCTTCCTTCATAGTCACAGGCCCCTCCAGATTCAGGAGAGGAAGCAGAAGCCCTTCCCTCAGTGTGAGGGGTGTAACGTCACAGTGTAAGTGGGATGGGACATTTTTTTGTGGCTATCTTGAAAAATACAATCTGCTACAGGTGGTAGCTGCTGAGAAAGTAGGGGCTGCTGCACATGGAGACATGGGTCAAGGTTGGTGTTTGAGATCAGGGTAATTAGACCAGGTTAAACATCCCATTTAAAAAAGTTCTCTAAAAGGCCTATTTTAAATGTGAGATTTCCTTCCATGTGGCTGTAGTAAAACTGGTACCCACTCTCTTCATTTTATGGACTTTCTCTCCATAGAAAATAAGTAGACAGTCTGAACAAAATGTATAATGGTATTTTTAAAAATCTTTTAAGTGTAAATATTATTACATATGTTGCAGTTGAAATACAAACAACTTTGTGAGTCCCATTTGAGAGAGATGGGAAGTCTTGAAAAGCTCATTCATTTTTCGATATTTTCCTTCAGAAAAATCCCGTCTTTGACTTCTCATTCTTACCGCTTCTTCTCCAACATCCATGTATTCGCAAAGCCCAGTCTTTGCATATGTTAATAATCTTCCAAAATACTGATGAGATTGTGTAGCTCACAGCTCGGTATTTTTGGCACTTTCCATTGCCTTCAGGACCTAGTCCAGACCACTCAGCCTACATTCAGGCTTTTCCACGTGCAGCCTACCTGTCCCTGTCCAGTCTTATATCACAGGGTTCCATATACCAATTATTCTTAACTCTTTTGGGGCTACATATCCCTCTGAAAATTTGGTTGAAACCAAAGACCCTTTCCCCAGAAAAATGCACATACACAATAGTTTGCATAGTGTCATGAGACTCATGGACTTCCTAAATCCCATCAGTGGACCCCATATTAAGAACCCTTGCTGGAGTGAAGATGTACAGTGGTTGTGGGGAATGAGATAATGTAGGTAAAATGCTTAGTGCCTGATGACATAGTGAGTGCTCAATAAATGTTAGCAGCATTACCATGTTTCTTGTTGTTGTTAAATCATCTCCAGCAAATAGAACAATTTGTTGTTCTTTAAACTTGTTTTTAAAGTGGCTTTGCTATTAAAAGTTGCTCCACTTGGAATACTTTTGCCATTCCTCCTTCCCATCTTTTTTATCCACAGAAGGTCAACCCTTAAAACATAGCTCCAGTGTCCATTCTTCCATGAAGTCTTTCTTATCACCCCCAGTGGATGAGCAATCTCCTTTGACATTCCTTCCTAGAGCCCTTGATGTCCATGCTGCCCACGTGGCACCAGCATGCACACTACATATGTTGCTCAGGTCTTCATTTGGCAGGTACTTACTGCTGTTTCATTAGCAGAGGGTCTTGTAGTAGGTACAGAGTTCTACAAGATAGAGCCCCTGTCCCAAGTGCAGGAAGTAAGAAGTGTGAATGGTACAAAGAACTGGGAATATTCAGTCAAGGAAGAGATTTCCATTTCACTGAGGCCTTCAGAGGAATCTTCCCAGAAGATAAGTTTGCCCTGGGTCTTGAAAGTCACGTAGAAGTGAAATAGCTGGGGTCTGGTGGTTAGACAGGGAGGACATTTTCTTTTATGTAAACCCTGAAACAGTCTTTGACATTTTTGGTTGTTTTCAAAGAGCCCTGTAATGATACCACAAACATGAACTTTCTCAGCGTCCTGCCTCTTCCAGATGAACTTCATTCTGACCACCTACCTATCTTATATCTTTATCTTAAATAGATCCAAAGTTGACCCTGCTGTCTGGACTTTGGACCTCATCCTCTCTCACTCTCTCCATACTATTTTCAAACTCTCTTATCTTGGCCATTAGCCTGTATACATCCTCAAATCTCTCCTTTTTTTTTTTTCCAAAACAAAATAACAACAACAGAGATTATTCCTTAGCAACTCTCTTAAGGGAAAATCTTAAGGGAAAAAGAAAAGATCATCCAGCTACTGTCCTCTTTCCTCCTTCGCCTCTCATATGCTTGACCTGCTGTTTTTTGCGTCTGCCCCATCACTTTCCCATAGCTGCTTCCACCAGGGCCGTCAACAGTGTCCTGGTGTGCTACATTCAGATTCACTTTTCTCTTGGTCTCTTACCTGAACAGGATTCTTGTTCACTTGTTCATACTTGACCTCTTGTTCTCTGACTTGACAGCATTGTTCACTGTTGGCCACTCCCTTCTTCCTGATTTAATTTTCATGACCCATTTTTGTATGGCCTCTTCTGAGTTTCATCCAAGGTGCCTTTCCTCCACCTGACCTTAAATGTTGGGGTTTTTCAGTCTGCCCTCTCCCCAGGATGATTTTGTCCATTTCCACGGCTTCCTCTGCTGCCTGTATGCTGACAACTACCAAATCTTGTTTTTTTCTAGTCCAGGTATCTCTCCTGATTTCTAGACCCAAATAGACAACTAGATACTTCCATTTTGTTTTTTGGGGTTTTTTTAGTGAGAATGTCGCTCTGTCACACAGGCTGGATTGCAGTGGCAGGAACATAGCTCACTGCAGCCCTGACCTGGGCTCAAGGGATCTTCCTACCCCAGCCTGCTGAGCAGCTGGGACCACAGTCACATGCCACCATGCCCAGCTAATTATTCTTTTTTATTTTTATTTTTTTGTGGAAACAAAGTCTTCCTGTGTTGCCCAGGCTGGTCTTGAACTCCTGGGCTCAAGTGATCCTCCCACCTCGGCCTCCCAAATTAATGGGATTACAGGTGTGAGCCACTGTGCCCGGCCGATAGTTCCATTTTGGACAAGCCACAGATATCTCATACTCAGCATGCTCCAACTGACCATATTATGTTTTTAATATGTGCTTCCTCCTTAACTCCCTTTTTTGGAGAATGGTAGTCCTGTTACTACATGAGTCAATTTTAAATTATATTGATTTAACATTTTAAAGATTTCTTGAAATGGTCTCTTCCTCTTCATCTTTATTGCCACTTCCTTAGGACTACAGATCCTGTTAGCACAACAGCCTTTCAACTGATTTTCATGCCTCCTTTCTTGACTCATATTCTCCATATTGCTCCCAGGGTCACCTTTCTAAAACAGAAATATAATCTTGTCACTCCTCCTTCAAACTTCTCCAGTGACCCCCTCATCATCTTCACCACCCTAGGCACTATTTGCATTTGGGCTCATTCTTTGTGGTGGGGCTGTCTGTAATTGTAGGGTATTTAGCAGCACCCCTGGCCTCTACCCACTAAGATGCCAGTAGCACCTCCTACCACCCAGTTGTGACAACCAAAAATGCCTGTAGACATTGACAGATGTTTCTGGGGGTACAAGGAGCAAAATGGTACCTGTTCGAGATCCACTGATCTATAGGATGAAACCCAAGCTTTTTTAAACATGTATGCGAGGCTTTTTGTGATCTGCCCCTGCTGCCTCTCCAGCGTCCTTTGTCCCCATATTTCCCGCTATGCTCCAGGCAGGCCAGTTACTGTTAGATTGCTGAAAACTGTTGGTACTCCCTTGAGACTCCACTCCTTCGCCATGCTTTTCCCTCGCCAGAAACCCCGTAGCTCCCATCCACTACTCTTTTAGCTTGACTAACCTCCTTAACCCTCAGAATTCAGCTCAGAAGTGACCCTTCAAGAAACAGTTCTTGACTCTTTTAACCTGGATTAGATGCCAATCTGATGTGCTTTTGTCACACCCCCTCCTTCCCTTTCCTTGTTCCTTATGCAGCCTCACGTCTGTTTATCCCCTTGTCTGTCTTCCCTGCAGTCAGTGAAAGCTGGATGGCAAAGACTGTTTTTCACCTCTCTGTCCTCAGCACAGAGGCTTGCCCCTAGTAGGCACTCAGTAAATGTCCACTGAATGAATGGTTGGTCTCAATAAGTCTTTGTTCAATGAACAGTCTTCCTTGAAAACAGCTTCTTTTTTCAGCTTCTTCACTTTCCACCATTCCATCCTGTTTATGTAATTGAAAGAAAGCCAGTTGGTCAGTAGGTCAAGAAGCAGTCACCCCACAAAGCAAGAATTTTAAAGAAAAAAAAGTATGTCCGTCCCATAAAAATCTATGGTGCTCGGCTTGCAGTGGAGCACAAATAGTTTTACATTGCGGTTGGTACTAGAAAGACAGGAACAAGAAATTGGACTGCAGTGGGAACACAGAAAAGAAACTACATTTTTTCTCCTGCAGCATATGGATTTCTCATTAGTCTATGTAAGGGAAAACCGGGGGCGGGAAGGGCTCAGCCACTGCAGCTGTCCACACTCTCTCCCCTCATCATTCTGCTGCCACCACACCTGGTCCCCAGAGACACCCTCACTTCTTAGCTATTTTGGCTTAGGTATGGACAAATCCCCTTGGTTCAGCAGAGACTAGCCTGGAATTTTTAAAAGAAGCTTTGCTAGGAAACTAATGGGAAAAACAAAACAAAAGTAAAAACAGGAAATAGAGTATAGAAATGATTAAAAAAAAAATACAGAGTGCAGAAAAAAATCCCTTAGCCTAAGATAACTGCAATCTAGTATTAGCATTACTTGACTCAATTTACCAGACACATACTTTCCCTGTTTTTTTTTCTTTGTTTGTTTCATTTTGCCATGATATTGTCTGTCTCTGGGGAATTTGTACTGAAGTCCCACTTTTCAGTCTTTGGATGTTTTCCATCTTTTGCTCAAGAATCTGCTCTGTCTTCCTCTAGGGAAGAAATTGAAATTGGTGTTATTTTCTCATATAGACAAGTTAGTGATTTTCTCATATAGACAAATTACTTTCTCATATAGACAAGTTACTGATCATGTGGAAAAACAAGCTTTCCAACCTTTTTCTAAGGATAAAATAGCTCAATGGTTCCAAACACAATCTGAGGACAGACGCTAAGAGTTGATGATAAAGCTGTGACTTGCCTGGGGCGAAGTGAAAATCACAATGTCATGAATGGTTTTTAATGACACTGAAGGACTGACCCTTTCACGCTGGGCTTTTTTTTTTTTTTTTTTCCCCTTACCTTTTAGATGTTAAAATAGCAGATGTTGTGAGGCTTTTGCTTTGGTTTTGTTTTTTTATGTCCTTGGCAATATTAAAAGGTGATAACTGTAGGTGCCTTAGTTTTAAAAAATTCCCCCTGGTCCTGAAATCTAAAACTCTGGCCAACAGATATTTTGTAAGACACTAAAGTATCCCATATTGTTTGTATGCTTTGTGGGTCATTTGAACCATTATTTTATACGTAAATGTTTATTTTGCAATCCTCCCGACAGAGTATGCCGTGGTTAACTGTTTTCAAAGGCAAAGGATGCAGTTTTTGTAAGTCCGATGTTCTCATCTAAGGAACCAGATAGTTGCTGTAATACAATCTTCATTTTCGGTATTCACTTATTCACTGAATATCAATAAATGTACTTACCATGCACTAGGTCCTAAGCAAATGCAAATATGAGTAAGTCATTGCCCCTGCCTTCAGGGAAATCCTAGACTAGGGAAGAAGATTGAGGTTTAAGCAATGGAGCGGGCTGTGAGTATTCTGGGAGCCAGGGAGAAGAAAGTGCCTAGTTCTGTACTGGATAGCTTTACAGAGGAAATACATTTTGCCCAAGGAGTAGTGAAGGAAAGGCATTCTAGGCAGACATCTGCAGAGACTGGCAACCTGAATGAGTGTGCTGCATTAAGGAGACATTTCCAGCAACTTCAACATGGGAACATGAGGAAGGGTGGCAGAAGATAAAGCCGAAAAGGCACTGCGGTAATTTCATATTCCACAGCTACCTGTTATTGAGGAAAGGACTTTCATACTTGCAGGCCAGAAAAAGGCCTGAGCAAGAAAGCGCTATTTCATGATACCTTTATTCATTAGCTTCTCCTCACTTAATGGCTTTCACAATCGCCACTGTAATTTAATGTGGGTTAATGTCTTATGCTTGGATTCAAAGAGTTAACTACCAGAGAGCAGCACAAAGGAGACCTGACATGACATATGCATTTTTGCTGAACCTACACTTGCACTGAGCCCCAGGTGAGCCTCAGCTGCCATGAGAGCAGATGCCATGGTCGACATCCCTGGAGCTACAGACTTGGGAGCAGCAGGAGCCTGCCCACCTGGGGCCTGGCCTGCCCACATCTGGAGCACTGTGCTTAGGGCTGGATCCCTGCAGGGGAGAGATGGAAAAATCTCAGGGGTGTCCAGAGGAAATGGCCTAGAAACCATCATAAAGAAAGTGAAATGAAACAGGGTCAGGACGACTGCCTTTGGTCATCTTAACAGATTTCTGGAGACAGAGGCAGATGACTTACAGTGGGTTGCAGCAGTGGACTGAACGAAAATTAGAAAGACTGATTTGGGCTCAATGTAAGAAATATGTTTTTTTATTTTTTTGAGACAGAGCCTCACTCTGTCACCGAGGCTGGAGTGCAGTGGCGCGACCTCAGCTCACCGCAACCTCTGCCTCCCGGGTTCAAGTGATTCTTCTGCCTCAGCCTCCCAAGTAGCTGGGACTATAGGTACGCATCACCACACCCGGCTAATTTTTGTATTTTTAGTAGAGATAGGGTTTCACCATGTTGGCCAGAATGGTCTCGATCTCCTGACCTCGTGATCCACCCGCCTCAGCCTCCCAAAGTGTTGGGATTACAGGCGTGAGCCACGGCGCCCGGCCAAGAAATAATTTTTTAGGAGCTTTTTTTTTTTTATTATTATCATGTAGTGCTCTGAGATGAGTTTGACGAAATATGGAAGTTTTCTGACAGAAACAAGATAAATATATTCAGCTATGGAAATGCTGTCGGAAAAAATCCTATGTTGAAAAGACAATTGGACCTCTGGAGCTCATTCCATCTTTTTTTTTTTTTTTGTGAGTTGGAGTCTGGCTCTGTCACCCAGGCTGGAGTGCAGCAGCATAATCTTACCTCACTGGAGCCTCTGCCTTCCGGGTTCAAGTGATTCTCCTGCCTCAGCCTCCAGAGTAGCTGGAACGACAGGCGCCCATCACCATGCCTGGCTAATTTTTGTATTTTTAGTAGAGATGGGGTTTCACCGTGTTGGCCAGACTGACCTCAAACTCCTGACCTTAGGTGACCCGCTGACCTTGGCCTCCCAAAGTGCTAGGATTACAGGCATGAGCCACCATGCCTGGCCCCATCTTTAATTTCTAAGAAATTTTACCTTTTTTTTTTTTTTTTCCATTTTTTGAGTATCTGACTCCTGACTTTACCACCCTTATCCTTACATTAACCCAATTAATTGTGAATTTCCTTGTTTTTTAGTATCTGATGAAAAGGATACCACAGAACCCAAGATACCAGCATGTCAAATCAAGACTGGACACTGGTGAGTAAAGATTAGAAAATTAGAATTTAAAAAAATCCAATAGCTAATTATTGACAGAAAGCAACCCTACATATCTGGTATAAATCACAGCTAAAAGTTTCTAACTATTTTGCCTGATGTCTTTCTGGGCTCAGGATTTATCCTTGAAAGATGTTTTTCAGAGTATCAGTAAAAATTTATATTTACATAATTTAGCTTATTATTCCTTACCACATAAGAAATATTGTAAACTGAGAAAATAAAATTCTAGAAATCAAAACCATTGTTCAATAAGTTTCAGGGCTTTAGCTAAATAAATATCAGGAGGTCAGCCTCTATTTTGGAATACCTTAAGTATATTCCTTTAAACTGGCAGTAATAGATTAGACACATGCATATTTGTTCAATGCAGTGTTTGCAAAGTGCTGACCATATGCCAAGTTATGGACCATGAGAGATGTAAAGATGAGTATGAATTGTGTTTTTTTTTTTAGTTAAAGAGTTTAGATCCAAGTGGAGGCAGACAGACTTGAATGAGTAACCGAAATACCAGTCAGAATTTAATTAATGCTGCAGTGAAGGTAAAATGAACTGCTTATTTCCACGCTGTTCCCATTTTTCAGTGTTGTGATAGACTGCTGCACAGACCCTAATGGATTTTCTGTCTTGTGGGGTTTTGGTTGTTTGTTTTTGTTTTTTTCAACCTTTTAAAGCCTGCTGTGGAAAATTCACGTGATTAAAATGGTTTCGCTAGTGGATTGGGGTACTGTATGCCTTTAGCAATACCAAATTTTCTACCAGCAACCTCAAGATAATTGAGAAAAGTAAATGACGATGCTGACTTGGTTTAAATCATTTTGTTTATTTGTTTCTCTTTCTCCAGTCTCCTTCAAAAAATCATTGGTTTCTTCATATAAAATAGACTTAAATTCAGTGTTTTAAATTCACCTCATTTGCAGATGCTATTTCTTGGTACCCTTCATTCAGACATTTCCATGCCGTACAGATATTTATCCTTGCAAATATCCTGTTTGATGGGCAGGTGAAAATATTATCTCTGTCTTAGAAGAGGAGGAAATTGTGGCACGGGGATTTTGTGATTTATTCGGAGTTCAATAAAGGAGATAGGACTAGGATTATATACAGGATGAGGAAGTCAATATTGGAGATCTGGTGCCAAGTCTGGTGTACTGTTTCTTAGGCCGTACTGTTCCTGTATTTCCCCCAAGCCTTGTTTCTTCTGCCACAAAAACCCTCAACTCTTTCATCTCTATCCATCTAACCCCTAATTGCAACTGTGATCCATCCTTCTGAAGTAAGTGATTCTGTGAGGTAAGCACCTAGATTTAAAATGCTGTATTTTTTCTGAGGAGTCTAAATATTATTTTACAGACTACTATAAAGGAAAGAATTTCTTTTGGAATCTGTATGCTTTCTTATAATTAAAACTTTAAGAGCTGAGGTTTATTTCAGATATATAGATTTGTCTATGCCTTCATAGTTTTTTTTTTTTTTTTTGTCTCCTGGAAATTAAACTGGGATTTGTGAAGGACAGCTCCCTTCTTCCTCTTTAATTTCTCAATTCATAACCAGAATTTGACTCAATAATGGTGCCTAAGATTAATTTCATTTTTTTGATATTGAGATAAAAGTATATCTGCTTTTTATAATATATATTAAATACATATGTCCTTTTATATCCTGAGATTTTTAAACTGGCTTTTTTATTAAACTTTTAATTTCAACATAATTATAGATGCATATATATTTTGTAGACAATAATGCAGAAAGATTCCATGTGTACTTTAGCCAGTTTCCCATAGAGGTAACATTTTGCAAAACTATAATACACTATCACAACTGTGATATTGACATTTGATACATATAGTCAAGATACAGAACATTTCCATCACCACAGGGATTCCTTATGTTGCCCTTTTATAGCCACATCCACTTTCTACTCCCACCCCTTTCTTAGCCCCTGCAATCACCAGTCTGTTCTACATTGCTGTAATTTTGTCATTTCACAAATGCTGTATAAATGGAATCATACAGTATGCAACCTTTTGGATTGGCTTTTTCACTTAGCATAATTTTCTGGATATTCATCCAGGTTGTTGCACGTATCAGTGATTTGTTCCATTTTATTAATGGCTGGTATTCCATGATATGAATGTACCAAGTTTAATTAACCGTTCACTTGTTGAAGGACATCGGGGTTGTTTGCACTTTTTGGTTATTAAAGTAAAAGTGCTATAAACACTCATGCACATAGTTTTGTTTGAACCTAAATCTTCATTTCTCTGGGTTAAGTGCTCAGGAATATAATTGCTGGTCAGAATGTACTTGCCCATGTAGTTTTTTAAGAAAATGCCAAGCTGTTTTTTAAAGTGACCGTACCATTTTACATTCCCACCAGCAATGGATGAATGATTCATTTTCTCCACATCCTTGTCAGCATTTGGTGTTGTCACCAGCTTTTATTTTGGCCATTCTGATAGCTGTGTGGTGGCATATATCACTGCAGTTTTGTTTTGTTTTGTTTTTTGAGACAGAATCTTACCCCGTCACCCAGGCTGGAGTGCAGTGGCATGATCTTGGCTCACTGCAACCTCTGCCTCCCGGGTTCAAGCAATTCTCCTGCCTTAGCCTTTCAAGTAGCTGGAATTACAGGTGCTCACCACCATGCCTGGCTAGTTTTTGTATTTTTAGTAGAGATAGGGTTTCGTCATGTTGGCCAGGCTTGTCTCAAACTTCTGCCTCAAGTGATCCACCCGCCTTGGCTGGGATTACAGGCGTGAGCCACCGCGCCCAGCCCATTGCAGTTTTAATTTGCATTTCCCTGTGGTAATGGTGAACATCTTTTCATGTGCTTATTTGATTTCTGTATACCTTCTTTGGTGAAATACCTGTTCATATCTTTTGCCTATGTTCTAATTAGTTTGTTTGCTTTTTTTGGTTGCATTTTGAGAGCTCCTTATACATTCTAGCTACTAGTCCTTTGTCAGATATGTGGTTTGCAAATATTTTTTCCTAGTTCATAACTTATCTTTTCATCCTCCTAACACGGTCTTTGGAAGAACAAAAGTTTTTAATTTTGATGAGGTCCATTTTATCAGCTTTTCCTTTTATGGATCATGATTTTGTTGTCTAGTCTAAAAAGTCTTTGCCTGGCCTCGATCCCAATGATTTTTTTTTTTTCTATCATGATTTTTTTTCCTAAAAGTTTTATGTTTAAGTTCATGATAAACTTTGAGGTAATTTTTATATAAGAGATGTGACTCACATCAAGACTAAGATTTTGCTTATGGATATTCAGTTGGTCTGGTGCCATTTGTTAGAAAGGTTACCTTTTCTCCATTTAATTTCGTGTTCACCTTTGTCAAAAATCAGTTGGGCATATTTATGTGGGTCTATTCCTGGGTTCTCTATTCTGATCCCATGATGCATGTGTCTGCCTTCTGCCAATACCATAGTATTGATTACTATAGCTGTATAGTAAATTGGATAGTTAAAATTGGTTAGACTGACTATGCCCACTTTCTCTTTTTTTTTTTGAGACAGAGTCTTACTCTGTAGCCCAGGCTGGAGTGCAGTGGTGTGATCTCGGCCCACTGTAACCACTACTTCCCGGGCTCAAGCAATTCTCCCACCTCAGCCTCCCAAGTAGCTGGGACCACAGGCGGGTGCCACCATGCCCGGTTCATATTTTTGTATTTTTTGGTAGAGATGAGGTTCTACCATATTGGCCAGGCTGGTCATGAATGCCTGACCTCAAGTGATTCACCCGCCTCGGCCTCCCAAAGTGCTGAAATTACAGGCATGTTCTACAGTGCCCAGCCTTTCTTTTTCTTTATACAGTTATTTTAGCTATTTTAATTCCCCTGCCTTTCCATATAAATTTTAGAATAATCGTATTTACATTTACTTTTTAAATGCTGTGATTTTGATAGGAGTTGCATTAAGCCTGTTTATCAACATAGGGAGAATTGACATATTTACTATGTTGAGTAACCACTAATCTGCTTTCTGTATCTATGGATTTGGCTATTCTGAACATTTCATGTAGATGCAGTCGTACAGGATGTAGCCTTTTATGTCTGGCTTCTTTCACTTAGTGAAATGTTTTCAAGATTCATCTATGTTGTAGCATGTGTCAGTTCTTTACTCCTTTTTATTATCAAATAATCTTCTGTTGTATAGCTATTCCACATTTTGTTTACCCACTCATCAGTTGATGGACATTTGAGTTGTTTACACTTACTGGACATAGTGCTGCTAAGAACATCAGTGTACAAATTTTTGTGTGAACATGTGTTTTTAATTCTCTTGGGCATATACCTAGGACTTGAATTGCTTTTCATATGGTAACTGTGTGTCTGATTTTTTGAGGAAATGCCAAACTGTTTTCCACAGCAGCCACACCACTTCACATTCCCAGCAGCAATGTAGGAGGGCCCTGTTTTCTCCACATCATCACCAGTGCTTGTTATTGTTCATAGTTTTGATTACCATCTTTGTGGGCATGAAATGGTATATTATTACGGCTTTGATTTGCATGTTCCTAATGACCAATGTTTGAGCACCTTTTTATGTCCTTTTTGGCATTTGTATATCTCCTATGGAGAAATGTCTATTCAAATCATTTGTCCATATTTACGTTGGGTTATTTTTCTTCTTATTTGTTGAGTTAGAAGAGTTCTTTTGGCCGGGCGCAGTGGCTCACACCTGTAATCCCAGCACTTTGGGAGGCCAAGGCAGGTGGATTGCCTTAGCTCAGGAATTCAAGACTAGTCTGGGCAACATGATGAAACCCCGTCTCTACTAAAATACAAAAAAATTAGCCAGGCGTGGCAGCGTGCACCTGTAGTCCCAGCTCCTCGGGAAGCTGAGGCAGAAGAATTGCCTGAACCCAGGAGACAGAGGTTGCAGTGAGCCAAGATTGCGCCACTGCACTCCAGCCTGGGTGACAGAGCAAGACTCCGTCTCCAAAAAATAAAAGTAAAACAGAGTTGTTTTATATATTCTGGATACTAGAGTCTTGTCAGTAATATGATTTGCAAATATTTTCTCCCATTCTGTGGGTTGTTGAGGGTTTTCTTTTTCTTAGCTGGAGGAGTAGCTAAGTACATCTACCCCATCTTTCTGGAAGCAGAAGTCTCCCAAACTAGTCTTGTAAAGCTTTTGGAAGGGCCGAAGTATGTTTCATTGCTTAAAACTCACAGTATTTTAAAGTCAGTGTGGGAGAGAAATCTTATTCTAGTGTTCAATTTTTTTTTTTTGTTTCAAATTTAGAAATTATTCTAAAGTCAATTTAGGGGAGAGATTTTTATTTTAATGCTTATATTTCTGTGCGTTTTTGTGACTTACCTCCCTGTGTATTCAGAAAAAGTTTTCTACCTGGTGTGCAGCAGCCTATGCGTTATGTGCCAAGACACAGATCCCTACAGCCCTTTGGGTAGCCAACAGGGCCTGGATCAACCCAAACCCAGCATTGTATCCACATTGTATCATTGTATGTGTGTCATGAGGTGAAAAGGATAAAGAGTGAAGAAAACAGAAAAGGGACCTTATAGCCCAAGTAAGAGTACGGAGTTTCTACCTGTAGTATGTTTTTAAGCTCTGCAGTCAGAGCATTGAAAATAGGCACAGGAGTGAGTGAGCATTTCTTATTTTTAGGCTAAATAGATGGGTCTTTCATCTTTTCTTACCAAACAGCAAGCAATTCAGAGTAATCACAAGAAATCAAGAATTTCGTGATATCTCCTGCCTTCACCCAAATCACCTTCTACTGAGTTCTTCAAAGACTGCTATCTTCCTCCTGGGTAAAGATTATTTTTTTGTTTTTATACCTCTGGCTCTGCTTCTCATATGAACTCAAACACCGATGTGCGGCCATGGCTAGAAATCTCAGAATTATTTTGAACTTCAAATATTTCTTTTGTTCCATAGGTGCCTGTGTGTGTCTTACCAGCTCCCCAGCACTGCCAGACTGTGCCATGAATGGATTATGCTTCCGATGAAATCCCTGGCTGCGTTTTGTTCAGTCACCACCGCAGGGTTCTTGTATATTCTCAAGCACCCTCTCTGGGTTTCTGTTTTGCAGCACTGCAGGCTGATTAAGGGACACTTTCCAAACCACAGGGCTCTCCCTTTATTAGTCCCCACAGTCTTTCACTGGCTGCATTGTCCTCTCATTTCTATCTATATTCAATCTCATTTCCAATTTCTTTAGCTTTCTGAAATTCTGTAGGCTTTCTCCACTCAGTCTTTTCTAGCCTTATTTTTGTCTTTTTAAAAATTCACCTTCCTTTTATTATCTCTAGACAAACTATTCATTCCCTCTTTTCTTCTTTAGGCTCTACTTTTCCTGAATATTTGCTAATAGCCTTGATTGTAAGCATCAAACTCATTATAGACTAGGTACTCTTCATTTTTATTTGTTGTTTAATTCTGTTCCTTCCGTCAAAGGAAGAAATGTATGTGAAAGGCTTTTATAAACCAGAAAGCACTATACACACATATCACTTATTGAGGTTAACAAAGGACCACTGTGCCTCTTTTCATGCTTTCTGCTCTTCTGAGCCAAGAGAACTTCTCCATAGAGGAGGGAAATATTGAAGAAAAATAAAGCCATGGAGTTGTCTCTTAGCAACTGAGTTCGTGCCTTATAAATCTCATCTACTTTAGATTACTGCTGCACAAAATCACTTGCTTTTCTTAGTGGCTCTGTATAAATAATGTTATTAAATTATAGGAAAACAATGGAAAAAATCTAATGAATGACTCATTCATTTAATCAGTTGTACTCTGTCTTTGCATAGCACTATTGATATAGTTGGGTTATTTCTTCCTCTTGAGTCTAATTGTAAAGTTTTGTTATATATCTTTTATCAGAACTTTAGTTGTAAGTAAACAAAGTAGAAGCTAAATTCTACCTTATACATTTCTAGGTTGCTTAAATCGTGAAGCAATATGAGTCATATATGTAGCACATAACATATGCTGTGTATAAGTCAAGTTGTACATAGTTTAAAGAAAATCAGGTGTGCAGAAACTCAGACCAAATTGGGAAGTATTTGCATTATAAAAGAACTCATTATAAGAATTTTTCAGATAGTAGATCTCCATAGTATATCTCGTTCATTTCATTCAGATATTTTTCCTTTTTATTTATTTATTTATTTATTGAGACGAAGTCTCACTCTGTTGCCCAAGCTAGAGTGCAGTGGCAGGATCTCGGCTCACTGCAACCTCTGCCTCCCGGGTTCAAGCAATTCTCCTGCCTCAGCCTCCTGAGTACCTGGGACTACAGTGCGGACTACCATGCCTGGCTAATTTTTATATTTTTTAGTAGAGATGGGGTTTTACTATTTAATTTATTATTTATAAATTAGTAATTTATAAATATAAATTTACTATTTAATATTGGTCAGACTGGTCTCGAACTCCTGACCTCGTGATCCTCCCGCCTTGGCCTCCCAAAGTGCTGGGATTACAGGCGTGAGCCACCACGCCCAGCCTATTTATTTCTTTATTTTTTATACAGTTGGGCTCTCACTGTGTTGGCCAGGGTGGTCTTGAACTCCTGGCCTCGAGCAATCCTTCCATCTCAGCCTCCCAAAGTGCTGGAATTACAGATGTGAGCTACCACGCCTGGCCATTTTTTTTTTTTTTTTTTTTTTTTTTGAGATAGAGTCTCACTCTGTCACCCACACCGTAGTGCAGTGGCACATTCTTGCTCACTGCAACCTCCCCTTCCTGGGCTCAGGTGACACTCCTACCTCAACCTCTCAAGTAGCTGGGACTACAGGGATGCGCCACCATGCCTGGCTAATTTGTGCGTGTGTGTGTGTTTTGTAGAGACAAGGTCTCACTATATTGCCCAGGCTGGTCTGGAACTCCTGGGCTCAAGCAATCCTGCCTCCTCAGCCTCCCAACATGCTGGGATTACAGGCATGAGCCAGTGCACCTGACCATCATTCAGCAAATATTTTTGAGTGTCTCCTATGCTAGACAATGGAAGGGATAAAGATTGTGCATGCATGCATGTTGTGTGTGTGTGTGTGTGTGTGTGTGTGTGTGTGTGTGTGTACGTGCCCATAAATAGTCTTTGGCTTTCTGTCTAGTAAGGTAGGTAAGACAATACAGTGATAAATGCCTTGTGGGTTGTAGGCCGAGTGCTGTAGAAGCTCAGAGGAGGGAAAGGTCAATTCCTGCCGGGTGGGCTATGAGTATGTGGCAAGGTGATACGTTAGAGAATGGAAGACCAGGAGTTTGTCAAGTTAAGTAATTAAGGCAACATTAAGAAGTAGTGAGTTGGTGTCCAGTGCTAGAGCAAGGAGTTTCAGCTTTAGTTAGGATGCAATGGGGAGCCACTGACTTTTTTTTTTCTTTTTGATCAAAAAGTCTTATCTGGGAAAATGTATCTGGCAGTAATGTGTAATTTCAATTAAAAAAAAAATTGGTTCTTGGATAGTCTTTTAGGCTCGTTTTGTATGAAACAAAGCCATGTTTATAAATAAGTGAATTATGAAATGGATTCATTTCCAATCTTTTTAAAAGGTAGTCAGAAACTATTTTCAGATGCAATTAGATACAGTAAGATAGGCTACGTAGTTAAGATATAAGCAGTTTACAAAGTGGGATAAAAATGCTACTTTTCATAATTTCTCAAACCATTTTTAGGGGTATTTTTATGTCAGCCATCCTGCTATCTCATTTGTCCAATTAAAACAAGGAAGAAATCCTCCATTCTCCTTTTTTCCCCATTCTTGGATAGAATGAATGTCTGTAGTGAAAAGAACTCATCAGTAGTCCTCTCAGATTTGTTCTGAATTTCACCAAATATTTGTATAATTCTGCAAAAAACGTTTGTTTCTCAGCCTTCTCCTTTAGGGAGAAAACAAATAGTGGGCGTGATGGCCTACCTCCCTGCATTGTGGTGAGGGTCAGCTGATACAAGATAAAGTGTTAAGTGTAATTACCCTGAAATGTTTGTAATTAATGGAGAAATGAAGTGTAGACACTTTGTTAGTAGAAACCACTGTGGTTTGGAAATGCAGTGTTTCAATAATAAAGACTGGATAAATAAGGTCGGTTTGGAAATGCAGTATTTCAATAATAAAGACTGGATAAATAAGGTCGTGGTTTGGAAATGCAGTGTTTCAAAATAAAGACTGGATAAATAAGGTCGTGGTTTGGAAATGCAGTGTTTCAAAATAAAGACTGGATAAATAAGGTCGTGGTTTGGAGATGCAGTGTTTCAGCACAAAGACTGATAAATAAGGTCGTGGTTTGGAGATGCAGTGTGTTTCAATAATAAAGACTGATAAAAAATAAGGTTGTGGTTTGGAAATGCAGTGCTCAACACAAAGACTGGATAAATAAGGTTGTGGTTTGGAAATGCAGTGTTTCAATAATAAAGACTGGATAAATAAGGTTGTGGTTTGGAAATGCAGTGTTTCAATAATAAAGACTGGATAAATAAGGTTGGCTACTAGTGTTTTCCATTCCTCAGGGAATTTACAACACAAGATGATCCCCACCTCTAACTATTAAGGAAGTAGCATTTCCTACAAATTTACCTCATGATTAATTGTGTCTTTTTACAACACGACAAGAAAAGACATGTTTTTCAGGAAGTTGGAAATGCGAATCCTGGCTTAGTTACTAACTTGCCGTGCCATCAGACAAATCAGGTGATCCTTTTTGTCCCTCATTTTCTGACTAGATTGCCTAAAGCTTCCCTAGCCGAAAGAAACTACCTGCCACGTCAATGACACGCAACTGTGGGTGACTCAGGGACATATAACCTAAAGCTACTGGGTAAAATATTTTAAGAACGAGACTTGGGAAGCTGAACAGGATATTGATTTGCCGTCTTCTTCCCCCATTGTATTGACCAGGCAAGTCCACGCCTGAGTTCAGAGTTGCAGTGGGCAGGAGAGATGTGTGTGTCCAGGAAGAAATCGTGGCTTCTGCTCTGAAGATCTGGTCACATCTCAGGTCAATTGCTGTCTGAAGAACCTAGGAAAGACTGTATTTGGTTCTAATCTTGGTGATTTGGGCCTCTTCTGAGAGGTATTCAGTGTTTCTCTTGAGAAGGCTTAGGCCTTCCTAGCAGCCCTGACTGCCTTCATTTCTCTTGGAACTTCCAGGTCCAGGCCTACTCTGAATCCTCCTTTTTGGTCCTGGATACAGAGAGTGTGTGTCTTAAGACCAAAAAAAAAGAAAAAGAAAAAAGAAAACAATGGTGGATTTTTATTCCATGGTGAATTCATGGTAAAGGTTTAATAATAGCCAATGAAATAAGTTGTTTTTTTGAAAATGTATTTTGGGTTTCAGAGCAAGGATTTTCTTTTTCTACCTCTCACCCGAATGTGAAGAAAAGTTCAGAATAGTCCTTGAAAATGTCAGTTCACGCTACTATTAATTGAAAGCATTTCTTTTATCTGATACTGGGGCTGCATCTGACTAGATCCTCTCCAGGCTTAAAAAGCTAGGAGCGCAGTTTTAGAAATGAGAAATTATTTTGAATGTTTTCCTTTTGCCATACCAGAAAGAGCTTGCTGCGTTGAATTGAATCAAATCGAAGCACACCCAGTAAAAAATAATAGCCCCTGGCGTGACAGCTAGAATTTAGTTGGAAACCAGAAGGTTCCTGGCTGAGTTTTTTAAGTCTGAAAACCTCCAAACCACCTTGGCCAGTACCTAGTATTGTAGAAACATACTGTAAAACATGAGGGCTGGGGGCTCTCTGCAGTGGCGAGAATCTGCTGTTGTTTCTCAGCACATTAAATCTATGGTGAATACTAGTGTGTAGACTGTGTAGTCTAGTTCAGACTGCAACGTGAGCATGAATAGTAGAAGAGCAAGTTCAGGAAAGAGAAGGAAACTGTGAAGACAAAGCCGAGAGGAGAGGGTTGCTTGGGTAACCACAAAGGCACATTTTAGACATTCAAAGAACACTGCCTCCTTTTTGCTCCTCTTCTACATATCTTCCCCACAAAAAGATCATCAGCGGGGGCAGGGGAGATAAAAGGAGGAGAAAAGCCTAGACTTGAAAAACAAATTGATAGAAAATGATCATCTGTATCTCCTGGATCTTTTCAATGTTTTGGGGGTATGCATCCCAGCTTAAACACATTCTACCAAAACATTTCGCTCGGCTCTGCAACTTTTAATAATGCTATATTATCCAAAAGATTTTACTGTGTGTGGCCTGTATGCTGCTGTCCAGAATCCCTAAGAACAGGACAGGAAAGCTTAGGGGATACTTTTCCTCCATTCTGTTTCCACAGTGGTGCTCATTTGCTTCCATTTAAAGTGTATCTAAAACCCTTATTTTCTTTTTAGGTAACAGTATGACTAAGTATACTGAGAAGCTCGAAGAGATTAAGAAAAGTAAGTAACACTCTTGATGGTTTGGGAAAATGGAAGTCTACAGTTGTTCTCTAAGTTGGTTCTTAACTAACAATTGTGTTCTACAGCTGACAGGCACAGAGAGCTATGGATGATCCGATAAGCCTAGCAGGTGCCTCAAGGGCTCTGGGAGATCCTGGGTGCTGTACTGGGCTGCTCCTCAGATTGTGGCTTGTAGGCCTAAATTCTGCCCTACTTCTATCCCATAGGAGACACTGGTGTTGGCCTGTGGAGTCAGATCTAGTGGAATGAGCTCTGGTTAAGCTTCTAGTGTCATTGTACTGCAATCTTCATGCCCTTCTTCAAGATATTTCATCTTTTCTGTCTTATTTTGTCTCTATTTGAGATAGGGGTAATAATATCTTCCTTCAGAACATTCTTGTGTGCATAAATGAGAGTGTTCATGGAAGACAGGGACATGAGAACTTAGTGTTATGTATTATCAATTCATTGCAGTCTGTTTTCTTTTAATTAAAAATCATATTTCATCTACGTCCTTTTAAAAAGCTAGTCTGCAAAGATATGTTACCAGTCATTGAGTGCATTGCCCTTGCGCAAAATCATAGTTTTTCAATCTGCATCCAAAACTGATGTAAAGTGTACACTTCAAGGCCAGAATTAAGGAAGAAGTAGAAACATCTATTTTCTAAGATGGATTTGCTCGTATCTTGAATAAGAGAACCCAGTGCTAGGGGAGTAGTTAATGGTGGTAAAGAGGTACGCTGATTGATCATAGTTCAGGACTTGGCTCTGGTAATGTACATTTTCTTGGAAGAGAAAATTGCACATCGAGAATACATCAGAACATTTTCTTTTGTTACACAGCAGACCTTTTTATTTGAAATCAAAGTTCCATTTGAAGTGCTGTAATATTGGGAAACCCCAACCAATAGATGTGGACTCAGGAGCCGCTTTATGCTGTGTTTTCATTTGCCATGTTCAGCTATAAGGGCTAATGCTATAGACTTCTTAAAAATATGTAATGCCACAGTATCCTTCTCTTTTCTTCCTAAACATTTTATATTACATAAGTATATGTATTTTAAACATTTATATAAAATATATACTTTTAAACTCTGAAGAAAGATCGCATTTACTCACCTATACTTCATTGTTGCCATCCTTAACTTATCCAAGGCAGGCAGAATCCAGCTGTCCTGCTTCTTTTGGGGTTTGTCGTCTCTGTCACCTCTCATCCATTTGCAGCTGAGTGTGAGTTCACATGTCCTCACTAGAAATTTGTCCCATAAAAATGTCCCATTCCACCCAGGTTGCCAGAACCTCACTTAAAACATTTCCTCAAAGTACAATGTGGTTTCTTTTAATATCTAAACCTTGCGTGGAGGTGATCTCCCAGAAGAAATACCCTTGGAAAACAGCCTTGAAAATGCTCACTTCACTTTCCCTCCGTAGGAGTGGAAGGCTTCCTTTTAGTAGAGCAGGAGATTCCTGTTACCCCATTTCACACACTTTGTGCTGATTCCCTGACAGAATTGCTTTAGATTCTGGTTTGGCATCTACATTTTGGAAGATATTTCCTTCTCTTTCCCCATTTTCTGTTGTAAGTATTCTTTGGGGTTGAAAGGGAGGAGAATATTCCCTTGTTTCATGATACCCTAGACCCATCACTTTACTCAGATTACCTTAGATGCCATTTCTTTCTGTGAAACCACAAACCTTGTTCTGTTACTTCCTTTGATTTGTCTTCCACTGTGAGCCCAACTTCCCTTTGCTAATAACACATTTCAACAGAACCCTGAAAATGCAGAAATCCTTTGTAATCTGAATATGCTTTCAACTCTACCTGGGGAAAATAGACAGTCTATGTCTATTGACAATTTACAAAGCCCATTCTTGGTTTCTGGTGGTTAGATGACACTAGTTGGACCCAGTGTGAAACATCCTAGATAGTCAGGTCTCTGTCCTTCCAGTAACTCGAGAGAGACAGACTTAGAACCTAGACTTACTGGAGAAGAAAACCTTGATAACGTATCTGAAACAAGGATTGTCTTCAACACAGAGTTTGGGAGAAGACACACAGCAGAAGCTCCATTCTTAAAGCTCTGTTCGCTCTTGCAAGGACAGACTGACAGAGCCTTCCCAATCATCCTTTTTATAAAAATTTAAACTTACTGTAAAACATCTAGTTTGATCTTTTGTCTCTGAGTAATCATGTCAGAAAGTCCTACTGACGGCTGTCCTTCTAAACCAGAACCAGGTATGTAGAGTTCAGGTTCAAATATTTAGGGGGCTTCTAGTGCTTGTGCAGAAGACAGTAGAAATGCCAATCTTTAGAATAAAGCGGTCTTTTGTTTGTTTGTTTGTTTGTTTAAATTAATCTCTGTTTAGTTAATGGGGATTTCAAAGTATACATTTTATGCTTAGAAGCATTTTAAACCATGTAACCATGCCAGAAGAGTATCAGTGGATAAATGTCACAGTGAAAACTACTTGAAAGCTGTTAGCTGTTTCCATTTGCTGATTTACTGTTGTTTTGATTTGCATAAATGACTTTTGGTGGGCAAGTTGGTGGCAATCAAAAGGAACACTGTAGTTATTCGGTTGTACTTTGTAAAGCCTCAGCTCGGCCTATTTGGGTCTGCAGCCCGGCAGGTTTTAGAAGTTCCACTGCCTATAGGTTTGCTACTTTGTTGTATCCAGAAGCAACATCTCTAAGCATTTTCTAGAAGTAATGGTCTGTTATTAGCCAAATTACTCTCTTTAAGACATTTTAGAACAGAGAAGTTTAGTTCCCTATTTTAAAAAAGCCTTGATATATTTACAGAAGGCTAGTTTTTAAAGTAGTATCATTTCCTGACTCTGAGTCTTAAGGTGCTTGGTAAACCAAGATTACATTATCCTCCAAAGTAACCACCTGGTCTGTGCTGGTTTTTGGAAAATTCATGGAAGTGATTAGTTACACCAGGTAAATAATCTTAAATACCTTTAATCCTTTCCTTTGTTGCTAGGAGTCTTGGTTTACGAGACATTTATGCTGTGAAGGTCATAGCAATTAACCAACTAACCTTGAATAATTCTGAAATAATGAAGCAGCATTTAAGGAGTCACGGGTACCAATATAAAAACCTAGGTGAGGAGGAAAGGATAAGGGTGGGCAGAGTTCAACACTGGAAACCATTCAGAATTTGACTATCATCTTCAAAACAGTTTAAGGACGCTAGCCTTTAACACACATCTATGGAACAGATAACAGATAAAGTGCGACTGGCTTCGTTTTTAACAATTGTTTAATGTGACGGGAAGAATTATTAACACAAGTACGGAAGTACCTATATTTGAGTTACAGCTCAGAACTGTAAAGACAGCACTGAATAAATGTTGATGTTTTAAGTTGTTTTTTTGTTTGTTTGTTGTTTGTTTTTGAGACACAGTTTCACTCTCGCCCAGGCTGGAATTCGGTAGTGCAATCTTGGCTCACTGCAATCTCCACCTCCCAGGTTCAATTGATTCTCATGCCTCAGCCTCTGAAGTAGCTGAGATTACAGGTGTGCGCCACCACACCCAACTAATTTTTGTATTATTGGTAGCGATGGGTTTTTGCCATGTTGGCCAGGCTGGTCTCAAACTGCTGAACTCAAGTGATCCGCCCACCTCAGCCTTCCAAATTGTTGGGATTACAGGCGTGAGTCACCAAACTTGGCCTAAGTTGGTTTTATTTTATTTTATCTTTTTAAATGGTGGGGCCGGGTGCTGTGGTTAATGCCTATAATCCCAGCACTTTGGGTGGTTGAGGTGGGTGGATCACTTGAGGCCAGGAGTTCAGAACCAGCCTGACCAACATGGTGAAACCCCATCTCTACTAAAAATACAAAAATTAGCCAGGCATGGTGGCGGGCGCCTGTAATCCCAGCTACTCAGGAGGCTGAGGCAGGAGAATTCCTTGAACCTGAGAGGCAGAGGTTGCAGTGAGCCGAGATCACGGCACTGCACTCCAACCTGGGCGACAGAGAAATAAAAATAAATAAATAAATAACATAACATAACATAACATAAAATAACATAAAATAAAATGGTGGTAAACCACAAAAACAAAAACACAGAACACCTAACATCATAATGGTTTTTAAGTGTACAGGTCAGTAGCATTAAGTATTTTCACACTGTTGTACAACAGAACTGCAGAACTTTTTCATCTTGCGAAACTGAATAGGTTAATTTTTATCAAATTGAAGTTGGAGAGAAGCTGAGAGATGATCAGAACCAATCACAGCTGTGTGTCCAGCCAAGCACACACGTAGAAATGTTGTCCTGTGGCTCCAGCATGGTGTGTAATGGCAGGAATATTTTTGCTCTCTTTTTAAGCTGGAGTCACAATAGTGGGGCATGAACGTCTTACCAGCTGTTCAGCTTCTCTGAGTCTCTGTCCTCATTTGTAAAACACAGACATTTCTTCCCTGCTTTGCTCTGAAAAGGATTTGAGGCGGCTTACAAAAGTGCACGGAGTACAATGTAGTCAAAGTGGAGACAACTTAGTTAAAGGAAAATGGTAGACTAATAAAATAAAGGCAAGGGGTAGTCACTAGACCAAAGGTAGTTTGTAAATTAAACTTCAAGCTTCCTAATGACAAAGCAAAGGGAAACAAATTAAACAGATGATACTACTACCTGCCACACCTAATTTTGAGGATATCATGAGGCTCAAATGAGATAATAGATTTAAAAGCATATAAATAACTTGAAAGACCACGTAACTTGACAGCTAGAAAGAATAGCTCTAAAAAAGCAAAATAAATCTAAATAAATATTTGTCTTACCATATTTTTCAGATTATAGATACAAAAAAGATGAGCTTTTCAAGAGACTAAAAGTTACAACTTTTGCCCAGCTGGTAAGTTTCATGATCTTCCCACTGGAGTAAAGACTGTCTAATTCGTGTCACTTTATGTGAGTGTTTCTAAATTCAACTCTAGGGAATCTTTGCCGAGGAGTTTCTTCTGATTCTTTGTATGTGGTTCAGCTATGGGAAAATTAATTGGTGTGTGGTATGTGTGTTCACATGAGGATGGTGAGAAATTTTTCTCTCTTCTTTGATAAGAATTCTGTAAAGTAAATGTTTGCCCTACTTTTAATTCATTAAACTTGTGGTTTAGGGGTTTTTTTCCTTATACATCTAACTTCATAGTTAGAATCTACAGTTCTGGATCCTGGATTGTCTCAGCATTTTTCTCTGGAAACCAAGTGATTTCTCCTTTTCTTGGACTGATCTTTTCCAAATTATCCTACCAAAGCTGTTTTGTTATTTTGGGCAAGTCACTTTCTTCTTTTATTTGAAAATTTTGGAGAAGGGGTCTCTCCAGCTCCCAAGCAAGAGTTCCACCGGCATCACTCAAGTTGAATCTTGGGTCTTGTGAGCTAAGTTGTGAAAAGTGCTTTAAAACTGAATACTGTATAGAAGTATAAGACACTGTAATCAGTGTATCTGTTATTACATTTACATTTACTTCTTCATTGTGTGGAGAATTGCTGATCCCATTCTATGTTATGCTAGGTCAGTATTGCATTTTCAAGAAATAATGTGTAATGCTTGGATCACGATATATACAGATGTGGTTTTAAACTCTTCTTCATGTTTCTTGTCCTAAACTATCGTCTTAGCATTCTAAGTTTATGTAGTGTTCTAAATGTGCTTTTCTTCTGAAATGATCATCTGCAGTGTATTACCAACACAAAAGGAAGGAGGCCAGAGATTCAGTCTTCAGTTGAGGACACTGACAGCTTCTTCAAACAAGAGATCTTTGATGTTTGTTGTTTCCTCGTCTTTTGTAAAAGACAAAATTGCCTCTGTTTAAAAACAAACAAACATCCACACATTTCATTCTTTTTTCTATCAGATCATCCAAGTTGCTTCCCTCTCTGATCAAACACTGGAAGTGACAGCTGAGGAGATTCAAAGGCTGGAAGGTAATGAGAATTGAGGGTGTGGGGAAAATAACAGGCTGACCATTTGACTGAAACACTCACCCTGTACACATTTGCTGTCTGTTCCCAGGGACTGGGACTTTGATGTGTCTATTTGTAATTAGATTGTTACTCTCAGGGAAATGCTACCTGATACTTTAGTTGTTCATTCTTATTTTAAAAAGCCATCTGGTTTTCTGGCTCTAACACTTACAGTTTTAAATGTTTTAGATGTGTTTAAAATACTAATTACTTTTTTCAATGAATATTTTTAGCATTCTGTGTACCTACACATTAAGTGCTATGAGACTACAGAGATGAACAAAGCACAGCTCTGCTGACATGAAATTGACAGTCATATGTGTGCACATGCACACATGTATATGTGTTAGGTGGGCTGAATGATAACAGTACCACAGAATTACTAAGGTGGAAGAATTTTTAAATGGAGGAATGGAAGGAAACCGTCGTTTGTTGGCTGTATATTGCAAGGTGAATTCACATGAATTTTCTTACTTAATCTTCTTAAAAACTCTGGCAGGAAGGTACACTCGACCGATGAGAGGCCCAAGCTGCAGAGGTTAAGCTGCCTCCTCAAAGTGATACAGCTAGTAAGGAAGGGACCTGGGTTACAAATCTAAGTGTCTCCAGTAGCATTCAGTGTCTTCTTGCTGCCTTCATTGTACCCTTAAGGGACTGAAAAGTGCTTTTAGGAAAGATGCAGGATGTTGTGGGAGAGTTCCAAGGAAGGAAAGACACTTGTAGTTAGAAGACCGAGGTAGGCAGCCAGGCACGGTGCCGCACACCCAGTGCCTCACGCCCATAATCCCAGCACTTTGGGAGGCCAAGCGGGGAAGATCACCAGGTCAGGGGTTCGAGACCAGCCTGACCAACATGGTATAACCCTGTCTCTACCAAAAAAGATACAAAAATTAGCCGGGCGTGGTGGTGCGCGCCTGTAATCCCAGCTACTCAGGAGGCTGAGGCAGGAGAATCACTTGAGCCCAGGAGGCGGAGGTTGCAGTGAGCTGAGGACTATACCACTGCACTCCAGCCTGGGCGACAGAGCGAGACTCCGTCTCAAAAAAAAAAAAAAAAAAGGAAGAAGACCGAGGTAGGCTTCCTCAAGGCACTGGAACTGGACCTTGAAGTGGGGTAGAATCTCAACAGGTACAAGTTAAAGATGAGGCTGTTGCAGGCTGAGGAGCAGCCTGCGAAAGGCATGGAGAGGACAGCACACCAGGCATGTTCGGGGAATTGAGTCATCCAATCTGGCTGTGGTCTAAGGGACGAGTAGGCACTGGGTAGGAGATAAGGCTAGAAAGACAGGTAGGCTCCAGATCTCCTTTCTTAAATACCAAGTTGAAAATAAAACCTCCTAGTTGTACTCTCATGAAAAGAATACACAGAGTTAAGGTCTTTATTTTATCCTGAAGTACCCAGCAATCAGTGTGTGGCTGTTTATTGAAGAGGAATGTGTTTTGTTAAGGTTGATGTAGGTCAGGAATTTGACTTCTGATTTCAAGACAAGTTTCTCAGGAAGTCTGAACACTGGGTTTGTGCAACTCAACTGTCATTTCCCCGGGCTGGTTTTTGTTAGGGAGGATAAAGAGAATCTCAAAACGACAGGAATTTATCTTTGACAGATGCCTCTCACAAAGCAGAGAAATAAGAGCTCTTTGTAACAGAGATAATTGAGTCTCCTCATACAAGTACTCCCAATTTTAACTGGGTTATATAAGCACCTAGATTTGGTCCTTCAATTCATTGTTGAGATTGTAGCACCCGAACATATGGGCACATGCAATTTTCTCTTCTGAGATAAATTTGCGCAGCAAAGTAGGCTCTTGTAAAGTAGGACACCATAATGTGTGAGTAATATTAGTGTTTTTCTAGTGCTCTACACAGATAATAACTCACTCAGGAGTGCCTGGGGAACAGATTGTATCTGTATACATACTGGCTATCTTTGAAGGGATTAAAAACAAAAAAAAAAACTCCTTTTATAATGTTTATCGCTTTTTCCTAACTTAAAAGTGTGTTTCTAGTAAGTTAGGAAGCCGTAAAAAGTATATAAAGAAGCAAATTAAATAACTAATAATCACTTTGTATGTTTTGGTCCGCTTTCCGCCTCTCTAACCCCTCACCCCAATTAAATCTATATTCTTTGTATAATTTTGTATTGTGCTGTTTTCAGTTATCCCTTTTTCATTCATACTTTCCTTTGTCGCTAAATAGGCTTCAGAAGCATGACTATAAAGATTGTGTTGTCATCTAATGTTTGTCCTTTGGATATACCATAATTTAATTATTCTCTTGTTGGGCATTATAGTTTTTTCTGATTTTTCACCTTTATAAAATAATGCTACAATGTATATATGTAAATGTTTGTATGATTCTGATTATTTCCTGAGGATAAATTGCTGCAGAGGGTCAAAGGGTGGAACCATTTTAGACACCCAGTGCTGACTGCCACATTCTCTCCAGCATGGTTCTACCTGTTTGCATTCTCACCAGGAGTAAATGAGAAGACCTGTTTTTCCTCGTCCTAGCCAAAGCTGAATAATTAGCATTTCTGTAAATATTCTCCAGTTTAATAGATGAAAAATAGTATCTAATAGATTTTTATTTCTTTGATAGTAAGATTATGCTCTGTGTGTGTGTTTACTGGTCATAAATACATATTTCTTCTTTTAAGGAGTTTATACGCTCTTTTTCCTTTCTTTCTAATAGGATGTTCATCTTTTTCTTACGGATTTGTGAGAGTTCTGAATAATTATGATATCTTTATACAGTGGAGAACAATACTAACTTGACAATGCATGAGGAAAAAATCTTGATTAGTTGGAACAATTTCCAGGCTATATTAAGTAAAAATAAAACAACAATAAAACAAAAACCCAAAGTATAAAATAATATGAATAGAATTCTCCTGGGGAAGAAGTAAAATATATGCAAGCACATGTAAATGTTTTATTTCTGGAATGAGACATAAATACGTGAAAGTGTTTAGCACACTGATACGTCCCTTGGGGAAGGAGGCAGGAGGGCCCGCATGTCTTCAGTGGGGACAAGACTTCCTTTCCATGTTAACAATTTAACCTTGTTTGCATTTTTGCCTCGTGCACATGATCTTATTGCATTTTTACTCTTTTCACCTTATATTACAGAGCTAGATAATTTTTTAAATCTATAAATTAAGTATATTAACCTTCTTAATTTATGTGTGTTACAGATCTTTCTCCTAATTTGTTATTCACCTTTTAATTTTCTTCGTGTTGGTTTTTGATATATATGAGGTTGCATTTTTACATGATCAAATCTATTAGCCCATACTGTTGTTTTATTTTATTGCTTTAGACTCGTAAAATTCAATGTTAGTAAATTATTTACCTACATTTTCTTCTATTGGCTTGTTTGTTTGCATTTAAACCATCTGGTATGTATTTTGATATATGACACAAGGTGCTTATTTGAATTAGATTTTTCCAGATAGTTGAGAAATATTCCCAGCACCATATACTCAGTAGTTCTACCTTTACCCACTGATTTATGATATGAATGTATTGACTTTTTGTTTATATTCTTTTCCATGTTCTCTATTATATTCCATTGTTATGGTTGCAGTGCTGTACTATTTTGATCATTTACCTTTTTAACATATGTTACTATTTGATAACGCAGGTCTCCAAATCGCCCCTAATTATGTATGTATATACATATATTTTCCTATTTCCTCATCTATATGAAAAACCAACACATCAAAAACCCATGGGTATATATTGCTTCCAGAATATATATTCAGTCTTGTGAAACTGAATAGGAAAAAAGGATCTGACTGTGTGTGTGTGTGTGTATTTGCTCTTCTTATTTTTTAAATCCTTTTCAGTTTTAAAAAAATCCCTTTGGGATTAGTATTAAGGCCAAAAGTTAACTTTGGGAGGGACTCATGTTTTAGTTTTAGTTGCCCGATCAGGAACATCCCGGGTGTGTCACTCTCTTCATTGAGGTCTTCTTTAAGGCCTCTAAGTAACGTTTTTATAAGTCCTATAAAGGATTTATACATTTTTATAGGTTATTTACATTTGGTTTAGGTTCATTTCTTGGAGAGTACGTTTGATAGCTGCAGTTGTTACTGTATATGAGATTTTTTTTCCTGTCATTTTTTAATTGGTGTATAGGACAAATATTTTAGCATTTCTTTTATCTAACCACATATTTATTGCACTTATTCTCGTATTATTCTCTTAAAATTTCTAGGTATATTATCATATGCAAAATTAATATCCTCTTTAATAATTAGACTTGTTGTTTTTATTTTTTTTTATTTATTTTTTTGAGACGGAGTCCTGCTCTGTTGCCCAGGCTGCAGTGCAGTGGCACGATCTCAGCTCAATGCAACCTCCGCCTCCCAGGTTCAAGTGATTCTCCTGCCTCAGCCTCCTGAGTAGCTGGGATTACAGTGCCTGCCACCACACCTGGCTAATTTTTGTATTTTCAATAGAGACAGGGTTTCGCCATGTTGGCCAGGCTGGTCTCAAACTCCTGACCTCAAGTGATCCACCCCCCTCAGCCTCCCAAAGTGCTGGGATTATAGGCATGAGCCACCACGCCTGGCCTGTTATTATTATTATTTTTTAATCTTATTGTATTGGTTAGAACAGCAAATTCTCAAACATTTTGTTCTCTTCCTCCACTCTGTTAAAAATTATTGAAGATCCCAAAGAGCTTTGGCTTATGTGCTTTATGTCTATTAATATTTATTGTATTAAAAATTTAAACTGGGAACTGAAACAGTATTTATTTATTATTTCACTTAAAAATAACAATACTAAACCCATTACAAACATAAATAACATGTTTTTATGAAAAATAGCATTATTTCCAAAACAAAATTTTACTGAGAACGTCATTATTTTATGTATTTTGTAAATCTCTTTAGTGTCTGGTTTAATGAAAGGATCGCGGATTTTCCTCTTTGCTTCTGCGGTGTCTGTTGTGATATGCTGTTTGGGCTAAAGTGTGTGAGGAAAATTCAGCTCACACAAACCTGTAGGTGGAAAAGGGAGAAGTATTTTAATAGCCCTTTCAGATAAAACTTGACAACTGCTAGTTTCTTAAGGATTAGCTGTAATGTAGAATCTGAAATCATATCAATGAATCTTTCATACTGTTAGATTAAAATCAGGCACTTTCAGTGTAATTGTCTTATATCTTGAATCTTTTACCTGTGCATGATTGTATAACATCATGCATTGGCCATTTAGAAAATATTGGTTCACCAAGTTACGAAGATCTTCCCAAAGGTTAATACATTTTATTATACAACTGTCAAAAAAATCACATATATTATTCTCACGATCTATCTTACCAAAAAGGTCTGTAAGCATGGGGAAGCAGCTCCCCATACTTCAGTTCCTGATGGCAAACACAGTTTCTAAAACTTCGAGTTTTGCTCAAAATACAATCATTGGCAACAATGCCATCAGTAGTGTTCCTTGAAATAACAGGCTTATTTAGTTCACTTCTGAGAAAATGTCTGCCAAATACACAAGTCTAACTAACCATAGTTTTTCTGTCAGTTTATCTTCCAAGCAGAAATGGTATGCATAGCAAAAGTTACTGGTTCAGCCTGCAACTCAGCAACCACACTAATACTTTTCCTTGAGATAACCCTGGTAATTTGGTATGTAGCAAACTTAATTGTATGTGGACTCCTCACTTCATCACACAGAACATTAAAAAAACATGTACTTCAAGGTGAGATTTAATAAGAATAGTAACTGTTACTGCTTTAACAGGGACCGTCTTTTAGTGTGACTGCCATACTTATTTACTATGAATGCATGCGTGATGGTGAATAACACAATGATTGCTAATAAAGTTTGGTGCCACAGCCCTGATTTTTACTAAGGTACTAGCAGCTTTATCCACCATTTCTTTTGTACCATCAGTGCAAATATAAACACAGTAAAAAAGACAAGTAACATCTTATGAAAATAGCTTTTACCTTGCAGATCCCTGGAAGGGCCTTGGGGATATCTGGGGTCCACCACACTTTGGGAACTTGTACATTAGCACTTCCACAGCAATTTAATAATGATGATAAGATTTCCTTTTCTTGACTTCATGTCTTTGGAACTGTCTAATAAGTAAACACAAATCCTGAGGCTCAGTCTAATTATTTCTTCATTCGTAAATATTAGACAATGATTCTGCAGCTTCAGACCCTGATGCTGAAACCACTGCCAGAACTAACGGGAAAGGAAATCCAGGTGAGCAGTCGCCGAGCCCTGAGCAGCTCATAAACAACGCAGGAGCAGGGGACTCCAGCCGCTCAACCCTTCAGAGGTACTCGAAGCTGATTCATATTTTCACTGTGTTTTGCCTTTATATTAACCTAGAGGCCAATTTCAGGGATCTGTGTGTTTTTGGGTTTTTTTTCTTGCCTTAGAAACAGAATTGGCAGGAGTAAAGTCTCACATTTTAATCCCAGCCTTCTACTTTCTCTTTGTGTAAATGCCACCTCCTGAATCTTTTTCACTGCATTCTTACTGAGTTAATGGAGAATATATTAATAGGAGAGTTTAATTTTCATTTCTCAGTTCCATTCTTCTCCCTCCTGCATGTAAGTTTGTTATGAGGAATTACTTTACAAATACTATCTCTTGATTCAGAGAGTATGATTTTCCCCCTTTTCCGACTGCTGCAGCTTATAATACCCGGTCCGGAAGTGACAGTGCCACACGTAGTGCTCTGATACTGAGTAGGTGCAAAGGAAAAAGCAGTACTTGGTGCTGATTCTAAAGCTGAACGTGGCTGTTCCTTCTTTTTATTTTATTCTTCTGCTCCTTCTTCTAAGGCATGGGCCTCCTTATTCCATGGATTACATGGACTTTAGTCCGTGTAGTACTTTCTCACTAATATTAACTGTTGATTATAAGACAGTACTGATTTTCAGCAGATATCCATCCCTTTGACTGATAAAATAGTTCTAGAGAAATTAGTTGTACCAGAGAAAGAATTGCTATCATCATTTCACCATTATTATTATTCTTTTAGCTTCATATTATTATAGTTAACTTTTGCAAAAGGACTCTAAAATTGCATTCAAGAAGAGATAGGCCAACAGGACTTCCACTGAGGATGCAGTTTCTTATCAAACAGATGTTCTTCTCCTTTGGTTCAACAAAATATGCACTATATAGCACAGAGTTATAGTGTTTACTGGATTTAAACGCAGAATTTGATTTGCTGTTATGGGAAGGGAGCTAAGGTACATACTAAGCTGTGATTTAGCATATGTGTCTTGATATTTCCTAAGAAAGTAACCATCTTCTTATTCCAGTAAGGATATTTCACTGCTTCCCATTTTGTTCATAACACTTAGTCTTCTTATTCCTTTGATTCATGTTTTTACCACATTTTCCCTATAATATTAAGACGGTGACCAGTTTTGGTGATTGATTGACCGTAGACTCAGAACTGTTAGTGGTAGTGGTTAGCTTCCTCATTTTAATCCCAGCTCTTCCTCTGTCTCATTCTATGAATGCCACCAAATCTAAAGCCTCATCAACCTCAATGTTGTAACCTACAAAACTAAAGTAAGTACAGAGAGCTATGGAAGTATTAAGACTCAATACCATAGCAGATAGGTCACTGACTACGTATATGAAATGTATAAAGCATTATTGTTACTTTAATTATTTATAATATACCTAGAAAGAAATGCCTTTCCTTTTTCCTGTCCTACCAACCATATTCTTTCCTCTTTCACCCCACTGGATTCACTGTTCCCTTCTTTCTCCCTCTGATGCTGCCCTTGTGGCTAGAGGCAGCATGCACCCTTCAGTCCCTAACCCCTCAGCCATGTAATGCACTGACACGCATTGTCTGAAGGTGAGTGTGGACATGTGGGTCTCCTGTGTGGGGTCCAGTGTAGTAGAAGAGGAAGTCCACAGGATCCTGCATTCAGAGGCAGAACTGAGACACCACGTCCATGTTCCTTTCCCTTTGAAGCGCCCCTTGAAAAGAGATTGAGCACTCATCTCACTATTCTGAAGAAATATGTTTGACCTTTAAGCCACCAACCTCTGACTAGTTTCTGCTGACCTACTTTTTCACTTGCAGTGTCATCAGTGGTGTTGGGGAACTGGATCTAGACAAAGGGCCAGTGAAGAAAGCAGAGCCCAATACCAAAGACAAACCTTATCCTGACTGCCCCTTCCTGCTGCTAGATGTGCGTGATAGAGATTCTTACCAGCAGTGCCACATTGTTGGAGGTAAGAGAGAGAAGGCTTTAAAGTGCTTCACTCTCAAGAACAGAGAGCCTGCTCTTGAGTCTAGGCAGGCTGGAACCACAGCTCATGGTAGACAGTTAAGCAAACCGTACGTTAGCTGGATCCATTATGGAATCCTACAGGATTGGCTCCACCATAAAATACTCTGAGAGGCTGCTGATTTTCACAGGTGGCGGTCAGAAGGAGGGAAATGAAGCTTCATACTTTGTTCATAGTGCCCTCTTTCTTTGCTTTCACAGAAGTGTTTAGGTTTATGGCTCGTTGATTTTTTTTTTTTTTTTTTTTTTGTCAATACCTTGCTGTGTGGCCAAGACTGCAGTGCAGTGGCGCGATCATGGCTCACTGCAGCCTTGCCTTCCTGGGCTCAAGTGATCCTCCTGCCTCAGCCTCTCGAGTACCTGGGACTGCGGGCATATGCCACAACATCCGGCTGTTTTTGTATTTTTTATAGAGATGAGGCCTCACCATGTTGCCCGGGCTGGCCTCAAACTCCTGGACTCAGGCGGTCCACCCACCTTGGCCTCCCAAAGTGCTGGGATTACAGGTGTGCACTACCGTGCCCA